>NC_143069.1:8007708-8312500 GCF_052426305.1 Pelodiscus sinensis
TGCCAGCCTGGTCCCGGGAAGAGGGGGAGGGCTGGGGGACATCGGGTGGCTGGCTCGATCCGTACCAGGTACAGGGTCTGCTGGCTGGGTGCTGGCAGGCTTGCACCTGGCATGGGCACCGTAGCCAGCCCGTGCCCCTTTAAGGGGTCCGGGGCCGGGAGGGGGGCAATAGAGTTTCCCTGGTGTTGGCCAGAGTGGCCACCAGGGAAACCTGGGGAGGGCTAGCCTCCCACTAGTTCGAATTAAGGGGCTACACACCCCTTAATTCGAACTAGCTAGTTTGAACTAGTCTTAATCCTTGTAAAATGAGGTTTTCCTAGTTTGAACTAAGCGCTCCGCTAGTTCGAATTAAGTTCAAACTAGCGGAGCGCTAGTGTAGCGCCTATGAAAGTTAGTTCGAACTAACGTCCGTTAGTTCGAACTAACTTTGTAGTGTAGACATACCCTGGGTTATTTGCAGGTGTTGTACTCAGTCCAGCTGTGTCGGAGCGCCTGCTGCTGGAGGAGAATGCAAAAGTTCTGTTACCTGGTTTGTAAGTCTGGAGCCTCCTCTACTGCATGAGGTAAAAGCCACCTGGCTCTCCGCTAAAGTTGCAGAGCCGAGTCACTGTCTCTGGATGTGGTCTCCGTGTCATTGGCTGGGACAGTACACCCACCCAGTAGGCGTGTGGGTTACATGAGCGCTGTCCTTCGGCCTAGATCCATAAAGCTGCTTGCAGGTGGGTTTTATGTAGCTTTATGGATCTTGGCCAAAGGACGGGAGGCGTGATGGTGAAAGGTACAAAGTGAGGTGCTCAGTTCCCATGGAACGTCAATGGGAGGTAGGAAGGTAACCGCCACTGAAGTGCTCATTGGCGTTCTCACCACGACAAGGCCCTGCTGTAGGTGCAAGAGTCGCGTCTGCACGGTGTCCCCATCTCAGGGCGAACGAGGCAGCCAATTGTGTAGGTTTGCATCAGGCTTTCGCTGGTTTAGATGGAGCGGTCCATACAAGACTAGGGTTCGTCTGTTATGCCTCAGTATTGCCAGCGGCAGCCCTGGGGTTGGAGCAAGCATGAGCCTATCTTGGGGTAGCGCCTAGGAACGCCGGTTGTGGAGCAGGTGTGCGAGGCGCTGTACATTGTTTACTATGAGGTGTACTACCGTAGCACCAAGGAGCCTCAGTCATGGAACCAGACCCCATTGTGCCAGGTGCTGTACATTCCTAGTACTATTCGGTGTACTACAGTAGCACCTGGGAGACCAGTCAACCTGTATAGACAAAGAACAAGCCACAAGCAGTCAGAGCTCAGAAATGCCTGGGGCCGGAGGGCTCTCTTGAAATGTACCTGCTTACAGCAGGCTGGGTAAAGCAGGATGGTTCCTGGGTTAAAGCACCAACTTGGGACGAGTGAGAGTCCCTGCTCCACTCCATGCTCCCCGTATGGTGTTTGCGGGCATGTGCCTCAGTTTCCCCATCTGTACAAGGATGCTAACAGCACCGCCTCCCAGGCACATGAATGATGGTGCTCAACTACTCAGTGAAAGGGGCCAGACAGGTACCTTAAGGGAGAACCTGCCCCCTTCTTCATTTACATCACAGCAGCCCCACGTAAACGTCCTCAAACAAATCTAATACGTTGACCCAGGAGCATCACACTCCAGAAACGGCATAGTGGACTTTTAGCAGTGCCAGAGACTCAGCGAGCTTCTCCCGTTGCCATAGCGACTGCCTCTGGGGGAGGTGGACCAACTATGCCAACAGGACAAGACCCCAGGCCAGGACAGACCCCCAAGGAGCTCGGGGGCCGAGAACAGCCCTAGTGCTCGGTGCGGGTACCTGGGCTGGCGGCAGCGTCTCCCTCCTGGGCACCTGCAGCAGCAGGGAACGGTCACAGTAAAGGGAGGAGGGGCCAGGGCTGCGACACTGGCAAATGGCCCCGGTCCCATCCCTTAACTCCACCCCACCCTGCTCCCTTCCAGCCAGGCAGTGACCTCAGCGATAACAAAAGCCCCTAATCCCAGTCAGACCCCTCCCCTAATCCCAGCCCCGGCACCTAATCCCTAATCCCAGCCATCATCCCAGGCCCCAGATCCTACCTCTAATACCAACCAGCCCCCCAGACACCTCCCCTAATTCCAGCCCACACCCAGCCTACCACCCAAGTCTCTCACAGAACCCGGGGCTGTTCTGGGCTGAGCCGGCCCAGCCAGCTCCCCTAGACACAGTGATGGGGGGCAGGGAGTCCCTGCCCTGCAGGAGGGGTGTGACGGAGGCTGCTGCCCACACATGCCAGCTGCCCCAGAGCCCCCTCTGCTCAGCACAGCCCCATGTTCCCGCCCCAGTAGTGGGGTCCACCTGTCTTTGCCCAGCTGCTCTGGGTGGGGCAGGTCTGGGCCTCAGGGCCTCACCGGTCACACGCAGCGTCCTGGAGAGGCTCAGGTTGGAATTCAGCAGCTCCTTATTGTCACTCCTGTGCTGGTACCAGCAGGAGAAATTCCCAGCGTCCCCCGGGCCGGAGACGCGACGGGTGAGGTGGTAGGTGAATGGCCCGGGGGTGAACACTTGGCTGGCAGCCTCCCGCCCGTCCTTGCAGAAGATAAAGCGGGTCACAGGGGACGCTCCAGGGACCAGACACCTCATGGTAACAATGGCCCCAGGGACACGTTCAGAGAGAGCAGGGGAGCCGGCAGGCACCCTGAGGGGAGAAGTGGGAGTGAGAGCCCAGCCGGGGAGCCACAGAGAGACCAGAGTCAGTCTAGTATCGCGTGTACAGCTGGGGGAGAGCTAAGTTCCCCGCAAGCTGTTCTCATCGCTCAGCCATCACCACCACTGCCCTGCCTCTGTCCTGCTCCTCATCCCCGCCCCCACTCCTATCCCCTGTTCTCCTCCATCTCCTCCCCCTTCCCTTCTCCTGCCCCTCCCCATTTCTACCTGCCCTGCCCTGCCCATCCCCGTCCTCTCCCTACCCCCCCATCTGTCTCCCTCTTATGTGAGGGCTTTGCTGGAAATGCCCCCCGAAGCCAGGGAGATCTCCCCTCCGGGAACAATTCAGCCCCCCCCCATCTCGCTCCCTCCACTCCACATTATTTCCTCCATTCCCCACAGTTGAAAATTGAGCTCCCCCATTCACCAGGTGGCAGTTGGGCTCCCCCATACACCCCAGGTGGCAATTGGCCATTTTCCCCTACTGACAGACCCGTCACTGACTCTGCTCACCAGCCACCTCCCCCCACACCAAGTTGGTGCCGACAGCTCCGGCCCATCCCCCACAATCCCTGCACCCAGCGTTGGGGGTTTGGCCCATCCCAGCAGCCCCCACCCCACCCCCCATCCCCGGCTCCAGCACATTCCTGGGGGTCAGCACAAGGGGCCTGGGGCTGGTGCGACCCTTCCACACAGGGGAGAGCTTCCTACTGGGGTCGCCATGACCAAAGCCAGCGGCCAGGGAAGGGGCGGACACAGGGCAGGGCCCTGCTCTGGGGGGGGGGCAGACCAGGCCCCCTTGGCATGGGGGGAGGGGACAGACCCTGAATGAGGCTGCTACAGCCTGGGAAGGGGGAGGGATGCTTTGTGCTCAGTCCCGCCCCCCAGGAAACCTCTCAGCTCCCATTGGCTAGTTTCTGACCAATCGCAGCTGAGAGATGATGCTGGCTGCTCCCTCCTCCCTCCCCCCTGCCAGAGGCAGAGCCACCTGGAGCAGTTTCCAGCTACAGCCTTCAGGTGCCTGCTAAGTGGCAGCTGCCTAGGAAAGCACCTCCCAGCCAGAGCCTGCCCCTGGCACCCACATCCCCTCCCCTCCTCCCGGTCCCAGGCGCGTCCCCCTTTCCCCCAGGTCACAGCTCCCTCCCAGACCTGCACCCCCCCGACACCCCTCCCCCAGGCCAGACTCCCCCCCACAAACCCTCTGCTCCCCCTTCACCCAGGTCACAGCTCCCTCCCAGACCCTGCACCCCCCCAACACCCCTCCCCCAGGCCAGACTCCCCCCCACAAACCCTCTGCTCCCCCTTCACCCAGGTCACAGCTCCCTCCCAGACCTGCACCCCCCAGAGCCCCTCCCCCAGGCCAGACTCCTCTCCTGCGCCCATTCCCCCTCCTGGACCCTGCACCCCTATCCACCGCCCCAGATCATACCCCCCCTCCCTGCACGCAGGCTCCTACCCTAAGCTCCCTTCTGCACCCAACCACCCCGTCCCAGACCCCAAAACCCTCGGTAGAAATGTGGCCCTTGATCAGTTGCCAAAATGGCCCCCCCATGAAAATTATTGACCAAGCCTATGTTTTTTCAAATGTTGTTTAATCAGAATGTAAATACAATTCTGTACAATTGGGAGGGTTGGGGGAGGGGGACGCAGCTGCTGGCTCCTCAGCTCTTGCTGCTCTCACTGGGTGTCTTCCTGCTGCAAGGGAAGCAGAATCCGTCACATTCATCCCTGGGGACTCAGGGGAACTGGCCCCCCAGCATTTCCACCCTCCTCCCCCTGCTCTCTGGTCACCCCCCGTCAGGCCCGCAGGGTGAGCTCCTGACCCCCCAGAGCTCCTGACACCTCGGCCCCCTCCCGCCTCCTAGGACAGTTTCTGTGTTCAGAGCCTCCCCCACCCCCAGGGACGCTCGCAGGGGCAGGAGGGATTCTGCCAGCAGGGACGTGGGGTGGGGGCAGCATGAGGAAAGGGGCGGGGGACTCCCTGAGGGGATGGGAAGGAGACCCTGCCCCTGCCCCACTCTCCTGATCTGCTCCTGCTGCTCACCATGTATCCCAGGAGCTGATGGGCCTGCCCATGCAGGGCGTGGGCCAGGACCAGCCCGGCCTGGCTGGGGCGCCGCAGGGGGGAGCGGGCAGCGAGCAGAGCCTTGTCCAAAAAGCAATTCTCCTGCTCTGGTGTAAAGAGCTGCCCAAAGACCTGGAATCAAGAGCACAGGAGGTTTCAGCTGACGGCCCAGAGCCCGGCCCCAACTCCTGGGGCTAAAACAGCTTCCTCCTCCCCCAAACTCCCTTCCAGACCCTGCACCCAGACGCTCTCCTCACCCGGCACCCCAACCCCTGCCCCAGGTCACAGCTTCCTCCTGCTCCCAAGACCCTCCCAGACCTCACCCCCCTCCGCACAACAGAGCAGCCCTAGGCCACTGGCCAACATCTTGGAGCAGCCTCCATCGAAAAGTGTTGCCCCCCCGTCCCGCCCTGGTTCCCCTCCTACGGGAGATCCGGGCTCCGTGCGTCACTGCCCCTAGGAAGCGCCGCCCCTTTGAAACGCCGGGACAGCATCACAAAGGGGCAGCGCCGCCCTGTCCACGGCTCGAATAGTCGAGGGAAAATGCATCGACCATTCGATCAGCGACTCACTCCCCGCTTCCCCCCCGCGTCCTACCCCCACGAGGGCCCCAGCCAGCCCCACCCCCGAGCCCTGCCCTGCCCTGGCAGCGCGTCCTTACCTCTCCCACCCTGACGGTGTTGCTGTGAGCCAGGACCCATCTTTCTTTGTAGTAGTGTCTGCACCACAGGTCCTCTGCCTGGTGGATGTTGAGGCCTGCAAGAGACACAACAGGGTCATTCTGCTGGCAGGTCTGAGCCCTTCCCCTCCCACGGGCCCCTGCAGGCATCCCTGGGCAAATGGAGGGGCACAGGGGGCAGAAGGAGGGGAACACAGAGGGACGCATCCCCCCTTGGGCCAGTCTGGGGGAAAAGGGCTGGGTCCCCTCCCCCCGCCGCCGGCACCCTCAGGGTGTCCCTGGGGCCCAGGTCCCGGCTGGGTTCCTTACCCCTGTGGTGCAGGAGGAGTTGATACAGGCTGTGCACCCCCTCCCGGGCCAGCCGGCTGACGTCTTCGGATGGGTCCGAAATAAAAAGGCCCAGCTGGGCCACGTGGTGACCCATCCTCGGCCAGTCGGCGGAGTTCTGAGGGGAGAGAAGAGGGGGGGTCCCTCAGCATCCTGGGGCTGCACGTCCCATGCAAACGGCCGCCGAGGCGGGTCTGAGCTCTGGGGACGGACAGAGACACCTCCCGGGGCGGGGCGGGGCCGGCCTTGCGAGGAGACAACCCTGAGCAATGGCCCCGACTGAAGGGTCACTCCGGGGGTGGAACAAGGGGATCCACTGACGGCCACTCCCCAGTCTGGGGCCCAGGTGCAGTTACCCAAGAGCCCCCCGGAAAGGCCCAGGGTCGCCCCTCCCCGGGGAAAGGAGAACGCGGCCCATTCCCGGCCCATTCCCGGCCCTGCCTCTGCCTCCCGGGGACGCTCCCAGCCCCGCGCCCTGCAGCCCCAGACCCCCCGGCTCCAAGGTCACTTACGTCAAACCCCGGGAGGGTGGTGGCGACTCCCAGCAGGGCCGTGGTGCTGCCAAGGGCCCTGGCTCGCTCCTGGGGCAGGCGGGACTCCAGCCACGGGCTCAGGTGCTGGGGGGGAAAGAGGCAGGTCAGGACCCGTAGGGAGGTGCCGGTTCTGGGCAGAGCCTGGGGCTCCTCTCAGACTGTGCCCCCCCCCAGCCACTGACACTGCTCCTCTCTCGGCCCCCCGAGGAAGCAGGGACAATGGCCCCGTCCCCGCCACGGGGCTCACCTCCATTATGAGCTGCAGCCGGGCGGTGTCTGGGGACTCGGCGAGGAGGCTCGCCAGTAGGGCCTGGAGGTCGTAGGGAAGGGCCCGGATGAACTGCTGCAAGACAAGGGGGAGCCCTGGGTCAGAGGGGGGTTGGGGAATCCAGGCCACCCGCTGGCTCCGGGGTGCAGCCTTGAGCAGGGTCTGAGCCGCCTCGCAGAGCAGGGAGGAGCCCAGGCTGGGCATGGAAGGGACGGGCCCCCCGGGAGAGCAACGGGAAACCTGGAGGGAAGGATCCAAACCTGCAGCTTCTTCCCTCCCTCTGCCACCCCCCCTCCACTCCTCTCTGGAGCTCCAGCCCAGCCCGGGAGCAGGGCCCGGAGGGACGTACCTGCGTGTGGATGGGCTCCTGCTGCCAGTCCCCAGACACTGTCTGTCCCATGGCCGCCGTCAGCAGGGGGCTCAGGAGCTGGGCCTGCAGGGGAGGCTGCAAGGTGCTGGCAGGAGAGAGGGACAGAGACAGAGACTTTCCCACTCCCTGGCCAGGGGATCTGCTCTGGGGGGGAGTCGGCGGGGGGGGGGGTCGGTACCTGAGGCTGCAGGCGGCGTTGAGGCAGTCGGCCAAGACCAGCGGGGCGGGGGGGGGAGTCCTCCATGATCTCCTGGGAGACCCAAGGAGACAAAGGGGCATGTGAGGCTGGGGCCCCCAAAAGACGCTCACGCGGCCAGAGCCCCCACCCAGCAGGATCCAACCCCACTGCCTCCCGCTGCCCTGTAACCCCCTGCCCGGCACAGGGCCCCTCCCAGCACCCCCCTCCCAAACCGGGACCAGCTCAATCCCTGTCCCCAGGCCATCTCCTGCCCCTCACTGCCCTGGTGACCAGCCTCTGAACCTCCTCATCCCTGCTCCCCAGGCGCATCCCCAGCAGCCCGCTCGGCTCCCTTCCAGCCCCCCATGGCCCGGGGAGACCCCTCCCTGTCCCGAATCCCCCTTCCTGTCCGGCACCCCAGACCTGCCCCATTTCTGTGTCCCTCCCTCCTCCAGCATCCCCACCCACCCTCCCCGTGTCCACCTCCAGCCCTCCTGGCTCCACCCATCCCGTTTCCAGCACCCCCACCCGCCCTCCCCATGTCCACCTCCCCCTCCCCCTCCAGCACTCCTGGCCCCACCCATCCGGTTTCCAGCACCCCCACCCGCCGCCATGGCCAAGGCAGACCCCTGTCCAGCCCTCGCATCCCCTCCCCTCCTCCCAGCCGTCGCGACTCGCTTACAACGATCCTGGCCATCATGGTGTCCTTGCAGCAGCGCGGCGCCAGGGTGTCCTCGCCCCTTTGGAGGGCGGCGAGGCAGGCGAGGGTGACGGCCAGAAGGAACCGCTGCAGGGCGGCTGGGCTCTGCACCCCAGAGAGAGTCTGTGAGCCTGGGGCCTGCCTGCCCCCCACGGACAGCTGCAGGGCTCAGGCCTCCCAGGAGTGGAGGTGGGAGCTGCCGGTTGTCCAAGCACCCACACTCCCCCCAACTGCTGCCTCAGGCTTGTGGGGGCCCAGCTGGTGCGTGACAAGAGCCCCCAGCTTGGGGGGCCCAGGTCATGCAGGAGAAGGGGCCCCAGGGGGATCCCCAGGGACAAGCCCCTCCCGGAGGGGGGGGGAACGTGCTGGGAAGGGGCCGAACAATCTCGGGTCCCCCCCGTGTGGAGAAGGTTCCTACCGTGTCTCGGGTCCCCCCCGTGTGGAGAAGGTTCCTACCGTGTCCCCTGCTCTTCAATGTCGTAAATGGACACGTCCTCCACCCGGGAGTCCACCCGCTCCCGGCAGCGCTCCGCCGAGGCACAGGGGGGCTCTGTGCGGGAGGGAAGGGACCAGGGTGACTCCAGCGGCCAGCAGGGGTCACGCGCCCCCATGTCAGGGACCCAGGGCAGGTTGGGCCCCACACGCCCCTCGCAGGGACCCATCCCCCTGCCACCCTCACATCTGCCAATGCCCTCAGCAGAGCCCCCACCAGGAACAAGAGAGCCAAGCAGCAGCCCCCGCCCCCATCCATTGCCCTGGCTGCGGGGCAGACACTGGGGCTGCCCCCCCCCCCCCCGGGTACTGGGTGAGCCCCTGGGCCCAGCGTGTTCACGGCCCCTCACCTGGGTCTGAGCGGCTGCAGGAGGTGGCCCGGCTGCAGCTGGAGGCCCAGGCGCTGCTGCTGACTGAGCTGGACCCACAGCTGCAGGGGCTGGTGCGGGGAGCGACGGGCTGGGGGCTCCCGGAGACTGGCAGGTCCCCGGGGGCCGGGCAGGGCGATGCCCCCTGGTGGTAATGGGGGCTGGGCTCCCGGGGCAGGTGTTTCTCTCCACAGAGGAGGCCCCAGAGCCGCCCTACCCGGCTCCCCCGCTGGGCTGGGTCCCGCCTGCCCAGCCGCCTCTGGAGCCAGGTCCGGGGGGGCCTGGCCGGTGGGCGAGTCGCCCCGAGCTGGTGGGATTCAGCTTCCCCGCCCGCGGGGACGGAGGAGCTGCTCCCCACCGGCCCTGGGGCCATCTTCAGGGCTTTCTTGATCCACAGCCGAACGCATTTGGCCATGCTGGAAATGAGGGGAGCAAAGGGGAGCTTGGGGCGCAGCCTGCAGAGCGAAATCCAGGGGTTCCAGCTCCCCAGAGCGACTGCCCCCAGCCCCCAAATGGCCCCTTGCTTATTGGCTCGGTCTTGCACAGGCACTGCAAGGACCTGAGTCTCCTGCCCATCAACAGCCCCTGCTCGGTCAATCAGGGGAGAGTCTAAGGTGTGGGGGGTGGAGCGTTCTCCCCAAAGACACCGGCATAGACCTGTTACAGCCCCACCTCCCCAGTCCCCACAATGGGGGCTGCATCCCCCGCCCCATGGCTCCTGCAAACCACCCCCCGTCCTTCAGCTAGTCTGTTGGGTCACAAGCTGGGGGGGGGGCAGCAGGGGAAGGTCACAGGAGAGGCAAGAACAGAGGAGAAACGTGGGGGGATGGAGGAAAAGGGAAACCAACCAGGAGAAAGCCCCAGTGGCGCTAAGGACGCAGCCCAGGTGAGGAATCACCTTCTGGCCCTTGACCGAGGGCTGGGCCTGCCTGGAACCCAGCCGGCCCCGGGCGGGATCCAACCCCTGGGGGCTCTTACCTTCGTCACAAAGGTGTCGGGATGTGGAACTCACAGAACGCGAAGGAACCGTGAGGAGGAGACGCACCAGAGCTAAAGCAACCGGGGGTCTCCAAAGTCCCCTGGGCCCGCCCCCCGCTTTTATCAGCCTGAGATGTGGGTCCCTCTGTGAGGTCAGCACCTCCCCACCTGCCCGTTGCCTTGAAGGGTTTGCATGTGTTCATTTTAAACAGAACGTGCTTTGGAAAGTAGCTGTGCAGAAAGACGCATGCTGTGGCTCACCACCCTAGCAACAGCCTAGGAAAGGCCAGGGGGAGGGGGGTGAACTCAACATGTGGGGTGGAGAAGCACAAGCATGTGACAAACAAAGCCATATACGGAAAGCTTGAATCTGATTGGTTTAGAAGTTTGTGTTATGTAACCTGTAACCATGTGCTATAGAACAGCAAGGGGAGGGGCTCTCGGCTCGAGGGGCTCTGGCTGATTTTAGTGCCAGGGGCTTTCCCTTTGTGCACATTGAATAAAGAATTGAATTGAATTGAAGACCCTTGATTCTGCCCAGCTCCTGACTCTCTGGGAACCACAAAATCCCAACAGCCTTATGTGCTGAGGGCTGCCCAAAGCCCCTGTGAGGTCACTGCCCCCCCACCTCACCCTGCCAGGCAAATGTCCTGCCTCTGGCCATTGGGAAGTTGGAGCCATTCCTAGGGGTCCCTCCCCCTCCCTCACTGGGCACCCTGCAGCCAGCGGCTCCAGTAGCCCCATAGGCTGCTCCCTGCCCTACACTGCAGGCTTCTTGCACGAGAACTGTTTCACGCCGGAGTTCTTGCGCCAAAGGTCTCGTGCAAGAGCGCCTCCACCCTGCCATGGGCTTTTGCACCAGAGCGTCCATGGCAGTGTGAACGCTCTCTTGCGCAAGAAAGCTCTGCTGGCCATTTTAGCCAGAAAAGTGTCTTGCTGAAGAAGCCCCTGGTGCCCGTCCACGCTGCCTTCTTGCACAACAGCTCTTGCACAAAGGGGGCTTAGTCATCGTGGGGAGAGGAATAACTCTTGTGCAAGAAGCCCTGTTCTCTGATGCTTTACTGCAAATTTACTTGCGCAAGAACACACATAGAGTGTAGACGCGCCACAAGCTGCTGCTCAGGAACACTTGTTCTTGTGCAAAATGCCTGCCGTGCAGACGTGGCCTTGGTGTCACCCAGCACTGGACTTCCTGGCCCAGGAGCAAGAGTTAGAGCCTCCCACCCGCCCCGCTGCCTCTCACGGGTTCCTGTCCGGTCCCGGCCCTGGATTTTGCCCTAGCGCATCCCAGCGAGGCCTCTGGGCCTGCACTAGACCCATCGACACGCGGAGAATCCACCACTGCCCTGGAGCGCCCTAAAGGGCCAAACCAGGAAAACTCCTCTCCCCTCCCCAGCCCTGGGGCCCTTACAGGGGTAGACTTGCCACTGGGCACGTGCGAGAGCCAGGCCTGCCAGCAGCTGCAGACCCTCAGCCAGTGGCCACACAATGGCAGCCTGGAGCAGCCAGCTCTCCCCTGCCCAGGAGCCAGCCAGGGGCCTTAGACAGCGCGCACCCTGCTGGACTAGTGTGGAGGTCATGGACCTCATTGAGGTTTGGGGGCAGCCCCCCAACCTCCATGGTCTCCGCTCTAGGCGGAGGAACGCGGCCGTCTACAGGCGCATAGCGGCCGCCATGGCCAGGAAAGGCCACAGGCGCACCCCGGAGCAGGTGCACGTGAAGGTCAAACAGCTGCGGCAGGCGTACGCCAGGGCCACCAGGGGCGGCGCCGCAGGGGCTGCCACCTGCCCCTACTTCCCCGCCCTCGACCGACTCCTGGGGGGCGGGGCGGTCTGTGCCAGCCTGGGAGACAGCGACCTGGGGCCAGAGGGCCCCGACCTGGGCACAGCAGAGGGGCCACCACCAGCTGTCCCGGCACTGGAGTCGGCAGGGTCGTCCAGGGAGGCCATACCAGGTAAGTGCCAGCACTGTCCCCTGCCCGGGGGGGGAGGCGGGAGGGAGACCAGGGACCGCGCGCGTGGGCCATGCCTCCCACAGATCACGCAGCCACTTGTGCACCTGCGAGCACATGCCCTGCCACCCAGGGGCCGTGGCCCAATAGGCACATGCGTGTGTGGAGAGACCTGACACGTTCCCGACCCCGGGGCGGGACCCTGCAGGATGCTCTCCCTTCACAGGCCCCTTCTACACAGAGTCAGGGGACATCTCCCCCCCCGCCCCGGCCACACTATACACGGCACAGGGGCATGGGTGCAGTCTTGGGGCAGCTCCCAATCCCGGGGAGAGCCAGACATCCTGACCATGGCCTCTGTGCAAGCACATCGGTTCTGACGTCGCAGGGGCGGGCTGGGCATCGTCCACTGCGTCCCCAGGGAGAACTGACCACTTCTCTTCTTTCTCTACAGCTGCACCAGCTGCTTGTGCAGGGCGCTCCCACACCTGGCAGGAGTACTGGGACCAGCACCTGGGGGTCCTGAGAGCCCTGCACCACACCATTGAGGCCTGGACGCGGGAAGACCTGCAGCTCCGCCGGGAGCAGCTGGCTGAGGACCGAGCCATAAACGCTAACCTGCAGGCTCTGCTGCAGAGCATGCTGCTCCGCGCCGGTCCTGCACCTGCTGCCCCCCCCCGCTACGGGTCCTCCTCCCACTCCTGCCCCCCTCCCACCTCTTCCTCCTCAACCTCCACACCCTCATCCTCAATGTCCACCCCCCCACCTCAACCTCTGCACCCTCCTCCCCATCTCCCCGGGGACGCCGAGGCCTCCTCCCCCGCCATGCTGGGAGGCGGTTGGCCCGGCGAGACCCCCACCCCTGAGCCCTGAGCTTCTCCTTCCCCTTCTTCCCCCTTCCAGCTCCCTCCTCCCAGTTTTCCCCCTCCCCTCTTCCACCCTCTTCCTGCCCTCTCCCGCCTCCGTCTCCCCAGAGTTTCATTTCCCCTCCCCAGTTGTGTTAAATAAAGGGAGTTGCTATTTTTGAAAATACGTGTCTTTTATTTGACATCAGGAAGGGGGGGCTAGGGAAGGGTAAGTGGAAGGATGAGAGGGAGGAGTGGGGCACAAGCCCCCGGTGGGGCAGACCGGGGAGACTGTTAGCGCTCCTCAGGGTGGAAGCGCTTCCGCAGGGCCCCCTGGATCCTGACATCCCCTCGATGGTCCTCCCGGATGGCAGCCTGCAGACAGTGCAGCCAGGCTGCCGGCAACGTGTCCACGAGACGCAGCAGAGTCCCCGGGGGCAGGTCTGGTTCCATGTTGCAGCGTGCCGTGGTGTCCCGAGTGAGGGCAAGCAGAGCACTTAGCGAGGTGGACCAGCAAGCGGAGAAACCTGAGAACTGTCTGTCCAGGATGGGAGTCAGGTCCCTTTAATCACAGACCTCGGCTAGCCTGAGGCAACAGCCCCATACACTAAGTCCGACCCTGATGCCCTGCCGGCACTGGTTCCAGCCAGCCTTACCTTCAATTCAGGGTCCACTCACTGTGGACGTGCTATTTAGAAAAATTCTATTTCGAATTAGTTTTTTTGTCTAGATGCGTTATTTCGAATGAGCATAATTCGAATTAACTAATTCGAAATAAGTGAATTCGAAATAGTGCTGTAGCGTAGACATACCCAGATTTATCTAAACTTTACCCTTCTGACACATTCTGAAGAGTCTTTTTCTTGGAGAGAGACATGTCTTCTGTCTCCCTCAGTATTCTAGAGCAAACCGGCCCAGAGACAAAGGAGGGAAACCCCCAAAATCCCTTTGTCTCAGTTTGAAATCCCTACCTGCATTTCTATTGGCTGAATGCTACCTGGCTAGGTATAGGGACATAGTTAACTCCTTAGTTCCCAGGCTGCTGGTCATCCCTCATGACCATGACAGAAGCCATAAACAGACACTTGTGTGTTAGAACGTATTGGGGTAAGACCCCCCCCTGAGACCAGGAGAGAGACCACTCAGATTAAGAGGGACAAATCCCAGCCTATATGCAGAAGGGAAAAATTCAGCCTGTCCAGCCAGAGGCACATGGTATAATATTTACATGAATTATGGGCATTTTGCAGCTGTGTACAGCACCAGAGCACGTAGGGATCTGACTCATCGCAAACAACCAAGAGCCATTGTTTGTGGGATCTGTCACCGGTGATCACAGAGAGCATGTCTGGAGAATGAAACTGAATGCTAATGGCAAGACAATTCTCTATAAAATTGACTCCTGAGCTGATGTCTCTGGCATTTCAGATGGGACTTAAAATCTACACTTTGCTAGGTCTACACTGCAAAGATAAATCGGAAAAAGAAACACCATTTGCAGTACGCAAATTGTGTATCTTTTTCCGCTTTACTGTTAAAAGAGGCTTTTCCAAAATTTGGCATGTCTACATGGTGCCACATTTTGGAAAAAAAGTCCTCTTTTGACACATCCCTCTTCCGCGTAAAACGAGGTTTATAGGGATGGCAAAAGAGCACGTCTGCTTTTTTGAATTTTTTTCTGAAAAAGCAGACACGCTCCTTGGACATGGCATTGATTTCCAGGATACGCCGGTATCCCGGAAAAGTGCTGCAGCCTAGATGTAGCCCTCCAGTCCCTCCCAGAGTAGAAGTCACCTAAAACAGCTGTAACTAGCCCTGGACTTATCTGACCTGCCTGTGCGAGTTCACCACAGAAATAAGTGTTATATCAGAAAATCTTCCAGCAAGTTCTTCTGCCTTTCTCACCAGGCCCATCTTGGCTGCCACACTGCAGCTCAGAAGGTCGCTGGTTGTCTGTGGTTCTTTGATCACATTCACTCTCAATGCAAAGCTCTAGTCTTAGCCTATGGAACTCCTTGCTAGGTGATATTGTAAAGACCAAAACTATAACAGGGTTCAAAAAAGAACTAGAGAAATTCATAGAGGACAGGTCTATGAGCTAGGATGGGAAGGGATGTAACACCATGCTCTGAAGTGTCCCTAGACTCTTTTTGCCAGAAGCTGGGAGTGGATAACAGGGGATGGATCACTTGATGATCGCCTGATCTGTTCATTCCCTCTGAAGCACCTGGCATTGACTCCAATTGAAAACAGAATGGGTACAGGGCTAGAAGGAGCATTGCTCTGCTCTAGTATGGCCATTCTTATGTTCTTAGGACCCTGGGCTTTTGAAAGGGGAACCAGTACAACTCAACATAAGAGACAATACTGAACTATATAGCGCACAAACGTTCCCACCAGAGAGACCTTGAAGAGACTAGCTGCAGATTTAGGGAAATTCAGAGTCCTTCATTACCTGGTCACCATGGATTATTTTTCCGGGTGTATAGAGACAATGTAATTGAAAGGCACATTGCGGTGTTATCGAGACACTGAAGTGCATTTTTGCTCACTTGGTATTCCAGAGCAACCAGTGACAGACAATGGACCACAGTTCACTGCAGCAGCATTTGTCATTCCGAACAAACTGTTATCCCAAGCTCCCCACATTACCCCAAGCAAATGGAGAGGCTGAAGGAGCTGTATAGGGAACCAAGAAAACCCGATAGCAGGAAGATCCATTCCTTGCTCTTCTCAGTTACAGAGCCACACCCATAGCAGCTGCTGAAAACAGTCCAGCACAGCTCCTGATGGGAAGACAATTCAGAATCCTAGAATCCTAGGGCTGGACAAGACCTCAGGAGTCATCGAGTCTAACCCCCTGCCCAGAGCAGGACCGACCCAACTAAATCAACCAGTCCAACTTTGGAAAAGAATTGCTCTCCAAAGGAAAGGGACCAGACACGAAGATGCCAAATAAGATAAAAAAGTTAAACCTCCAGAGCCACATGCGGCTTTTCAGAAGTTAATATGAGGCTCCTTGCATAGGTACCAAATCCAGGGCTGGAGCTACAGGTGCCAACTTTCCACTGAGCCGGAGGGTGCTCGCTGTTCAACCCCAGCTCTGCCCTAGGCCCTTTCCCCCCAGGATCCTGCCACTTCCGACTGAGCCTGTCACACCCACGCTTCTCCCCTCCAGTGTCTCCCACTGAGCGAGAGCGGATCCCAGTGGGCAGGAGGAAAAGGAGAAGGAGGCGCTGACCGGTGGGGCTGCCAGTGGGCGGGATGTGGTGAGAGCTGTTTGGGGAGCTGATCAGGGCTGGTGACATAGAACTGTAGCTCTTTGGCAATGGGCGCTGGTACATTCTGGCTCCTTCTCAGGTTTAGGCTGGACACCCCTGGGCTACACTGACATACTGTAATGGCACTAGGGGCGGGGTATTGCAAAATGGGACCCTACCCCACCCTAAGTTATCTTGGGGGGACAGGAAGCAGCCCACCCCTCACTATCCGCTACACAGAGAAGCAGGCTGGGGAAGCGGAGGGACACTAGTAACTCCAGGAGATTTCTTGCCCCAATTTACCTAGAGAGGCTACACCAGCAGGGCCTTGCCTACGGGGCCCCGAGAACACTCTGGGATTGGGCTACTGCCCTGTTACCAGCTATCCTCCCTCTTGAGGGACCTCACAGCTGCTCCTGCATCCCGAAGGCCAAACCTGAACACTGTAGACTATGGCAAAGGGGCTTCCAGATCACCTTGTCCCCTCACCACACAGCACCCCCTCCCCAGCTGCTGTCCACATGTCGGCGTCTGTGAGCTGCAGCGCTCCTGCCTGGCTACTGGACAGCTTTCCAATCAGTAACATGGGCGGGGCTATCTGGGGTTGTGCTTTTATCCACATCTGACATGTAAAGAAGAGCACACACAAAACGCCAACACAAACACAACAGATTTCTCTCTGCCTGGAACAGCCTGGCAAGGGGTGAGAATTTGTGAGCAAGTTTAAGGGTGCACTAAGCAGCTGAAAGATTTGAAAACATGCTAAAGCAATCGTCACACTCTAGCTGATACCTGCATGGGAAACATACTGAATGATTGACTCTGAATGTACATGTTGCAGTGCTTTGTGCTTTGGAGGACAAGATTAAAAGTCAAAATGATCTGGGCTAACGGGAGTAACGGTCTGAAGTAAATAGGATGAAATTCAATTCAACACAGGAATAAATTGCCTAGGGAGCTAGCGTGGTTGAGGAATCTCCCTCACTGAAGACTTTTTAGAGTGGGTTAGAGAAACGCTTGTCAGGAAAGGTTTCGATAATACCTAGTCCTGCCATGTGTGCAGAGAACTGGACGAGATGCTCTCCCAAGGTCCCTTCCAGTCCTGCGTCTCTGCGGTTCTATACAAACCAACACACCTTCAGCAGTCACACTCTCTTCTCTGGGATGCTGAAATTCGGTGCTGTGGTTGCTCACCCCAGAAGGGGGTGTGCTGAGGTGATATTTCATCCACTGGGTTATGGCTTCCCTTGATGCTTTCCCACCTCTGTTGGGAGGGGGCACAGTGGAGAGCTGATCTCAGTAACACTCACTTATCTCCTGTGTCCCTTCCCCTCACTCACCTGCTCTCTCCATACCAATTATCTCAGCAGCCTCCCGCCTCTTTTCTCTTTTTGCACTAGCCTCACATCTCCCCCCCAACAGAGCCTGGTTTGGAAGGTGAATGCTGGTGATTGCCCACGCTGATGAATGCCTGGTGACTGCCCCAGCCGAGTACTCACCAGTCAGTGGGTGCTCAGCCCCTGGAGCCAAGAGTCAATGGAAAAGGAAAGAAATCGAGAAAAGAAAAACCCTTCCTCCTCTGAGCTCCGGCCTGCTGTGAGGAGGGGCTGCCTTTGTCCAGGCCGTACACGGCTAACACAGGCCTTTCCCCAGGACAGGACCAGGCAAACCTCTGCAGAGCCAGTTGCAGTCATCTGCCTGGCTCAGGGGCTGCTGGACGCCCCCAAGGCCGGGGCAGTCACAGCTCCCTGCACGGCGGGTCTCAAGGCAGCGTGTGGGGGGATGTTTCTGGGACAGCTCAGCCCGCCCTGCTGCCCACTTGCTCCCCCTTGCGGGGTCTCTGCCTGTCTCCTGCTCCCACACAGCACGGCCCTGATCCTCCAGCCCCTGGCAACCCCATCTCTGCTGTTGGGTTCGCTCCCTCTGCAGGGCCCTGTCCAGCTGGGCCTGTTGCTATATCACAGTGGGACCCTGGCCCCTCTGACCCCCGCTGACCCTGGCTCCCCCTCCGCGTCGCTGACCTTTACCTCACACCTCTCACTAACCCTCGCTACACACGCCTCACTGATCCTGGCTCACCCCCCACGAACCCTTTCCCCACCCTCCTCACTGAACCCCTCCCCTCACCTCTCCTCACCCCACCTCCTGACTGGCCCGGGCCCTCCTGCCCCACTGCCTCGCCCCCATTCACTGACATATGCCCCCTCACTAACCCTCACCCGCTCTCCTCAGCACCCCATGACCCACGCCCCTCACCAAGGCTGGCCCATCCCCCCACTATTCCTGGCTACATCCGCGGGCCCCACTCTCACTGTGCTGCCTCTTTTCTGCAGCCTTGCGAGAGTCTCTGGGCTCCGCAGACTCTGCCCAGCCCACGCACCCCACACAGGGGCCGAGGGAAAGGTTCAGAGCCAGAGACTCCTAGGCCAAGGGGGCTGCGGGCCGCTCGTCAGCCCCATGGGCTTGGTTCCTAGCTGTGCACAGTTGCTCGTATCTCTGTTAAAACACAGATTGTTTGCTTGCACCAGTTTACAAAGTGCCCAGCTTGCGCTGAATCCGTGACCTGTCCCGTTCCGTATTTACACTCCCCGGTTGTGTCATCTGCAAACGTTCTCAGCGACGAGCTCTGCTTTCAGCCCCAGCGACGGGGCCAGCGGGTCTGTGTGGGCCCACAGAGCGGCTGGCCAGCCCTCTGGAAATGCCAGTGGGGGCTGAGAGGGAGCTGCGATTTGGGATGGTAACGTGTCCTTGTCCCCCAGTGATGGCCAGAGCCGGAGAAGGGCTGTGTCTGGGGACAGCACGTGTCATGGCTGGTTGTGAGCACAGCAGGGCAAAAGCTCTCCCTGGCCGTGTGGTGCACAGCACCAAGCACAGCAGGGCAGGTTTGGCTGGCACAGCGCAGGCTGAGCGGGGAGCTGACTGCTCTGTAGGACCCCATCAGGGAACCCCGGGGAGGGAGAGGAACCAGTGAAGCCAAAGGACAGTGTTGGCACAAGAGCTACTGGGGATAAACTAGCCAGGAATCACGTTAGGCTGGAAATGAGAAGGGGGGTCGGGACCAGCCTCCTAACGGGGGAGGGGAGAACAGCTTCACGCGCGTGAAGATGGCGCTTGGTAAGCGTGTGACGGGGATTGTATGACGTGTCCTCCCAGCCCGATGCCCCGTGTTCCCAAAGAAACCAGCCCAGGGTGGCTGGGAAACACCTCCAGGAGTCACTGACAGACGTTAAACAAAAGCTAAACTTATTGTGCTGTAAAATCGTACATGCAGCTAGATAAACCCTGGTAAGACCCTCCCCAAACCATCGCCCCCACTCTCCTGGCCCCAGCAGCAATGCACCCAGGAGTCCCGGCTCCCAGGACACAGCTATGCTGTGCCTGATGGGTGGGGATGGAGGAGAGCAGGTTGCCAACGGGGCTACTCAAAGCCAGAGCAAAGGGAAAAGGCCACTCACCCCACAGCCAGGCCAGGAGGATGGGGATCCTTGTGTACCCAGCTCCAGAGCAGGCAGCTGAACTCCTGCCACGGGGGCGTCCAGCTGGGAGCAGGCAGTGCCCAGGAAACTCCATGCCCCACAGCAGAGGTTGCGGGGCAGCATAGCCAGGCACTAGTGCAGGCAATGGCCCTAGCGAGAGAGGCAGGCTGAGCTCGGTGTGACGGTCACAGGCTGGGAGGTGGGGGAGATGGGGCAGGCACCCAAGGGGGCAGGGTGTGTGACAGGCCTCTCATTGCTGAGACCCCTCCCTCTGCACCCCCTGGCACTGCCCCAATGGGCGTGTGCAATGGAGACCACAGAGGGGAAGTGACCCTCGTGCCCAGCGCTGTGGCCTTATTTATATCACTGGATTGTGAAATCCGTGTTCTGGGAACATGCTGAGCAAACAAACTCTTCTTGGAACAGCTGGCTCTGGGACACATGGGGCAGGAGGGGCAGTTCCTGGAGCAGGTTTGCAGGGACTCAGTAGAAACGACCCACGGAGGGCTGGAGGACTCGGGACAGGCACCCAGGTTTGGCTGAGGGGACGAGGATCAGGTGCCCGGGTTTGGCTGAGGGGGCGAGGACCAGCCGATGCCGTTAAAGCCAGGCTGATGGCCGTGAGGACACCCTGACTCCAGCTGAAGGCTGTGGGTCTATGCCCACCTAAAACTTCGGTCAACCCAGCTATATTGCATCGGTGTGTGTGAAAAATCCAGAGCGCTGGGGACGTGGTGAAGCCGACCTATGTCCTGGTGTAGCCAGCAGAAGGTGAACAGAAACATTCTCCCATTGACCTGGATAGCATCGCTTGGAGGGGGGATTAACTACGGTGACAGCAAAGCCCCTTCCATTGCTGCAGGGTCTGTATTACAACACTCCAGCGGCACAGTCCTGCACGTGTAGGGTCGACACAGCCCTTGTCTGCCCAGGGCAGGGGCATCACTGCACTGGCCTCACCCTGGGGGGCACCCCATGTACCTAGAGCACAATCACACCTGAGCTTATACCCAAGACCTGTTCCCATGTCACTATCTCGGCAAATCCCAGAGAACACGGCTTCCTTGCGGATCGAGGGCCCAGTGGCCCAGTCCCTGCTAGCCCCTGATGCTCTCTGGGGGCTGTGGGTCTATGCCCACCCTTGGGGCTCTCAGTGGACCATGGAGGCGTTTGGCGCCTGTGTGATCGCCGGCTGCGGAGCAGCTTTCGTTGGTAAACGCGCTTCATCATCCACTGGTCTGTTCCAAGGGAGCCGCCGCTGGAACCGAGAGCTGGCGGGGGGGGGGGGGGGCTGGGTTCAGCTACCAAGACCTCAAGCTGATATTGTCTTGCCCCAGCCCAGGGAGCAACTGAGCTAGGTGACGAGAACCGAGAACTCCCCACTGTGGACAAGGCCTAAGATGAGCGTTGCCCCCGAGCTGAGGCGTGTCGCTGCCAGGGCGTGGGGCTGTGCAGAGGTGTTTGCTCTCACCCCCCGAGCCTGTGCCAAAGCCCGGAGCAGGCAGCGCTCTGGCAACTCGCCCTGCACCAGGCGTGCGGCTCCCTGGCCGTGCCGTGCCCAGCTCACACACACTCACAGGGCTCCGGGTGGCCAGCACGAGGGTTTGCAGCTGGGCTAGGTAATGTCGAACTGGCCAAAGAGGAGCCCCTAGTGGTGACTCTCCCGGCATCAAGGAGATATGAGGCTAGGCCTGTCCTGGAGTGGGGGGTGGGGGGTTCACACATTTATTCCCTCGTGGGAGCAAGGAGAGTGGGGGGGCAGAGCCAGGTTTACAATGGCACCGTGGAGCTGAGCCCATGCCCAGAAGGGCCTCCATCCTGCTCTGCTTGCACTGTGCCCTGAAGCCCTGTCAGCCCACTGGCTCCTCTCCCCGGCCACCCACCACGTACTCTCAGCCTGCCTGCTGGTCAGCTGAGGGCTCCTCTCTGTCTCCCAGCCTCGCCCGCCAGCTTCTCTCTGCCTGCTGGTGGGATGCCGGCTCGGAGCAGTCTCTGCATCTGACCACCTGTGGGGCCCACCTGTCTCGCTGGAGCTGAGCCACTAAGGACTAGTGCAGAAGTCTGACCAGTCTCAGCCCATTGCGGGAGGGAGCATGGGGCGGCTTGGCTGGGCCCCTCCAGGCAAGTGGGTCCTGAGGGAGCCTGTATCACTCCCAGGTTGCTGGAGCGATTCCCTGCCGAGGACCTGCCCTGTCGGCTCAGACGCAGTCACTTCCTAGAGGGCAGTGAGTGGAGGCAGGGCATGGGGAAGTGGGGCTGAGCAGGGGGCGCTGTACTGCAGTGGGTGGGACGGGGCTGCAGTGGGTGGGACGGGGCTCAGCAAGGGGTGCTGTGCTCCAGTAGGCAGGACAGTGCTCAGCGGGGGGTGCTGTACTGCAGTGGGTGGGCCGGGGCTCAGCAGGGGGCGCTGTGTGGCAGTGGTGGGACGGGCTGCAGTGGGTGGGACAGGGCTCAACGGGGGGCGCTGTCCTGCAGTGGGTGGGACGGGGCTGCAGTGGGTGGGATGGGGCTCAGCAGGGGGTGCTGTGCTGCAGTGGGCGTGACGGATCTCAGCAGGGGGCGCTGTCCTCTAGTGGGTTGGAGAGGGCTCAGCAGGGGGCACTGTGCTGCAGTGGGTGGGACGGGGCTCAGCAGGGGGCGCTGTGCTGCAGTGGGCGGGACGGGGCTCAGCAGGGGGCGCTGTGCTGCAGTGGGCGGGACGGGGCTGCAGTGGGCGGGACGGGGCTCAGCAGGGGGCGCTGTGCTGCAGTGGGTGGTACGGGGCTCAGCAGGGGGCGCTGTGCTGCAGTGGGCGTGACGGATCTCAGCGGGGGCGCTGTGCTGCAGTGGGTGGGACGGGGCTCAGCAGGGGGCGCTGTGCTGCAGTGGGGGGGACGGGGCTCAGCAGGGGGCGCTGTGCTGCAGTGGGCGGGACGGGGCTCAGCAGGGGGCGCTGTGCTGCAGTGGGCGGGACGGGGCTCAGCAGGGGGCGCTGTGCTGCAGTGGGCGTGACGGATCTCAGCGGGGGCGCTGTGCTGCAGTGCGTGGGACGGGGCTCAGCAGGGGGCGCTGTGCTGCAGTGGGTGGGACGGGGCTCAGCAGGGGGCGCTGTGCTGCAGTGGGCGTGACGGATCTCAGCGGGGGCGCTGTGCTGCAGTGGGGGGACGGGGCTCAGCAGGGGGCGCTGTGCTGCAGTGGGTGGGACGGGGCTCAGCAGGGGGCACTGTGCTGCAGTGGGTGGGACGGGGCTCAGCAGGGGGCGGTGTGCTGCAGTGGGCGTGACGGATCTCAGCGGGGGCGCTGTGCTGCAGTGGGCGGGACGGGGCTCAGCAGGGGGCGCTGTGCTGCAGTGGGCGGGATGGATCTCAGCAGGGGGCGCTGTGCTGCAGTGGGCGGGACGGGGCTCAGCAGGGGGCGCTGTGCTGCAGTGGGTGGGACGGGGCTCAGCAGGGGGCGCTGTGCTGCAGTGGGCGGGACGGGGCTCAGCAGGGGTCGCTGTGCTGCAGTGGGCGGGACGGGGCTGCAGTGGGTTGGAGAGGGCTCAGCAGGGGGCGCTGTGCTGCAGTGGGTGGGACGGGGCTGCAGTGGGTTGGAGAGGGCTCAGCAGGGGGCGCTGTGCTGCAGTGGGTGGGACGGGGCTCAGCAGGGGGCGCTGTGTGGCGGTGGGTGGGACGGGGCTCAGCAGGGGGCGCTGTGCTGCAGTGGGCGGGACGGGGCTCAGCAGAGGGCACTGTGCTGCAGTGGGCGGGACGGGGCTCAGCAGGGGGCGCTGTGCTGCAGTGGGTGGGATGGGGCTGCAGTGGGCGGGACGGGGCTCAGCAGGGGGCACTGTGCTGCAGTGGGCGGGACGGATCTCAGCAGAGGGCACTGTGCTGCAGTGGGCGGGACGGGGCTCAGCAGGGGGCGCTGTGCTGCAGTGGGCGGGACGGATCTCAGCAGAGGGCACTGTGCTGCAGTGGGCGGGACGGGGCTCAGCAGGGGGCGCTGTGCTGCAGTGGGCGGGACGGATCTCAGCAGGGGGCACTGTGCTGCAGTGGGCGGGACGGATCTCAGCAGAGGGCACTGTGCTGCAGTGGGCGGGACGGGGCTCAGCAGGGGGCACTGTGCTGCAGTGGGCGGGACGGATCTCAGCAGAGGGCACTGTGCTGCAGTGGGCGGGACGGGGCTCAGCAGGGGGCGCTGTGCTGCAGTGGGTGGGATGGGGCTGCAGTGGGCGGGACGGGGCTCAGCAGGGGGCGCTGTGCTGCAGTGGGTGGGATGGGGCTGCAGTGGGCGGGACGGGGCTCAGCAGGGGGCGCTGTGCTGCAGTGGGCGGGACGGGGCTCAGCAGGGGGCGCTGTGCTGCAGTGGGTGGTACGGGGCTCAGCAGGGGGCACTGTGCTGCAGTGGGCGTGACGGATCTCAGCGGGGGCGCTGTGCTGCAGTGGGTGGGACGGGGCTCAGCAGGGGGCACTGTGCTGTAGTGGGGGGGACAGGGCTCAGCAGGGGGCGCTGTGCTGCAGTGGGCGGGACGGGGCTCAGCAGGGGGCGCTGTGCTGCAGTGGGGGGGACGGGGCTCAGCAGGGGGCGCTGTGCTGCAGTGGGCGGGATGGATCTCAGCAGGGGGCGCTGTGCTGCAGTGGGCGGGACGGGGCTCAGCAGGGGGCGCTGTGCTGCAGTGGGCGGGATGGATCTCAGCAGGGGGCGCTGTCCTGCAGTGGGCGGGACGGGGCTCAGCAGGGGGCGCTGTGCTGCAGTGGGCGGGACGGGGCTCAGCAGGGGTCGCTGTGCTGCAGTGGGCGGGACGGGGCTCAGCAGGGGGCGCTGTGCTGCAGTGGGCGGGACGGGGCTCAGCAGGGGGCGCTGTGCTGCAGTGGGCGGGACGGGGCTCAGCAGGGGGCGCTGTGCTGCAGTGGGGGGGACGGGGCTCAGCAGGGGGCGCTGTGCTGCAGTGGGCGGGACGGGGCTCAGCAGGGGGCGCTGTGCTGCAGTGGGCGGGACGGGGCTCAGCAGGGGGCGCTGTGCTGCAGTGGGCGGGACAGGGCTCAGCAGGGGGCGCTGTGCTGCAGTGGGCGGGACGGGGCTCAGCTGGGGGCGCTGTGCTGCAGTGGGCGGGACGGGGCTCAGCAGGGGGCGCTGTGCTGCAGTGGGCGGGACGGGGCTCAGCAGGGGGCGCTGTGCTGCAGTGGGCGGGACGGGGCTCAGCAGGGGGCGCTGTGCTGCAGTGGGCGGGACGGGGCTCAGCAGGGGGCGCTGTGCTGCAGTGGGCGGGATGGGGCTCAGCAGGGGGCGCTGTGCTGCAGTGGGCGGGACGGGGCTCAGCAGGGGGCGCTGTGCTGCAGTGGGCGGGACGGGGCTCAGCAGGGGGCGCTGTGCTGCAGTGGGTGGGGTAGAAGGCTGATGCTGTGCAGTGTCCCCCTCTCAGTGGAGGACTCTGGTGGAGTCCAGCACCGTGAGCCTCTTTCACCTTCCCCCCCCCCCCCCCCCCGTCCCAGTCATGCTCCTCATGCCGCCTCCTGGCTGCTGTGACCAAGGCTGCTGGAACTGAGCCTGGGATCCGCTGGCTGCACCCCGGGCTTAGGGCCCTTTCTCGATGGCAGAGTTATGGAGAGAAACCAGCTGCCACCTGCCTGGCGAGCCCAGCCCCAGCGCCCAACAGACGGACAGAGGGACGCAGGGACACGGCTGCCGGAGCCCGGGGGGTTCGGCCATTGCAGCTGGGCGCGTCTCGTTGCATTAGCCCCAGCGGCCCTGGCCATCGTTGTGGGGCTGGGCAGGGCCCCGGCTCGCAGGCTGCTGAGGGGCTGGTACCAGCGCACTTGGGGGAGGTTGCTGGCACCACTGGTTCACAGCCTGCCTGTGCCCACAGATCCAAGGGCAGAGCAGGTGCCTCCTCCTCTCCCGTGTGGGCCGAGCAGTGTCCAGGGCCCAGCTGCAGGCATGGGGGTCATGCCGGGACAAGCCTCACTGGAGATCGGGGGCGGGGGGCAGAGTGGCTCTGGTGGCTCTAGCCCACTCCCAGGCTCCAGCGCAGCCCCAGCACCCAGCCAGCGCCCTCCCTGCGCCCAGGAGTCCTGGTGCCCCTCAGCCAGCCGGGCGAGGGACGTCCCCTCCACGTCCTGGGGAGAGAAAATGGGAGGGGGCTCAGCTATGCACAGTGCAACCCCCAGCCCTACTCCCCCCCTTATCCCCGCTAGGGGCACCCAGCCCCCTGTCCTGCCACCTCCGATCCCACTGCCCCAGCACCTGCCCCATTATCCCCAGAGCCCCCGATGTGCCCCACAGCCATCCTGGGTGTGTGCAACTGTGCAAGCCCCTCCCCCCATTATCCCCCCAGCGCCCCCTGCTGGCCCCTGCTGGGTGGGTGCCCCCCCCTCACCCCCAGCACTGAGCCCCACTCACCAGGCTCCTGGGGCAGGAGGCAGCAGCACAGGATCACCTCAGTGCTCGTAGGTCACCATGTCATAGTGCATGGGGGGCAGTGTCTGGAAGAGAGGCAGGAGGGGTCAGTTCAGGCTGCACTGCCCATGGCCAGGCCCATCCCTCTGCCTGGGAGCTGCTGCACCCCCCCCCCAGCCCCCCAACCGGGGTTAGCAACTCCCATCGCAGAGTCCCTGCAGGTGGGCTGCCCCACATACTCAGCCCCACGGCAGCAGGGTCCCCCAGGTGCTCAGCCCCACGGCAGCATGTCTCCCAAGTGCTCAGCCCCATGGCAGCAGGGTCCCCCAGGTGCTCAGCCCCACGGCAGCATGTCCCCTAGGTGCTCAGCCCCATGGAGGCAAGGCCCCCAGGTGCTCAGCCCCACGGCAGCAGGGTCCCCCAGGTGCTCAGCCCCATGGAGGCAAGGCCCCCTGGTGCTCAGCCCCATGGCAACAGGGTCCCCTAGGTGCTCAGCCCCATGGAGGCAAGGCCCCCAGGTGCTTAGCCCCATGGCAGCAGGGTCCACCCGGTGCTCAGCCTCACCCTGGGTTGCCGGGACAGGGTCAGTTCTGGCTTTAGTAGGGGAAACCCAGGGCCCCTGCCTCACTGCTCCCCCTCCCCCTGGTCATCCAGGCCTGAACCCCCCACTGCAGCCAGGGCCGGGGTGCAGCACCTACCTTGGAGGTGCAGAACTGGCCAGTGTCAGCATCTGAGAGAGAGATGGGGGGGTTAGATTGAATCACATGGGCAGGTCCCACAGTTTCCCACCCTCTTCCCCCTCCAGCCAGACACCCCTAACCTCTCCATCCCTGGGGAGCCCCAGTCCGGGGAGCCCCCAGACTCCCCCACCTATAGCTCCACTGGGGGGTCCTTCCCCCACCAGCGCTCCCCGGCCCTTGCAGCGGCAGGCCCAGCGCTGCACATGGACACGGTGCCCCCGTCAGCCTATGGAGGTGCACTGCCGGGACCCCCAGACGGGGTGGGGGTGGACGGTCACAGTGAGGGAGGGGGCCCCGTCTCCATCAGGCGGGGACAGTGAGAGCTGCCAGATGAAAAGGACCCAGCTCGTGTTGCCCCCCCCCCCAGCGGCATGGGGGAGCCTGGCAGGCCCTCACAGTGCAGCTGCCCCTCGGTGTGTCCGCCACTGCCAGGGCCCCCGTGACGATCGCCAACACCAGCCGCAGCGTCATGGCCAGGGCCTCCCGTGCCCGGCTGCCTGTGCAGGACAAACACAGCCGGCTCAGCGCATGCCACCCCCGACCCCCCGGCCCTGCCACCCACTGCACCCCCGCAGCATGGCCCAGCCCGCACCCAAGCTCGGCCAGGGGATCAGAGGGCCGTGGGACGGGGGAGCAGGCTGCAGAGGGGACCCAGCTGTCAGGGACATCGGAACCCTCCCGCGCAGTTCGGTTGTGCCCCCAAAATCCCCCCGCCCTGATCCCTGCTGCAAGGGAAGCCCAGGGGCACCGTGCCAGGGGGACTCCTCCCCGGGGCCCACCTACCTGGGTCTTCGCCAGGACGACACAACTGGAAGAAAGAGGGAGAACGTCACTAGGAACCGCGCAGGCCCCTCCTGCCCCCACCACGCTGCGGCTGTGCTGGCACCCGCTGCCAGACGACCTCCATCTAGGCAGGGGCTGGCCAGCGCCCAGAGGGCTCCGATATGCACCCTGAGCCCCCGCCCTTCTGTCTGTCCCCATTATCCCTGGGCTCCGGGCATTGCACCGTGGCTGCAGAGGGCAGGCTCAGCGTGGCACCCAGAGCTGGCCACGCGCAGGCACCGTGGGCCCATCTTGGCCCCTTGCTCCCCCGAGCCCACCCCGTCACTTACCCCTGTACAGCAGCCCCAGCCCCAGCAGCAGGGCGCAGGGCACCGAGATGCCCAGGATCAGGTCCAGGTGCCCGGCTGGAAGAGAGCACCCAGAGACAGGCAGTGAGAGCCCTGCCCAGGACCAGCCCTGCCACGCACACAGCCTCGTGGAATGAGGAGTAACGGTAGTTCGAACTAGGAAGCCTAGTTCGAACTACCTAGTTCGTGCCCCGTGTAGCCGCGCTGCACGGGGTTCGAACCAGCGGGGTTTTAAAAATGGCGGCTCCCCGCTTATGCAAATGAAGCCCGGGAAATTCAAATCGAACTAGGAGGGTAGTGTAGACATACCCTCAGAGGCTTGACCTGAGCCAGCTGGGCTCACCACTAGAGGGCAACACCAGCACACGCAATGGGATGGGGGGTTAGCCTCCCACTGCACAGAGGGCCATGGGGCCTAGCAGTTAGTGCAGGAGGGCTGGGAACCAGGTTTCATCCCCAGCTCTGGGAGGGGAGTGAGACCTAGTGGTTAGAGTGGGGGGTGGCTGCCAGGATACCTGGGTTCTGTCCCTGGCTCTGGCAGTGGCCGTGTTGTGCAGGGACTTTGCACCTGTTTCCTCCCCCATCCTGGGTCATCGGCAGGGATTAGCCCTCCCCAGGCCAGGACAGACCCTCAGGGAGCTCGGGGGCTGAGAACAGCCCTAGTGCTGGATGCGGGTACCTGGGCTGGCGGCGGCGGCTCCGTCCTGGGCACCTGCAGCAAAAGGAACGGTCACAGTAAAGGGAGGAGGGGGCCAGAGGGGCCAGGGCTGCAACTGGCTCTGGGAAGGAGCCAGACACCAGCAGAGGGTGTGAAGGGAATCCCTGAACTCCAGCCCCTGCCCCCTTCTATCCTGCCCCCTTCCAGCTGCGCAGAGACCTGGGCAAGAACAAAGGCCAGCAAGCAACCTGCCTGCTGGCTAGCTGGGCGGCCCATAATGCCAGCCCGCCCCTCCCCTAATCCCAGCCCCCCAGCTGGGCACCAGACCGCTCCTCTAATCCCAGCCCCCCAGCTGGGCACCAGACCGCTCCTCTAATCCCAGCCCCCCAGCTGGGCACCAGACCGCTCCTCTAATCCCAGCCCCCCAGCTGGGCACCAGACCGCTCCTCTAATCCCAGCCCCCCAGCTGGGCACCAGACCGCTCCTCTAATCCCAGCCCCCCGCTGGGCACCAGACCGCTCCTCTAATCCCAGCCCTCCAGCTGGGCACCAGACCGCTCCTCTAATCCCAGCCCCCCAGCTGGGCACCAGACCGCTCCTCTAATCCCAGCCCCCCGCTGGGCACCAGACCGCTCCTCTAATCCCAGCCCCCCCCGCTGGGCACCAGACCGCTCCTCTAATCCCAGCCCCCCAGCTGGGCACCAGACCGCTCCTCTAATCCCAGCCCCCCAGCTGGGCACCAGACCGCTCCTCTAATCCCAGCCCCCCAGCTGGGCACCAGACCGCTCCTCTAATCCCAGCCCCCCAGCTGGGCACCAGACCGCTCCTCTAATCCCAGCCCCCCAGCTGGGCACCAGACCGCTCCTCTAATCCCAGCCCCCCAGCTGGGCACCAGACCGCTCCTCTAATCCCAGCCCCCCCCGCTGGGCACCAGACCGCTCCTCTAATCCCAGCCCCCCAGCTGGGCACCAGACCGCTCCTCTAATCCCAGCCCCCCCCGCTGGGCACCAGACCGCTCCTCTAATCCCAGCCCCCCGCTGGGCACCAGACCGCTCCTCTAATCCCAGCCCCCCGCTGGGCACCAGACCGCTCCTCTAATCCCAGCCCCCCAGCTGGGCACCAGACCGCTCCTCTAATCCCAGCCCCCCCCGCTGGGCACCAGACCGCTCCTCTAATCCCAGCCCCCCCCGCTGGGCACCAGACCGCTCCTCTAATCCCAGCCCCCCAGCTGGGTACCAGACCGCTCCTCTAATCCCAGCCCCCCCAGCTGGGCACCAGACCGCTCCTCTAATCCCAGCCCCCCAGCTGGGCACCAGACCGCTCCTCTAATCCCAGCCCCCAACTGGGCACCAGACCGCTCCTCTAATCCCAGCCCCGCAAGCCACTGGCAGC
This sequence comes from Pelodiscus sinensis, assembly GCF_052426305.1. NCBI lineage: Eukaryota > Metazoa > Chordata > Testudines > Trionychidae > Pelodiscus > Pelodiscus sinensis. Next base: position 8,037,161 of record NC_143069.1, read on the forward strand.
ACCAGTCATGAGCAGAGTTTGGGAAGGGCCCGCAGAGCCTCTGGCCCTGCTTGTGAAAACCCAGCCAGCCCAGGCCGTCACTGTCCTGCCGGGCTCTCTGGCACCATGGGGTGCTCCAGGAACCGGGGCTGTTCTGGCCTGTGCCGGCCCAGCCAGCTCCCCTAGACACAGTGATGGGGGGCAGGGAGTCCCTGCCCTGCAGGAGGGGTGTGACGGAGGCTGCTGCCCACATATGCCAGCTGCCCCGGAGCCCCCTCTGCTCAGCACAGCCCCTGGTTCCTGCCCCAGTAGTGGGGTCCAGCTGCTCTGGGTGGGGCAGGTCTGGGCCTCAGGACCTCACCGGTCACACGCAGCGTCCTGGAGAGGCTCAGGTTGGAATTCAGCAGCTCCTTATTGTCACTCCTGTGCTGATACCAGCAGGAGAAATTCCCAGCGTCCCCCGGGCTGGAGACGCGATGGGTGAGGTGGTAGGTGAATGGCCCGGGGGTGAACACTTGGCTGGCAGCCTCCCGCCCGTCCTTGCAGAAGATAAAGCAGGTCACAGGGGACGCTCCAGGGACCAGACACCTCCTGGTAACAATGACCCCAGGGACGCTGTGACGGCGCGTTGGGGGTTCCCCGTCTCCTGCACCCCGAAATGGCACAAACAGACTGCACCAGCCAGTGGAATTGAGGGTGGTTTATTGCTCCTCCAGCACAGCGCAGCACAGATGTAATCTGGTTACAGGAACTGGGCTAGGATGCCTCAGGCCCCCTTGAGATGGGGGAGACTGGGCCCCTAAACTCCAGCCCCTTCCCCTAGGCTCTCCTCCATGCCCTCCGACAGCCAGCAACCAACTCACTAACTTCCAGCCCTGCCCCCAAGCCAAGGCAGCATTCCACCTTCCTTTGTTCCTCTCCATGGGGGGTGTCTGGCCACTGGTTTGCATAGTGACTCATCCTGTTTTGCTGGGTCGTGGTACCCACGGCAGCCAGTGGGGGTTCCCCCAGAGCCAGCAGCATAGAAACCAGCCAGGTACCCCCACTACGTCACAGACGCGTTCAGAGAGAGCAGGGGAGCCGGCAGGCACCCTGAGGGGAGAAGTGGGAGTGAGAGCCCAGCCGGGGAGCCATCAGTCAGTCTCGTATCTCGTGTGCAGCTGGAGTAGATGCCCCTGGCCTAGCTAGTGTCCCTAGCACTGAGGGCATGTCCAGGCAGGTGACAGAACCGGAACCCGAGCTGGCCGGCTCAGGCATGTCTACGTGAGCTGCTGTCGTTGCACACAAGTGCAGAACAGACTGACCCGAAACTGGCTGTCAGAAGGAGGCAGATCCTGGGTGGGGAAGGGGGAAGCAGGGAGCACATGGGGGCAGGTGGGGAGACCTGGAATGTGGGGGAAGGGCAGAGACTACATGAAGGGTGTGTGGAGACCCTAAATGGTGGGGGAGGGGAGACTCCCAGCCTCCCCATCACACACCAGCCTGTGTCTGGCCGGTTTTGAAGCCAGTTGCTGGACTTTGAGACCTCTCTCCCGTCCTGTGTGTGCCGTGTGGCTGTCAACATGGTGTATGCTGGGGGGGAACAGCAGGCAGATCTCTTGGGTGGGGGATGAGCAGGGGGGAGGGGGACCCCCGCACACCATAGGACCTGGGGGATTTCCCAGCAGGGCAGAGTATCTGAGTGGGGCACCGATTGCCAGATGGTGATGGATGGCAGAACGAGGAGCAATGGTCTCAAGTTACACTGGGGGGTTGCGTCTAGACTGGCATGATTTTCTGGAAATGCTTTTAACGGAAAAGTTTTCCGTTAAAAGCATTTGCGGAAAAGAGCGTCTAGATTGGCAGGGCGCTTTTCTGCAAAAGCACTTTTTGCGAAAAAGCGTCCGTGCCAATCTAGACGCGCTTTTCCGCAAAAAAGCCCCGATCGCCATTTTTGCGATCGGGGCTTTTTTGCGGAAAACAAAGCTGAGCTGTCTACACTGGCCCGAACGGGAGCAGCACAGTATTTCCGCAAGAAGCACTGATTTCAGACAGTAGGAAGTCAGTGCTTTTGCAGAAATTCAAGCGGCCAGTGTAGACAGCTGGCAAGTTTTTCCAGAAAAGCGGCTGATTTTCCGGAAAAACTGGCCAGTCTAGACACAGCCGGGGAGTCTAGGTTGGATATTAGGAAAAACGATTTCCCTAGGAGGGAGGAAGCCCTGGGCTGGGTTCCCTAGGGAGGGGTGGAATCTCCATCCCTAGAGGTTTTTATGTCCCAACTGGGATGCTCTGGGCAGAGGGCTGGACTCGATGACTCCTGAGGTCTCTTTGAGCCCTGGGATTCTATGAGGTGAGGTCACAGGTCGGGGGGGGGACATTGGGGTCCCCTCTGCCTGGAGGATCACGAATCTGCCCAAGTCCCGCAGCGTTTGGGGTTCCCTGGAAGCCCCAGCCCCTGCTTTTGGTTAAACCACGTCAGGTCCCAGCCCCAGGGTTTGGGCAGAGAAGCCAGAATCGGGGCCCCTAGGAGGCTCTGGTCCTGGGAGAGCGGGGGGCTCCCATCCTGCTTCTCACTGGCCACGGGCCCTGGGGCCCCCGCGCTCGGTCCCCTGCCAGGCCCAGCAGAAGGGTCCGATATCCTGCCAGTGACTCTGCACCTCACTCCAGAGGATGGGCTGCCGGGGCCCTCACCCTCCGGGCGGCAGGGCTCCTGGCTGGTGAGCTGCAGCGCCGGGGCTGGAGGAGAGAGCAGAGAGCAGTGATGAGGACAGGGCAGAGCGACAGTGAGAGCTGCCGTGCAGCCGACAGGACTCACCCCAGACGTGGCTGCATCTTAGCACTAAGGTTCCCTGTGCAAACAGCCTCTGTGCCCCACCCCAAAAGTGGCTGCATCGTAGCATGGAATGAGAGGTCCCTGGAGCACCATCCCCCATGCCACACCCCAGAGGCAGCTGCAACTCAGCACCAGACAAAGGGCCCCTGTATAAACAGACGCCCCCACAGAGGGCTGCTGGATTGGGCCCAGAATCCCAGCAGTTAATTAAAGCTGTTTGGCACGTGGGGATTTTTGCCGAGCCCCGCAGGTGACAGTGTGATCAGTGGGGTAGTGAGGGGGAAAGAGGGGGGCAGTTGCCCCCGGGCGCCATGCTAAGGGAGTGCCAATTTAGTCCCTCTCCGTTCCCCCTGTCATCCCTCGGCTCACCTGCTCCTCCTCCGTCTGCTGTCACTGGCTGGAGCCTCCTCCCTGCCTCTCTGCCGCCCCCAGCCCAACCCTCCTCCATCTCCGCTGGCGGGTTAGTGCATGCAGGGGCCCGGCCCCAAACTGGAGGGGGCGGGGGAAGATGCGGTACAAGCTCCCCCACTCCCCCAGGGTTGGGCTCAGCCGTGCTCCAGGTTCAGGGCCCTGCCGCATGGTGGGGGGTCACAAATTTTGCCTTTTCCCCCAGGCACATAACACCCTCACTACACCTCTGGGTGCGATTCCCCCAGCGCCAGGCCTGTGCAGCTCGGCTAGGCCTGGCTGCCACTGGCCATCTCCCTCCCGTCCGCCAGCAGCCCTGAGCTCCCAGCCAGACCGGAAAGCTCAGCGCGGCTTTGTCAGCGGCTGGTTTCAGCCACTTGTGTTTTTAGCACCGTTCTGGGGGAGGCAACCACGAGGCCGTAGCTGCTTCCCCATTCCCTGCTGCTCTGTGCCCCTGCAGCACGGACAGGTGATTTTACGTGCGCGGCTGCGGGGGCGTCTACACCACAAGGGAGCCGCTCTCGGTTCCTGCCCCATTGCCGAGCATCACTTCCCCACAAACTGCGCAAGAGCCTTGCGGGAGAGTGGAGGCTACTGACTGCTACCACAGCCATGACACCTCTCTAGCCCAGGGGCAGGGCTGGGGGTTCTCAGGTTGGACCAGCGTCTGCAGGGAGGGAGACAAGCTTCACTTACGTCCACACTGCACTTACATTCTTTCGAAAAGAAAATCAAAAGCACAGAGAGAGTTTGACGACATTGGTAACCCTCATTCTACGAGGAAGATGCCTTTTTGCGAGAGAACTCTTTCTGAAAACGGCCTGTGTGGACGGGGAAGAGGGAGTGCTTTCGGAAGAAGAGGAAAGAGGAAAAAGCACAGGTGCCCTGGTGGCCACTCCGCCCATAGTAATCACAGCTTACATGCAAGATCGTGTCCATTCAGGGTGGACGCTATCTGTCGAAAAAGCAGATCGCTTTTTTGATGCGCTTTGGAGGAGTGGACACTCTCTTTTGGAAGAAGTTTTTTCAGAAAATCGCTTCCAGAAAAGCTTCTTCCAAAAGAAGCCTGCAGTCTAGGCGTAGCCTGGGAAAGGGCCCAGCCGCATGCAGGGGCAGCAGGCTGTGTGGCCGGAGCTAACCCAGCTTGCAAGGGCCCTGTGGGAGAAGCTCCCCCAGGACAAAGGCAGGGCCCCTGGGCTGCAGGAATAAGCCATAAACCCAGGGGGTGCGTCTAGACTGGCAAAAACTTGCCAGCTGTCTACACTGGCCGCTTGAATTTGCGCAAGAGCACTGACTTTGTAATGTACAAAATCAGTGCTTCTTGCACAGATACTTTCATGCTCCCGCTCGGGAAAAAGCCCTTTTGCACAAGAATACTTGCTCAAGAGGGCCAGTGTAGACAGGGAAGAACTGTTTTGCGCAAAAAAGCCCCGATGGCTAAAATGGCGATTGGGGATTTCTTGCGCAAAATCGCATCTAGACTGGCCACGGATGCTTTTTCGCAAAAAGCATCCGTGCCAATCTAGACGCGCTTTTGCGGAAATACTTTTAACGGAAAAACTTTCCACAAAATCATGCCAGTCTAGACGCAGGGGTGTAGGAAGGCCGCAGGATTTCTGGCGTCTGGCGACGCTGGCGTCATGGCTTTTGACCCTGTGACTGGAGGGGCGTTAATGGGCCATGTCCCCTCAGCTGGTTCCTGGCAATCTGGGCTAACGCTGGGGTAACCCGTCTGCATTGCCCTGGGTTTACCTGTGGGGCTGGGAGTCCATTTCCCAGCCTGTCGGAGAGCTCTGTGTCAGCGCGAAACCTCGTCTCCTTCGCCCGCCCACCCGCCCGCCGGTGCTGTCCAGTGAGAGTCACGACCCAGCGACCTCGTCTCGCTGATCCCCTGGGGCCGACTGGGCGCCCACACACTGCCGATATCTATCTAGTGATCTGTCTGTCCCTGTGCACCCTCTGCCTGTCTGTCTGTCTGTCCCCAGACACCTCATCTATCTATCTATCTATCTATCTATCTATCTATCTATCTATCTATCTATCTATCTATCTATCTATCTATCTATCTCCATACACTGTTCCCTTTTGCTCTCTCTCCCCAGGCACCGTCATGCCACATGGATATTTCCCATCACTCCAACTCTCCCAGGTTCTTCCACACATACATGTAGGCAAGCGCACACACAGTCATGCAGGGACACACGGAGAGTCACAGACACAAATACATACACAAAGTGCACAAACACACACACATCCGGAGATGTACGTGCACACAGCGTACACACAACATGTACACAAACACACAGACACACACACATATGCATGCACATACAGGGACACACACAGAGATGCACGCACACACAGCATACACACAACACATACACAAACACATGGAGACACACAGCTCTACCAAGCCCTGTGAAGGCGCACACGGGTCGCACACTCACCGAGCACCCACAGCCAGAGCCCGAGCGCCATGGGGGAGCCGTGGGGCAGGGGATGCCGTGAGGAGTCTGCTCCGGGGGCTGAGGCAGAAGTGAAGCTGTCGTGTCAGTGGTGACCGGGACTCTTCTCCTTTCCACACCTGGGGGTGGGAGCAGCCTGGCCTGGCCTCCCCCCGCTCTCTGCTTCACACCCTGGCCAGCGGGGGAGGGTGTGAAACCCCCAGTTCCTCCTGCGCCCCACTCCTGCCCTCCCCCCACACTGCTGCCCTCCGTCAGGCCAGGCTGCATTCTGGGACTCCCGGCATGGGCAGGGTCGGCAGGGCCAGGGATGGGAAGTCCCCTCTGTGGGGGGCATGAGTGAGCCCAGTCTGGCCCGGCGCGGGCGTCCGCACTGCCACAGCAGGGGCACTAACAGTGCGGTCAGACACTAGGCCCAGCCAGCGCCCTGCAAACACAGATTGAAAGCCACTGAAAACGGAAGAGAACCCCTGTGCTGTGCCCCACCCCAGAGGCAGCTGCATCGCTGCACCAGAAACATCCCTGTAGAAACAGCTAGTGTGGAGAGTCCCCTCTGGCCTGGGGCGCCTTCGTGTGACCCTTGTATGGCCTGTGACCCCCCCCCCCCCTCCAGTCTGGCAGCTTCTCAATCCGTGGAACCTAAGCAGCCAATGCCCCCCCCCCACTCATCATTCCAAATCCCCCCAAGACTGAGCTGGGGACTCCAGAGCCCCCCGCTAGAGCCCATCACCCCAGCCTGAGCCAGTGACCCCAGAGCCCCCAGCCCTAAGCCAGGCATATCCCCCCCACACACACACACACACGCAGCCTGGGCCAGCGATCCCAACCTCCCAGACCCCAGCCAGAGCCCCCCCCAGCTTGAGCCAATGAACGAAGCCAGAAATCCTGGGCCCAGAGCGCAGCAGCCCGCTGCACTGTGACCCCGGCTGGATGGGTCAGGCCGGAGCTTGGGCTCTGAGCCCTCCTGCCCCACCCTCGGCCCCCGAGTCTGAGCCCCAGCTGCAATGCCTTGTGCAAAGCATGAGCCCACAGTGCAGCTAGGCCGGGCCTGACAGGAGCATTTAAACCTAGGGGGTGGGGGGCTCATTCTCTGGCACTCGGGATTCGGGAGGGAAAGGAGGCGTCAGGCTGAGAACAGGGCGTTTGCATTAAGAGGCCGGCAGGTCAAACAGGCACAGTGTGCGAGCCGGCTGCGATAAGAGGGAGACACCACGAGGACCATTTCCTACAAACAACATCACAGTGGAGGAGCCGAGTTAGGAGGCGGAGACGAGGTGAAGAGCAGGCCAAGCAGGGCCAGGCTGGGGTAGGGGAGCTGGCGGGGCTAGCCCGGCTGGAGAGGCTCGCGGGGAGGCCAGAGGAAAGCCAAGGAAATGGCTGGATTGCATTGAAGGAAACAGGAGGCAGATGCATCTCAGCGCAGCCTCAGACCAGCCTGGCCCCAGGGAGTTAAAAAGAGAAGAGTCGGGGCAGCAAAATGTTGTGATCCTTGCTGGAGGCTCCCGGCCAGCGGGACTGAACTTGGCTCACCCCGAGGGAAGAGTCCCCCAGCCACAGCCTCTGTCCAGCTAATGGACCCTGACCGGCGGAGGACGGGGTGACTTCCTGGTAGGGAGGCTGCTGCCCAGGAGTCCTGCGCGCTGTTCGCCCTCCCTGCAATCCTGCGCAGGGCTCAGTGGGCACTGGTAGGATGGGGCCTGGCAGCTGCTCCACACCCCAGAGCCGTCGCAGCTGGAGCAACAATTAGGCAATAGCCCAGAGCAATGCCAGGGCTAGAGGTGGCACCAGCCAAAGGGGCAGGGCCAGCGGGGGGCGATTGGGGGGATGGGGAGGAGACACAGCAAAACGGTGCAGACAGGGCACAGGCAGTGGTGCAGCGAGACAATGAACTTTCTGCCTCCTCTGCCCCACACCCTGCCTCCCGCACCCCACGGCTGGAGATGGACCGACCTGAGAGCACCTCTGGGCTTCGGGACGTCCCCTGCTGCCAACGTCAATCATCTGCAGGGGACACCAGAGGGGAAAGGAGAATGCTTAGAATGGGGAGTGGGGGAACCAAGTCCAGGGCCACTGCCCATGATGCAGTAAGGTCAGTACGTCACTCGGTGTTTTTACGATCACGTGGTTAATCTCCGGTTGCTTTCCTGAATAAACGTCGACTTCTCCTCCCCGCATTGTCCAGGTTTCCTTGGCTCGGTGCTGGCGAGAGGAGAATTTTTGCCTGTTAAAGGCACCCAAGGGAAATTTATTTCCCCTCTGAGGTAAATGGAGCCAGCCTGAGACTAAATGGTTTCCCAGGCGAGGCGTCTCTTCTTTGCCTTCCCTGCGCCTTTGTCAAATGTTTGAATATCTTTTTTATGGCATGTATGGCCTGTTTCACGACTTGGACGCGCGATTTGCATGCATGATTTATCCCTGTCATGTAAGACGATAAAATTGCATGCTAGGCTCTATAAATCTGTATCGATTCATGCCCCGTATCAGCAACTGCAAATATATTGTCTCCTCCACACTTATTGAAATCTCCTAATTTTAAGAATCATGGAAATGCACTAACATTGTGAACCCAGCTGCGTTCCCGCCCTGCTGGCCCCGGATGAAATAGCGTTACGGCAGGCGACAGCCTTCAAAGGGAACCGTTGTCCTTTGGTGCAAGCGGTCATTTTTCTCACCTTTGCCCTCGTGAACTGAAGCCCGGCGCCAGACAGATCCAGAGACCAGCCAGAGGCATTTGCAAGTGATAAAGCAGCAAGTGAAGTCCTGCTCCCATTAGTCGTTGTCGATAAAGATACGTTTTCCTGAGGCTGAGCTTCCAAGAGCCGTGCTCACCATTCGCACCTGTGACGGGCGGCGTGGGCGGCGAGTGGATAGACAGTTAGGGGAGGCTAGCTTGCTCTCCACCCCCTGGCCCTCCCCTTCCTTTCTGTTCCCTGTGGGAGCCCAGAGCTCCCCTCCCCTGCTGCTCCCACCCTCTGCTGCCCCCAGGCCAGGACTTCCTCCCCCACCCATAGAGCACATGGTGGGTGGGGAGCGTGGAGCCTGCAGTGCCCCGACCCCATCCCCAGAGTGCATGCCACAGTGACAATGCGCCAGCCTCCCAGAGCCCCCAGCGGGTGATGCCACTTCAGCACCTGACTGTGGCGCCAGGCAGGGCAGTAACCCCAGCCTTCCCAAGTTCCCGCAGCAGGTTGCTAGGCCCCAGGCCACAGGCCTCGTTCCATGAGGCGTACAGCTAGTTCGGATTAGAAGCCTAACCCGAACTAGCTAGTCCGTGCCGCGTGTAGCCGCGCGGCACGGGGTCCGACCTAGCCGGCATTTAAAAATGGCGCCGGCCGGCTTCATGCAAATGAAGCCCGGGAAATTCAAATCCCGGGCTTCATTTGCAACTGCGGATGACTACATTACCCCCGCTAGTTCGAACTATGGGGGTAGTGTAGACATACCCTTACATCCCTACTGCAGACTGACAGCCCAGCTCCCCCCATGGCATCTCTCACCCACCTGTGGCTCCCGCTGATCAACTTCTACTTCCCCACAGCGCCTCCTGCCCACCATGATCAGCTGTTCCATGGTGATCAGTAGGCACTAGGATGGGGGGGGGGCAGATGCTCAGGGAAGGGGCAGAAAGAGGCTGGGAAGGGGCAGGGTGGGACCGAAGGGGAAAGGATGGAGTGAGGCTGGGGACAGAGCAAGGGGTGGGGGGTTTGAGGGAGTTGCCTGAGGCAGAGCAGTGTCCCAGCACCCCCGTACAGAGAGGAAGTCAGCGTCTGTGGCCTGGCTGATAACATTCTGGAGCCTGGAGGAAAATGTGGTTCTCGGAAAGGCTGGAAGGTTCCACGAGATTCTACAAAGACCCAGAACATTTTCAGAGGGCAGCGCAAACGGAACCCGCACGCGGAACACCTGAAACCTGCTACTTCAAACACCCCAAGCCTGGTGCCCTCCAAGCCTGGCACCCCAGGCAATTGCTTGGCCCCTGCCTGCCCCTAAATCTGGCCTTGGAAGCAGGATTGAGTCAGGGCATTTGTCATTGTTAAGAGGATCCCGGACTTTGAGCCTGGTCCTTGCTGCAGCCGAGGGCTCTGAGCTGACGCTAATAGCTGAGTGGCATAGATGGGACAGACATTCACCCTTGCAGAGAGGCTGAGGTTTGGAAAGTCTCCATCCAAAGAGCATTGTGGACTCTGGCTGCAGCCCTTTGTAGCCTGCCCTACTCTTCCTAACACCACAGGCCTTGCTAGTGCTGCAGAGGTACCTTCCCTCCCCCGCCCACCATTCCTACATACCACCCCACTGTCCTGGGGAAGGTGCCTGCACGTACAGCTCAGAGTATTTCCATGGTCAGCCCTTCTTACCGGAGTCTTGTGCAAACCAGCGCTTGCAAAAATGACCTGCAGAGCTTGAAGGGGGCCTACTGGGGAATTGCAGCAGGGGTGGGAGAGCATTAGCGCGATTCTTCATCCAAATTGGGCCTAGCTCTGACATCCACCCTGCAGACAGGACAGTGACCTCCCAGAAAGGCTTCCGAGAAAAGTTACACGAACAATTTGAGGGCTAGAAAACTTTCTGCCTAATGTCTCTCTCTCTGTATTGTAGAGAGTTTGTGCATCTGTCTGTCCGTGAGTCTGTCCGTCCCTCTGTGAGCCCAGTTGTTCAAGAATTAAACAGTAAGAGCTAGGAACACCTAATTTGGTATGTAGCTTCCTCTTCTCCTAACTTAAAGCAAGGTCGGGGTTTGATTGTGCCGGGAAAATGGGATGTGACTGGAATCCAATTGTTTTCCATAACACAGAGCAGGGACAATTATACTGCACTGACCACAGGGGGCAGTAAGTGCAGGGGACAGTTATACTGAGGTGACCACAGGAGGCAGTGAGCGCAGGGGACAGCAATACTGCAGTGACCACAGGGGGGAAGCTGCACTAGGAAAATAGTAGCCAGATGGGGCCAAATTGCTCCATATTGCCAGCCACAGGTAAGTGGACTCTCTGTTCCAAACCCTTCACCCTCAGCCACAGTGACGGCTAGTGGCCCCACTGCCACGGTCCCCCAGGAGTACCACTGGAGCTGGCCAGCACAGCTCCACCCCTGCTTCAGGAGTCGTGGCTTGGGGGTAGGGCTGCATTGCCCCAGCCTACCCCACCCCAAAGGAGATTCAGGATGGAGGGGACAGCATGAAAGCCTGGGCTCCGACCTGGGCCCCCCATCAGAGGAGATCATAGAGTTAGAAGAGACCTCAGAAGGTTATCAAGTCCAGCCCCCTGCTCTAGGCAGGACCAATTCCACTAAAGCAACCCGGCCAGGGCTTTGTCAAGCTGAGACTTAAACACCTCTAGGGATGGAGACTCCACTACTTCCCTAGGGAACCCATCCCAGTGCTTCCCCACCCTCCTAGTGAAATAGTTTTTCCTAATATCCAACCTGGATCTCTCCCACCACAACTTGAGACCATTTCTCCTTGTTCTGCATCTGTCACTACTGTGAACAGCCTCTCTCCATCCTCTTTGGAACCTCCCTTCAGGAAGTTGAAGGCTGCTATCAAATCCCCCCTCACTCTTCGCTTCTGCAGACTAAACAGACCCAAGTCCCTCACCCTCTTCTCATAGGTCATTTGCTCCAGCCCCCTAATGTAGGATGTAGGCTGGGAGGCGGGGCCTCACAGCTCTGGTTCCCCCGCCCAAAGGAGACACAGGCTGGGGGGGCTCGGGCCTGTGAGACCCCCCCCCAAGAGCTGCAGGCTAGGGCTGGGCAGTGCAGTCCCCCCCACCTCGGAGGAGCCACCAGCTGGGCATGGCTCTACACACCCCAGGGAGCCACTGTTACACTGAGGATAACTAAGGCCTAAATTTGCATCTGATTAGTATTAATTAAGCCTCAGTGGAAGTTGCAGATAACACCAAACCTCATCTATCATAGGTGTTTGCTGACCCAAGAATGCCGCAGTAAATAAAAACGTTGCTCACTTTAAAAGGGCCTCTGGTGAAAGACAAGGAGGAGATCCCTCGCAGCGGTGACCCTCTGCGGTGCTCTCGACCTCAAGCCTTGGGCTCCTTCCGAGCCCTCAGCGAGGAACAGAGAGGCGATCCCTCGGAGACCCTGGGGACGGGTCTGGTGCAGGCAGGTGGTGATGATCCTTGTCTGGGGCCTTCCGCTCCTAGGCGCAGGAATCACCGGTGGAGACCTGCCTGGCGCTGATCTTCAGGTGGCTTCTGCTCTTCAGCAGGAACCCATGATAGACAGCTACCAATCCCTCACACCTGGACACAAAACCTGACTAGCTAACACGACGCTCCCGTCACGGACAAGTACCCGGCCGCTGGTGCGGTGAACCGACGCACTAACCCTAACGCACACACTCGATGACGAGAAGCTAGCTAACCCTAACTAACTAACAGAGACTGACAGGGTGACACAAGCAAGGTGGAAAAGGCGCGAACAGACACAGACAACTGTAAGCCAGGCCTTCAAAGCACCCTTCTCATAAATATTCATGATCTTTATCTTTACAATCATTGGACCCTGCACAGGAAAACAAGGGTCCCTGATTGGGTGCTTTGATAGACAAGTTGTAACAGCCTGGATCTGACATGTGCAGCTACTTGCTTGCCGTGTGCAACACTCCTAGAAACTTCTGAGTATGAATACAGCTAATACATATTCATAACATACATATTAATGATTGCTTATACATATTAATGAGGTGTCAAAAATGAGCAGGCTACACCACCCTTGCTAAAGCAGCACTACCATCGCCACCATGAGCCCCCCAAGACCTGCCAGCCCTGACTCCTGCACCCCCCACCTTCTGCCCTGAGCCCCCACAAGGACCCAGGCAAAGCCAGGTACATCCTCTAGTTTGCTAACTGAAGCGATGGCTCAGAGGTGATGGGATCCCGCTCTGTGGACTGGAGAACTGGGAGGGGAGCAGGAATCCGCTGTGATACTGGTGCCCCACACGCTGGGTTGGGTCTTGGGTTCCAGAGCCCGGGGCTGGCACGGTGGGGGGGCACGACTGGTTGCAGTGGCAGCCCTGAGCCACCAGGAGCTGGCTGGCATCAGCACCTCTCCAGGGAGGATCTGGGGAGGCAGCAGGAGCTCTACTGAGCCAAGCATGTGAACTCTGCGTGGCCTGGAGGGGACAGGAGCCTGTGATAAGAGCAGGAGCAGGTGTCACAGATGCACACGCAGCAGCTCTGTTGGGACAGAGGGGATGTGGGGTGGAGCTTGGGGGGCGGGACGTGACAGTGCCCTGGATTCCACCACCAGGAACCCTCCCCTCCGCTAAGCCAAGGACGGGCGGATTCCGGGCTGCCAGGCACTGAGCCGTGGTTACCTTGCTTTGCAACGGCCGCCTCTGGATCCTCCCTGGGCACTGTGCCGCAGGGGGTCAGGGGAGCCTGCTGCAGATTGAGGGAGATCACCCGGTGGCCCAGGCTGCGGGCAGGTTGAGGCAACTCTAGGAGCCATCCCCAAGGGCTGGTCACGGCACACCCAGCCCCGGTGGACCTGGGACAGCAGCTTTTACAGGAATAAATGTGCCCGTGTGAGACGTGTGGTTGTGTGCGTCCAGGCCTCAGAGAGACGTCATGGGGTGAGCAGATGGGACAGGGCCCCTCACCAACCCAAAAGGCCGCCCAAGGCCCAGACGGCGACACTGCAAAGGGGAGTTATTCAGCACCACTCTTGCCCGGCAGACGGGGTGGTTGCTGTGGAGCCCGGTTGAGATTTGCTGTCTCTTGGCGGTGGTGGTGGGGGGGTTGTCGGGGTTGCAGAGCTGGGCTCCGCTGCTCCCTCCCCGAGCGTCTCTGCAGATTTCTCGTTTGTCCTTAACCCCTTTCAGGCAATGCTGCCTCCATGGAAACCGGGGGAGGGAGAGGGGGGTTGCGGCGGTTGCTACTGCTGCCGCCTACCAGTGGGACATGGCACAGCTCAGCGGAGGGCTGGGCATGAGTGGGGGCAGGGCAGCTCTATTGCTGGTCCCATTGCTGGAACTGGGATGCCACACGGCTGGAGTCCCGGAGTGATGGGACTAGCACATAACAACTCCCCCGTAGGCCGTGTCTACCATGCGCCCTGCAGGGATGTTAACACACATGTAATTGTGCACATGTGTAACCACTGTTTTTTAGCAGTTACACATTTACACAAGGGGGGGCAGGCGTGAGCTGGTGCTTGCAGGAAGCTGGCTGAAAAGCACCCACCTGCTCCCCCCCCGGCTCTGATACAGAGACAGCAGCATGGGGGGCAGGCGGCTGTGTGGGAGACAGTACACGCAAGGACCTGGCTTGGAAGCCAGCTTCTGGGTGTCATCCCCACCTGCTTTCCTACTCCCCACACTGCTCCCTCTGTGGGAGGCAGCAGGGGGGACGCAGAGGCAGCTCTGCAGGAGCTGGCACATGCAGAGAGCCGGCTTCAAAGCCAGCTCCCCGCACATACCGGCTCCCACCTGCCCCCCCACATTGCTGCCTCTGATACAGAGGCCGTGGCACGAGGGGGGCAGACAGTCGGTTCAGCAGGAGCTGGTATGAGCGGGGAGCTGGTTTAAAATCCTGCTTCCCACATGTACCGGCTCCCGCCTGCCCTCTCCCCCCCCCCGCCAGCTCCCCATGCTGCTGCCTCTCTATCAGAGGCAGTGTGTGTGTGGGGGGGGGGGGCTCCACAGGAGCCAGTGCTCGTGGGGAGCCAACTTAAAAATCAGCTTCCCATGGGACCAGCTCCCGCCTCCCCCCACTCTGCTGCCTCTGATACAGAGAAGCAAGGGAGGGGGGTTGCATGTAACTGTTAGGATTAACCGATAAGCCCAGGCTTTTCGATTAATCATGTAAACAACGCATGAGACAGGCCTCTGGGGCAGGGGCTATAAATACCTTGCCTCAGCCATCACCTGTGCTTGCACATGACTGGCTGGCAGCTCTTATCCAGCTCGTGGGGGGCAAAGGGGAATGCACGTCTGCCCCCCCCCAGCACCATCGTTCCCCCCCCACACACACACACACAAATGCTCAGCCAGCATGGCTCAGGTTCCTACAGCAGGGAAGGCTGCGGGGCTGTCTCGGTGTCGTGAGGCCACAGTGCCCCTCTCCAGCATACGCAGGGTTGTAAAGCCAGCTGGCGTCTCCAGGCCATTGCAGGGCTCCGGGAATGGGTGCTTTGAGCCCGTCCCAGTTGCCGCCATGCAACAGGCCAGGCGGCGGGGTCAGCTGGGATGGATCCATCATCGTGGTTTTGCTCATCAGGACCCATGATGGGGGCATGGAGATGGGGGGCAGGTATCCCCCTAGAGCTGAGAGGGGAAGGGACAAGCCAGAGGGCTTCATTCCCACAAGGAAGGTCTCTTCTGTGCTGCTGTTGGGCCAAACAGATCCAGGAGAGCTGGCCCAGCAGACCTCCCAGTCCAATTGGACCGTGGCTCAGTTAAAGTGCCACAGTCGGGGAGAGAACCCAGGTATCTGGGCTCTCAGCCCGTCTCTGCTCTAATCACTAGATCCCACTTCACCCCAGGGCTGGGAATAGAACCCAGGTGTCCTGGCTCCCAGGCCCCTGCACTAACCCACTGGCCCTGCCCCCCATGGAGGGGATGCTGCCTGGTGCATGCTGGGGCACTTATGGGGGCGGGGGGGCTCCTTGTGGTGTATCCAGGCCCCTGATGTGCTGACCTCATGGCACTTGGGAGGGAAGGGTGGGGAGAGCAGGCTCCTGTGAGCTCCTGAACCCCCTATGGAGATTCCCATGGCAACATGGCCTGCTCAGAGCTCACACTTGGATACCAGCAGGTTGCTGTGGATACGGTGCCACTGTTTGGCAATACAATACACCCTAGGGACAGGTGTCCTGTTGAGCAGGGACCAGAGTATGTGTGTGTGTGGTGGGGAGGGAAGACAGGGCCATATCCCCAATTGAGCCACTAGCCCCTGGTGCCAGCCAGGCTGGCGCTGCATCAGGGATGGAGGACTGGCAGTGCTGGCAGGCTAGGTCTGGGACTTGGAGCAAAATCTCCCACCTCTGCTCCTGAACTCTGCTCTATGGCTGGCAGGCCTTGTCCCAGCCCACACCTAGCGATGACCCAGCTAGAATGAAGTGGGAATTATCTGTGGTATTTTTAGGAGTCCAGTGTGTGCCTCAGTTTCCCCTGTACTTTGCATGGCTACCCAGTGTACCCCCAGAACACAGAATCAGCACTGTGTCCCCGCGTGTGACACTCACCTCCCTGTCTGGGGAGCAATGAAGGGTTGTTAAGGAACCGGCTGGACACAGATCCCCGCGGGGATCTGGGATATGAGCAGGGTGGGCTCTGGGGGAAGCTGTCTCTCGCTCTCTTGGGAAGTGACTACGGAACAGAGCCTGAAGCTGGGGTTCACTGGCTTGGCTGGGCTCTGATGCCCTGTGCCGGTGCCAGGGCCTAACACACCTGACTGCTTTGAAAATGCTGCCAGGTGGCATTGTCGATCCTGGCAGAGGGGCAGGAATCCCTGCAGCACGGCCAGGGCTCGCCAGAGGTCTCTCAGCTGGCTGTGCTTGGCAGAGCTTGTGGGGTGGAGCAGCAGGGCTGGAGCCCAGAGGCTCAGTACAGGAGGTGGTGAGGACCCTTGGCCTGCGCTGGAGAAGACTGAGACCACATGAGAGCCTGGCACATACAGAGGGGTGCTCCTAGAGGCTGTTCCAAAGCCGGGGGCGTAGCACAGACCCTGCTGATCCATGACACCAGCCCTGCCCCTGACACAGCCCTAAGCAGGCCCTAGCCAGACAGGGTACGTCTACACTAGCCCCCTAGATCAATCTAGGGAGGCTAATGAGGGCGACCAGAATTGCAAATCAAGTCTGGGATTTAAATATCCTGTGCTTGATTTGCATGTTCCCGGCCGGTCGCCATTTTAGAAATTGACCAGCCCGAAGTAACTGCCCCGCGTCTGCATGCAGCAGTGAAACCCCTAAATCGAATTAGGTGGTAAACCTAATTCCGGAATCCCGTTTCACTGCTGCGTGCAGACGCGGGCAGTTACTTCGGGCTAGTCAATTTCTAAAATGGCGACCGGACGGGAACATGCAAATCAAAAGTGGGATATTTAAATCCTGGGCTTGATTTGCAATTCCGGTCACCCTCATTAGCCTCCCTAGATCGATCTAAGGGGCTAGTGTAGACGTACACACAGAGGCATTTCTCCTTGTGCCCAGACCACAGCCATGTCAGCAAATGTTCCCTCCTCCTGGATGTTTTCCAGGGTAGTGGAGTAGGGTTGGCATGACTCCCCAAGCTCCATGAACCCTCTGGGAGGCCCTGCTCCCCTCAGCCTTTCCATCTGTCCCAGGTTCAGGGGACACAACATTAGCTTTTCCTACCATGGCGGCAGTGTGGTGTTGAGTGTCCCCGAGGCAGGGGCCATGGCTAGTGTGCCTGGTCTCCATCACAACCCACTTGTCTCCCATGTACCCTCCCATGTATCTGCCCCACAGCCTAGGGGGGCACAGCTCGACCATGCAACTCATGGGGGGAGGGGCAGTGTCAACATCCATAACCCCTCCCTCCCACTGCTTAACTTCTCCAATATCTGCAGTAACATCTGTCCCTCTTTCCCCATCACTTGTCTCCTCTCCAGCAGGAACCTCGCTCTGGGCTGGAGACCAGTGTAGTCAGGCAGGGGCAGGATGCAGAAGGAACTTGGACAGAAACTGGGGTATGTCTACACTGCAGCGTTTTTCCAGAAAACCTTCACTTACGTGGACACTGCTATTGCGTTCTTCAACAGAAAGTCGAAAGTACGGAGGGGTTTTCCGACAGCAGTAAACCTCTTTCTACAAGGAAGAAGCCTTTTTCCGAAAGAGCTCGCTTGGAAAAAGGCGTGTGTGGATGTGGAAGAGGCTTAGGTCTCTGCACCAGAGGTAGCAATTCCAGCTGCCCCCCCATGCCACTCCCAGCCCTGAGACCCCATCCTCCCTCCCCCCTCCAGGTTCTCAGCCCCCTTCTTCCCTCCCACCTACAGGTTCTCAGCCCCCTATCTCCCCAGTTTGTTTTATTGAAAGAAAAATGCAAAGTTCGTTTTGTTCAAATCAAAACAGGTGTGTTTATTGAGAGTAAAGGGAAGGGGGAAAGGGAGGAGTTGTGGGAAAGGGATAGTGGAGCAAAGCACAGGCCCCTAGTGGGGAGGCCCTGGGGAGAGTTACTGAGGACCTTGAGAGAAACTCTCCTTCAGGGCCTCCAGATGCACGCCCCAAACTGATGGGCTTGGCAGATGGCAGCTGTCCATGGCTGCTCACAGGCCCTCCCTTTGTAGCTAGCCCCTGCCCCCCACCCATGTAAGAAGGCCTCCCCATTCTTCTCCACAATATTGTGGAGGACCCAATACGCCGACACCATCCAGGGGATGTTGTGCTCCCCCACGTCCAGGCAGGCCAGGAGGCACCTGAACTGCTCCTTGAGGCAGCCGAAGGTGCACTCCACCTGCATGTGGGCCCAGTTGAGATGGGAATTAAATTGGTCCCTGCTGGGGTCCAGGAGGCCGGTATATGGCTTTATCAGCCATGGCATGAGGGGGTAGGCTGCGTCGCCCATGATGCACAGTGGCATCTTCACATTCCCAAACACAGTCACACCGGGGGAAGAATGTGCCAGCCTCCAGCTCCCCATAGAGGCTGGAGTTTCAGAACACATGGACGTTATGCACCCTGCCCGACCACCTGACAAAAATGTCCGCGAACTGTCCACGGTGGTCGAACTGGGCCTGCAGCACCATCAAAAAGTAGCCCTTCCTGTTGATGTATTGGGGCCGCTCGATGGCCTGGTGTTCGGATTGGGATGTGGGTTCCATCTATGGCTCCACTGTGGTTGGGGAAACTCTGGGTAGCAAATCTTGTGACGATCAGGTCTAGGTCTCCCAGGCGAATGACCCTGCGCAGCAGAATGGCGTTGATGGCCCTCACAACCTGCAGAAGGAGACAAACAAACACACAAAACAGAGAATGAGAGCGGGAGTGCCTGAGCCCTTGGGAGGTGCCCGGCCCACTCCACTCCCCTCCCCTCCCCTCCTCAAACACCCCAGGAACCACCCCCTTTGAGACCTCCCCCCCAGCAGCAGGGCTATGTGAGTGTGGGATGGCACAACCTCCTGGGGAGGGGGCTTTCCCCCCACCCCCAGCCCTCCACCCCCCCTTCTCTAGGGTCCCCCTTTCAAGGATTCCCCCCACCCCCTGCAGGGACTGCAGCCCAAGAGTGCCTTACCTCCATGAGAAGGGCCCTGACGGTGGACTTCCCCATGCCGAACTGGTTGCCCACTGATGGGTAACTGTGTGGGGTAGCAAGCTTCCAGATGGCAATGGCGACTTGGTTTTCCAGGGGGATGGTGGGCTGCAGGTGAGTGTCACATCATTGGAGGGCAGGGGCCAGCCAGGCACACAGCTCCAAAAAGGTGGTCTTCTGCATGCGGAAGTTTTGGAGCCACTGCTGGTCGTCCCACTGCTCAATGACCAGGAGGTCCCACCAGTAAGAACTGGTGTCCGGCCTCCAAAACCGTCTCTCCACTGTGGGATGCGGTTGTAAGGGTCTTGCTCCCGCACACAGGGAGAGGGTCTCAAGGATGAGCTCGGTGTCGAGCTTGTGGAGGGCCATGAAGGCAGCCTGCACAAACTGCTTCAGAAACTGCAGCATGGCCGTGTGGGGCCATCAAGTGCCCAGAGGCAGCTCTGGCTCCATGGCAAAACGAAAAATGCTGTGGCGTCCAAAAAGCTGGGCAACAAGAGCACGCACTGCTAAAGCTTTGCTGTCCCTCCGAGAGGTAGGCAGGCACGAAGCAGAAGCAGAAAAACAGCTGTCCAGGGGGGTCCCTTTAAGCATGTCTCTCAGCTAGGCTTCGGCAACAGCACTTGGAAGCAACTGCTGACCTAATGCCCTGCCTGAACTGGTTCCTGGTGGCCTTATATTTGAAATAGCATCCAGTCAGTGTTTTATCTTTCGAAAAAGCAGATCACTTTTTTGTTGCACTTTTGCTGTGAAGATCTCTTCCGGAAAAGCTTCTTTCAAAAGAAGCTCGCAGTCTAGACATAGCATGGGGGAAGAGCCGAGAGGAGGGGTGAGTGTTCCAGCTCTCTCCTGTGCTGGCACCAGTGTCTCACAGCAATCTCTGGGCTATTTATTGGTCGATGGTAGAAGGAGCCAGGGGACAAGGGCCATGGTGCAATTCTGGTGCCAGGGGAGCTGGTCTGAGCCAGACTGGGGAGATGACAGCATGGCTAGAATTGCTCTTCTCCCCCTGGCCTCTGAATACATCTTAGTGGGGGGGACGGGGACTAAGTGCAGGTGGGTTAGTTTCGTTGGAATAATTGGGGTCAGAGTACAGAGATCTCTGCCTGCCTGGTCCCCTGGCAACAACCAGAACTGACAAACTGCTTAACCTGCTCCTGAGGTTCCTGCAGAAGGGACATAATCCGATTCACTACACTAATCGGGCTGTCAGTGTACCCAAAGCCCGGTTCCCCTTCCCATTAGTGGAGGGAGTTTCTATAGCCCCCTCTTCCTGAGGGTCACACCAAAGATAACACTATCGGCCCTTTTGGGGAGAAGAAATGCAGTGAACTGGGCTAGGCTAGTGGATTGACTGCTGTTAAATTCCAGTTTCCTAAAAGACAGAACAACACAATCCACAGGTTTGCTGCATCTGCCTCTGGCTTTGACTCTCACATCCAGTGCCCCTGCCCCAAGAACCCAGCCCAGCCTGATCAGCAACTCAGAGACCTGGCAAACTCATACCAGTGCCCAGCAGGGTAGGGCCGTGCTGGAACTGCCCCTCAGTGCAGGGCACTCAGCACTCTGCTTGGAAAGGGCAGAGATGCTCATTAAGCAGGAATGGAGTGGGAAAATGACACATGATGAGAGGAGTCTGTTGGGGTCAGGACTTTGCCAGCACCAGTGGAGATATTAGTGAGGCCCCGCTCTGTGGCCAGGTACGTGTCCTGTGGCCAGATGTGTCTCTTGAGATCAGGATGATGAAGATGCAATGGTGCCATTGTGGATGCCAGGGTTCCAGGAGATGGGGGGCAGGGACAGGCAGGATAGACAAATTCCCTCCTTACAGACACACTCCTCTACCATTTCGATCCCCTCAAAGTCTTTTTTTATGGACCCACAAGGGAGAGCAGGTGGAACCACATAGTGCCTCAGTATTTTGCCCACAAATTGGGTCTAGTATCTGACACACCCTGACACCTCTCCCCATGCTGCTGAAGTGGACTGAGAACAATTTGCACTATCCATGCCCCTGCATCCTGGGACTAACGTTATCATATCGCAGGCTCAGCTAGACTTTTGTTCCCATGGACACGAGAGAGTCCACAGACCAGAACTAGCTTCCAGGTGGGGTGGGATGTGTGAGAGTGGATCATGCAGGCAAGCCCCAAAACTATTTCTGAGCCTGGTATTTGCCTGGAGACCCAACACCCTGCTTCAGGTCACAGGCTAGTTAGTGCTACGTGCCCAGCTCACCAGCCAGTCACCCAGCCTTCATCTCACATGGGGGCTCTGCTGGTGGGTGCTTGCCCCCCAGCGCCCACCTGGCCAGGAGCACAAAGCAGGGAAGTCCATGGCAGTGCAGCAGGGCAAGGCCACTAAACTGGCTAGTATACCCTGCTCCCCACTTGGCTGGAGACTATGGCAGCATCGAACCTGATTCCTCCAGAGCCAGAAGGCAGACCATGGGTGCTGGAGTTTGATGGGTTGGAGGACCCTGGCTCCCAGCGGTGGAGCTGGATGCTACAGAGTCAGTATGGGGGACACGGGCTGCCCTGGAAAGGTGCTGGGGATACTAAAAGCTCGCGGGGGGGGGAGTCCTAGCACCAGACACAAACGCGGGCCCAGGTTACTCTCTGATTTCATCTGTCACAGCACCTATCACGGGGCCAGTTTTCCCGAAGCCAATCGCTACCCCGCTCGCGGCGGCTCTGCAGCCAACCAGAGGCGAGCCCAGCCCCTCCTTCTGTTCACAGCTGATGCAACTCTGCTGCAATCGATCCAGTCACCGCCCGCAAAATAGGTCCCTCGCTCCCGCCCGGAGCACGGCATGGGGTGACGGGGGGCGGAGCCGCGCATCTCCGGGGCACAGCAAGGGGGCGGGCTGGATTGGGGGTGGGGGCTGATGGGCGCACGACCCCGTTGGCGGGGCGGAGGAACACGAGGTGTGGTGCGGCCCGGGAGGGGGGAGGGAATATAGAGAGCGGCCCCTCCCTGTCCCCTTTACTCCGTCTCTCTCCGCACACACAGACACAGCACTCGAGCGTAGCGCACCATGGCTCTCTAGCACAGCCAGACGCTGACTCGCGTGCGCCGCGCCGCGCCGCCACCCACGCCGCCACCATGGAGTGAGTGCTGCGTCCCCGGGCTGCGCTCGCTGACCCCGCCATGCCGGGGCCTCCCTATGCGGGGGACCCCTGGGGGGACGAGGCGCGCACAGGCATCGCGGGGGGACCTCGACCGGGGTGGGGCGCGCAGGGACCCCGACACGGGGATGGCGTGCAGGCGCCGCCGCGGTTGGCGCGTAGGGGCCCCTTGCGGGGGGGAGCGGCATGCACCAGCTGCCGCGGTGGGCGCGCAGGAACCCCCTTGCGGGGGGGAGCGGCATACAAGGACCCCTTGCGGGGGGGAGCGGCATGCACCAGCTGCCGCGGTGGGCGCGCAGGAACCCCCCTGCGGGGCGGAGTGACATGCATCAGCTGCCGCGGTGGGCGCGCAGGAACCCCCCTGCGGGGCGGAGTGACATGCATCAGCTGCCGCGGTGGGCGCGCAGGAACCCCCCTGCGGGGCGGAGTGACATGCATCAGCTGCCGCGGTGGGCGCGCAGGAACCCCCTTGCAGGGGGGAGTGGCATACAAGGACCCCTTGCAGGGAGAGGAGGAGACGTTCTGCACCAGCCGCTGCGGTCACGCAGGGACCCTAGCAAGCGGATGGCGTGCAGTCACACAGCCCCCGGGGTGGGACCTCGGCGGGAAGGCACACTGTTGCATGGCTAATTCCCTTATGGCCTCTGAGCTCTTCCCCTAGTTGGGGCGGCGCTGCCAGGATCACGTTGCAGCCCTGAAGGCGCATCTCCATGATCTCCTGAGCCGCGAGTAAAGAGGGCCAGGCGGGTCTTAGTCCTGCTGGCAGCTCGGGGCCTGTGTGAAGCCATGTGGTTTGAGTGGAGGGAAGAGGCACAGGGTTGTCCCCTCATTGAGTGGTGCTGTACCAGATGGGTGAAGGAATGGACCTCTCCCCCTTGCCTGCAGCCCTGCTCATCTTCTCTTCTCTCTTACAGGTCTTCCTGCTCTGCCCCCATCTCACCTGCCACCCTTGCCAGCAGGAACTGTGCTCCCCACCTGCCATACTCTGGCCCCTTTTCCCATCGGGCTGTGGCCTGCCTGAGCCCACACCTGCCCCACCATGTCAATGCTGGCAGCTTTGACCCTGGACATGGAGAAGACCCTGCTCCCAGCTAGCACCCTCTCCTGGAGGGCCGAGTTCCTTAAGATCCCCGGCCACTATGAGCCCCTGGCAGGGGCCACGGATGGGCACTATGCCCATGGCACAGAGGCAATGGTGTTGGCAGGTACAGTTCTGGCAGGAGAGGGAATACTGGGGGGGGGAGGGGGGAGAACAGATGGGGGGGATACCTGGTTGGGCTGCTTACAGGAAGTATTTTGACTGCCTCAGAAGGGCATCAGAACCCTCCCCCTTATGCCAGGCTGGGAGACCCCTGCCTTCCCTGGTGATTATGATGGGGTTGCTGAAGGGTTAGGATGTTTGCTCAGAGGGCACTGGGCTCCCAGCCAAGGCCAGGTCAGAGAAGGCAAGTTGTAAATAAAGCTACTTTAGGCCATGTCTTAAAGGGCTTGGCTGGGCCACATACCTGCCTTGCAGTCCTTCCTTCTCCAGCCCAGCTGCAGGTGGATCTCCTGGAGTGGGGGGAGGGCTCTGCACTGCTCTTTTCCTGTCACGGCTCCCCCATGCAGCCTGTGAACCTGCTCTCTCCACACAGGCGATGGCTTCTCAGACTGGATGACGGAGAGGGTGGACTTCTCCTCTCTCCTGATGGAGTCGGGGGACCCATCGCTGCCCTCACCCCCACTGCCTGACCTGGAGGCCATGGCTTCCCTCCTGAAGAAGGAGCTGGAGCAGATGGAAGACTACTTTCTAGAGGAGTCACTGTCCCCAGGTCTGGGCCTGGACCAGGTGGCCCCCAGCACACCACCTTCACACCAACCTGCATTCCACTTCCCTTTTGGAGATGGTAGTGGGCCAGCAGGGTCCTTCCCACCCTTTGGCTCTGACAGCCCCACACCACTGCAGACCCTCGATTCAGGCTGCCTTGAGCTCCTCAACCTGTATGGTACTGGGG
Source organism: Pelodiscus sinensis (assembly GCF_052426305.1). Lineage (NCBI taxonomy): Eukaryota > Metazoa > Chordata > Testudines > Trionychidae > Pelodiscus > Pelodiscus sinensis. The sequence goes on from NC_143069.1 coordinate 8,061,175, forward strand.
TGCCTAGTGGGGAGTGCCCTGGCCAGGGCCGGCTGGAGGAGTATATTGGTAGCCCACCAGCTGCCAAGCGCAGCAGGCCAAACCCCTTGGAGCAGTCAGCAGTCCTGCCCCAGCAAAAGGGGGACCGTAAGCAAAAGAAGCGGGATCAGAACAAGACAGCAGCACTACGGTACCGGCAGCGGAAGCGGGCTGAGTATGAGGCACTAGATGATGAGTGCCAGGGTTTGGAGGCCAGGAATCGTGAGCTTAAAGAGAAGGCAGACTCTATTGAGCGTGAGATCCAGTATGTCAAAGACCTGCTCATTGAGGTCTACAAGGCCAGGAGCCAGAGGCTCCGTGCTAGCTAGCTTGAGCAGGGAGAGGGCCACCTAGTCTAGACTCCACCCCAGATCCAGAGTAGGGCACTGGGTCTGAGGGGGAGGGACTCTGACAGATGTGGATCTTAAGATCTGGGCTCCAGACTCAGCACAACACCCCCTAATGCAGTAGAAGCAGGGTACTGGGGACAATGAGCTAGACAATGCTCTGAGTGGGTCAGAGAAGCAGTGGCTGGGCAGAGGAAAGGTTGTGACAGGAGAGGGAGACCAGGGTGCTAGGTGATGTTCTGGAGAATGGACATGCCTCTAGGGAGGGATGTTGGGGAAGGGGACAAGAGTGGAACAAAGGCAGGAGAAGGGTGTAGCTATGGCACAGCAGGGGTGTGTAAAAGGTAGTGGGGAGGTGCTGGGTGAAGTGAAAGTGCATGTGGGACAGAGGCAGAGCCATATAAACTTTTTTATAGATGTGTCCTGTAGCTTCCTTTATAATGCATAAAAGCAAATAAAGGCTAATTCCTACATTCAGGCTGCGCAATGTGTTTTCTGGTACACCTTCTTTCCCCTGAGTTAGGTCTCCAATTGCACTCACCTCTCAGGGCCATAGACTTTCCCACCCTGCTTCTGCCAGCACTGCTAGAAGCAAAGCTGCATCTCCCCTCCCCACTGCATTACATAGCTGATGGTGTCTACAGCTGGCTTTCTGTGCACACAGACTGGGAGCTAAGAAGGAAATGAAGGTTTATTGTACACCACAATGCTCATTACAACTGAACAGATGCCTCAGGCTAATATCTCCCTTGCTTCAGGGCTCAGTGCACCTGGGGCAGGAAAGCAAGAACTCTAGGCCTTGGGCCAGGTACAGAGGAGGCAGCAGGAAGGCTCTGGCACACACATTCATCCATGTGCTGGCAATCACAGGGATCTAATCCATCCTGCTTCCTACCCTCCCTTGGGCAACTCACACGAGCACTAGTAGAAGTCCTCATCCTCAGTCTTCTCCACTGACTGTTGGTTCTGAATCTGCTGCTGCAGTTTGTAGAGTTCAGCCACCTGCAGTCAAGAAAGAGGGATGGAAGCTCCTAGCACTACAAAAATCAATTCTGCTCCATCTGCTGCCAACTGCATGGCTCTGAGGCACCTACATATAGTGCCCAGACCTAACCCACAGAGGCACTGCTGTTGCTGCCCCTGCCTATTGGGAAGATGCTCATCTGGAACTACCCATCAACAAACCAGAGCTCAGCTAGGACTGCTGCCCCCCAGAGATGAGGCCAGTAACCTTAACACTGTCCCCACGGTAAGTTGAGAGGTTTGCTCTGGCATTGGGAGGGAAAAGCTCAACACTAGCAGAGCAGTCTGGCTGTTGAATTTAGCTAAGATGCTGGGCTCAGTACCCTGACTGGGCTGAAATGCTATGAGGGCATCAGCAAAGAATCTTGGGAAGAGCCCCTTAGTGCCATGTTGAGTGTTAGGCCCATCAGTTTGAGGGGTTCATACCCCTTAAGGCATCCCATGCTGGTGCTTGTGACAGTACCCCTAGCAGTGTCAACACTGCACAGTGAGCAATTTCTGCTGGAGGTCATCCAGGGTGCTGGTTACGCCCCTGGGCAGAGGTCTCAAGCCCCAGCAGGACAGTAGCCCCATGTCTAAGCTGAGGAGAGAGGAAGGCACATTGTAGAATTAAGCCACTTAATCCAACCCTTATGCCATGTGCTACCTGGGAGCTGGTGGTGGCTTCCTCAGGCTTCTTGTCATCACGCACACGCAGGAACCGGGGAAAGCGCAGGGAGATGCCCTTCTCCTCATCCACCTGGGGGTTGAAAGGGTGATTCCCAACCTGTGACAGGAATACTAGAGCCCAGGCTCAGGGGTGCTGAGCACTGGCCAGGCTGGCAGCTTCCTGCACTCCAGCACTACTGATGAGTGAATCTCTTCATGCCATGCAGGGATAGGAAGTCCCAGATGGCCCCATACTGCAGGGTGATGCTGTTCCTGCTCAGGCCCCTCCCACTGCAGGCCCCGTCCCAGACTCACCAGGCCTATGGCTGCCTTGTGCACAGGTGAGATGGACAGGTCAGCACACTTCACTTCCCACACCTGCACTGCTGCCAGCCAATGGTTGGGCTCAATGCTGCTGTCCCAGCGGTAATAGGGCCGTGGTTTCTCCAGCACATGGTCCTGCAAGTGAGAAGGAAAGAATTACTGGCCCAGTTTTCCAGCGATGCACATCTAACTCCATGCATGCTCCAGCAACCAGCTATACAATGAGACCTTGGGTCCCAAGAAGCAAGATTCCTGGGTTTTGGCCCCAACTCTAGGAGGGGAGTGGGATTTGATGGCTAAAGCAAGGGGGCTGGGAGTCAGGACTCTCTGGTTCCAGCCAGGGCTCTGCAGCTGACTAGTTGAGTGTCTCTGGACCAGGTTCTCACTGGCAAGAGAACTACCTGAGGCCTAGGGTACATGCACGCTCTGGTAGGTTCTGAGGATAGATACAATGAGCTGTGTTACCTCCAGCCAACAGCAGGGAGTTAGAGTAGCAGGCTCAGGACAGGGACCATAGAGGGCAATGCATAAGTTTCTTCACATTTTTTAGCAGCTGGGCTGCACAAACAATGGAGGAGTTCCTTAAGAATAGCCATGCAAGCTGGATGTGGGGGTAAAACCTCCTACCTTCAGAAAGCTGTAATGTTTCTCCAGGCTCTCCTCTGTGAAACCAGTCCCAAGCTGATGGTGATAGCAGGGCATTACTGTTACAAACCTACCCAGCAATCTAGGCTGCTCATCCCTTACACCAGTCCACTGCATACAACCCTCCCCACTGCCTCCCTGCACCCTCCTCCTCCTCCACCACTCCCTTATACCCATTTCCCGGACATGCTTGTGGGCAGTGGCAGAAATAAGCAGATGTCCCCTCCCCTTCCCCAAGCCTGCTTGCACCACCCCTCTGCACTAGGGATGTAAAGTCCCATTTAATTAGTTAACCAGTTTAACCAATTAACTGATGAAATAGGTGGGATGTACGGGGGTGCTCCAGCCCACTTGGGCTGGAGCAGCCTACCGCCACTGGCCTGGAGTGGATGCCACTTCAGCCCAGCTGCTTCTGGCCCTATGTGGGGTCAGCAGAGCTGGCAGCCCTGCATGGGGTCCTAGTGGGACTGCTCCCTGGGATGCATTACCCAGTAAGCATCACCCTTTAAGTGATAACCAGATACCTGTTAACATCTCTACCCTGCATAATGTCAGCACATAGTTAACATTCTTACCCTGTCCCCCAAACTTTCTTATCCACACTACTTCCCCCTTGCACATGTCTCCCAGATCTGCTCACCACTGCCACTGTCTCCAGTATGCACCTACTTGTGAACAGCCATTCCTTCTCAGTATGCTCACTAAGGATATTAAGGACTAGTTGATTCCCACCGCCCTTGCTGCCTCTATCAGATAGAAGCAGCAAAAGGCTGGGAAGAAGGGGTACTTCAAAGTGGCAGTACCTTACTGCTGAACTGGTGATCAGCTGTGCAGCACTGCCTCTTTGAATGCGGGTTCAGCATTTCAAACAGGCAACCGATGTACAGCTGATGCCCGGCTCAGCTGTGCGGCAGCTGCCCCTTTAAAATGACGTCTCTCTGTGGAGCCTGGGGTCAGCTGGGGACTCCCCAGCTTTTCCCAGGCTCTGCATGGCATTTCAGTGGAACCTGGGATCCGCTGGGGAGTCCCCAAGTCCTCAGCTGATCCCGGGCTCTGTGCAGCATGCAGCGCAGCATGGAGACCGGGATCAGCAAGGGACTCTGACTCCTCTGGTGACCCTGGGCTCTATAGCTTTGAAATGCACTGGGGAGTCTTGTACATTTCAAAGCAGGCACACAGCATGCAGCCTGGAGTTAGTATAGCTTCCTGCTGGCCCCGGGCTGCAGGAAGAGTTCCACATTCCTCCTTTGAAATGTACAAGAGCCCTTGCTGGGTCTCTTGTACATTTCAAAGGAGGAATGTGGAAGTGTCTGTTGACTAGTTGAATAGTCGATGGAAATTCCATTGACTACTCAACTAGTCAATTAACCACAATTTAACATCCTTAATGTTCACTTGCACCTGCTGCATAATCCCCACAAAGCCCACTAATTCCCAGCCATCAGCCTCATCGCCTCACCACCCTCCCCAGGCATCTCCCTGCCAGCACACACATGCTCATCCTTACTTTTCCAGGTATACCCATTTCCTCCCATTCTTGACTTGCTGCCCCCCACCCTCCAATAGCCAGGGGAGTTCTCTCCCCTCTGGCCTGTTCCACTGCCCTCCTACAAATCTAAGACAGATAGCTAAGGGGAAACATTGGAGTCAACCTCCCCCCCCAACTGCCTCTACCCGCCAACATCCCCCCCACAACCCAGGAAGGGAGCTGCTTTCTTTCCCCTGGTCCGGCCCATGAGCAGCGGAAAGCAGAGCTACTCTGCACTCACCCAGAGTGCTTATTGTATTCCAAATCACAGCCATGGGGCACTGAACAGCATGGGAGCTTGAGATTGACAGGAAGCCCAATTTCCAAGGGACCCTTTGGCAATCCCAGCTTGAAAGGCTCCCTGCATCAACCTGGGGCCCAAACCTGTGCAAAGAGCACATGCTCCCTACCTTACAGATGCTCTGGTACTCCTCAGTCTCCTCGTCATAGCACGCCAGCAGAAAGCCACCATACATGCCTGCTCGCTTGCCCTTGCCCAGATAGGCACCAATCACTACCAAGTCCAGTGTGTCACCAACACCTTCCAGGTAATCCTTCTTCAGCTGCAACAGGAGAACCAGCCTCAGCAACAGCATGTATGGGACACAGGGTCTCTCTCTTCTAAGTGTTGACAGCTTCAATCCAGCCACAGACCAAGGGGACTAGCTGGTTGAGAGGGGTGAGGACTCGGACCCAGGCTCTCTCTCTCCTGTAGGGGGCAGCAGCATGATGCAAAGCCACTTCTATGCATGATGGTTTACTGTCCCCATATTATAGGGTAGGGAGCACCAGCTGGTAGGTGTCCCTCAGCAAATAAAATTGAAGAAGGCAGCATGTGGATCTCTCAGTTGATGCCAACCAGTGTCCCCAGAACTAGGCATCTTCTCCCTGACGTAACTGTCCTAGATTGGGGGGGGGAGGAAACTTTTGATGGGGGCCACTTACCCAGGCAGTTCCCAGCCAGAGCAGTGGGCCCTCAGGCAGGCTCCCTGTCTGCTGCAGCCTCAAGCCACTAGAAGTGGCTGGCTGCTCCATGTGCCTTGTTCTGGCCAAAGGGAGCTAAGAGAGAATGCTGGAGGGTGAGGGAGGCAGCATCAGAAGTCTCCCTCCGCCAGGGACACAGAGAGGCATATAGAGTGGCCAGCTTCTTTGAGCACCTTGGAGCTGGTCCCTGGTGGGGTGGCTACAGGCCGGATTCAAAGGCTTGGTGGGCTGCATCTCGCCAGTCCCTGTCCTAGATGGATGTGCTTTGACACTGGGTAGAATCCTGGGGCCCAGAGTATGGTTAGCTGTCTCTTCTCCACTACTCATCCCTCCTTTTCCCATCTGAAACACATGTCTCCTTCCCAGTGTCAGACACACTGGTGGGGTAGCAACAGAGGTGTAGTGGCTGAGTGGCTACGGTGCTCAACTAATATTCCTGAAGGTGTGAGTTACACTCAATCTCGACTTGAAAGGCCCCTCCAGTTCACCCAACTGCCTGATATATTGGGTTAGGGTTGTTTAATGTGTGGACATAATGCTGGTCACATCACTCCTGTGTGTACCACTGGACATATCTTAATTGCATCAACCTGATAAGCCCTTTTTCACCTGCACTGGGGGAGGGGTGTGTCAATGCCTGGAAGGACAGCACATTCAGTCTAGTGACTCCTGAGATTGATAAACTCAGCAAGGAAGCTATGCACAGACCCCAGGGCAGGAGACCAGGAGAGATAAGTGTGGGCTTTGGAATAAACTTGTCTCTTGCTCTCTCTGGGGAGCTGACTATGGAAGAGATGGCCTGAAAATGTTCACTACAGCTTGGCTGGACTTTGGTCTGATCAGAACAGGCTCTGCTTGAGCCTTCCTCTCTCTGTGTTACACTAAGAACTTCATATGCTGCATGCCACTGACTTCACTACCAGCAAAGTGGGACATGTGATCCTCACTCCACCAGCAAGGGCTTTCTTACCTTCAGCCATTTGTGGGATCTTTTGGCAATCTCGTAAGTGGCATCCACATCCAGCGTCTTGACCATGAGGCCCTCGCAGGAGTCTGCAAGAGAGAGGCTGTTTAGCAAGGCCTGGAAGGCAGGGTGGAGAGTTCCATCTCCACTCACCTATTGCCAGTGCTTAATCCAGTCAGGGCAGTGCACCCAAGCTCCTCCAGCTCACCCTTGATGGACTGGTCAAGAAATTCAGAGATCTCATCCATGCTGCATGTGTCCATGGAGGTGGCAAATAAGAACTCCCCCTCCGTCTCCACAAAAGACTCATGCAGCAGCTGACGGCGCTTGGAGAACGGCTCCTTCACCAGGGACTGCAGGGACATAAGGGCACTGTGCTGAGTCACAGGCAAATGAAGGGACAGAATAGATGGGGCAGATAGCATTTGGAAGGCTGCAGTGAGGTACAGATGGCAGGGATGAGGCCAACAGGGGGACAAGGTGAACAGGCAGGACACTCACCTCTCCATTGAGGTACAGCATGTCAAAGGCGTACAGACACACCTGTACTTTGATCTCAGCAGCTTCCACGTCCTGAGGAGACAGACAGCAGCAGGGGTTACTGCCCTACTCTGTCCCTCCCTGTGAGCCCTACTCTCTTCCACACACCACCCACACTGTGCCACCAGTCCTGCTTTCTTTCCCATCTTGCTGGCTTACCTAGGGACCAGCCCATGCCCATCTTCACAGGAACTGTCCCCTCACCTTTCGCTTCCGTGTGGTAAGGACCTGGAAGGGTTGAATCTGCCTCTTCTCAGCATCCCAGGCCACAGCCTCAGCGTCCAGGATACATGACCGCACATTGCCCTTCTTCACCTGCACAAGGGGATGTCAATGTGTAGAAGGACAGAGGGCTGGCTCATAGTGCCAAAAGCACTGCAGCCCCAGCCTGTATTCCTGTTCCACATCATTCTGTTTCCTGCTGCTTGGGAGAACACCCACTCTTGAAGTGTTCCTTCTTGTTGGCACCTCCCAGCTACTGAACGTCCCCACTCCAATCCCCCTTACCTTGGGGATGCGGCTGATGATGTCCGGGTATTTGGAGGTATTGTCCTCCTGGTTGCGGCTGTAGATGTGCACATCTCCATTCTCCAGGATGTGGATCTGGGAACAGAAAGCGGCACAATGAGAGGTAGTGGAGGCTGCAGGGGGCAGTGCGTCTCCCCATGACTTAGTGTGACATCCTTACCTGGGCTCGCTCTCCATCATACTTGTACTCGCAGGTGAAGGCAGCCTCCTCAAATCGCTTCAGCACCTCCCCAATACCCTTGGTGGGCTGGGCCAGCATGGGTTTCAGCGGGATCCCTAGAGAGACCATGCACTGGAGCATCAGGATCATCAGTTCACGGATGGTAGCAGCATCCAGGGGCCATGGCCTAAAGTCACTGCACACACCGGGCATTGCCCTGCAGCACAGGCTGCCTCACCCCATCCCACTATGCCAGGTAAGCCTTCCACACACACCACACCAGGCCCTGCCCCACAGACCAGTGCTTCCTCACAGCCAAATACTAGGTACTGCCCCACAACAGTGATTCACTTGACCTCCATGCTAACTGCATGCTGTGCCAGGGCCATCCCTACAAGAGGATGGGGTTTGGGACAATCCCCCCTATGCCCATGCACAGAGCCCAGCGCAAACCCTTCCGCCCCTGCTCCACCCTTCCCCAAATCCTGTCCCTGCTTCCTTACCTGAAACCCCCTCCCCTGAGCAATGAGAGACCTGGCATGGGACCTGCCCTCCGCCGCACTCACCATGGCAGAAGGAGTAAGAGTGAGCTGGACGTCTGCTCTACTCCACTATCTTCTCCCAGTCTACTGTGCTCTGCTTCTCCGCAGCAGTGGGAAGTGGAGTGCCCTGAGGCCAGGACACTCTGCTTCCTGCTGCTGCAGTAAAGCAGAACACAGGAATCTTGGAGAGGGCATCAGGGTGGAGCAGAGCAGGCTTCCAGATCACTCTGACTCCCACTGAGATGGGGTGACCCCTGCTGTCGCCCTTCACCAAGGCCCCTGGTAATGCCCCACGCCATACCCATGTTGAGGCAGCTGCCATGGAGTCTGTGGCAACTACCCCAAACTGTTCAGAGCGCACACTGACTTTGCTCCAGAGTACAATTGAAACAGGCCTATTACACACAGGGAGGGGTGTAGGAGGGAGGAGATGGTTTATGGAGTGCAGGGGACATGCAGGTGCTAGGTGGGGGCTTGTGACGCCAGGGAGCAGATGGTACCTGGGGTGATCTTGCAGTGCTGTGGCAGGCTCTGCACTCCATGCTCCAGCAGGACAGGCACTATGATGTCATAGTTAGGCAGCTCACTGAAACACAAAACACAGATGAGGTCTGCTGCCAGTCTCCAATGGACTCATTCCCTGCCCTTTGCCCCACTGGGAAGCACCAGGACCTTGCACAGCCCCAGTCTACAGCAGCTGGAATAACAGAGCTCTCTAGCTGGCTCAATGCTGGTGCTTCTGAAACAACTTCCCATATCTCACCTACCACCTCAGTGCTGTACTTGGACATCAATGGAACAGCCCAGGGAAGCCATTCTGGAACAAGGCCACCAGGGCCAGGCACCTTTGAAGACTCCCACTTTGTAGCTCTCTCTCTTGGAGCATCACAGAGAATGCACCGTACAGCCAGCATCAGCTGGAGCTGTTAAGGCTACGGACACAGTGTATTCCCTATCTGACATGAGGAGCAGTGTTACCTGTAAGCTGAGCACTTAGATGGCTGCCCAGAAGAAATTCAAATGCGCCCAGCTGATTAGCAGAGTGGCCCACAGCTGGCAGCATATATTTCTATTGGTGCTGCACATCTGCACATGCCTTGGTGCACATAAAATTTATTTCGCTCATGGACAGAAAAAAAAAAATCAGAGGGAACATTGGCAAGAAGCATTCTCTGTGATCAGCAGGGCATCCATACTGTGCCTTCCAGAAAGGGGACAGAAACTGCTACACAGAGCCATTCACATGTCACTACCACACTGGGATCCAGGTGTGATTGTCATTCGGGAGAGGCCTTTTTTCTCTACCCAGCTGCCAAGCTCAGTGTGGTGTAGAGCAAGGTGAGAAAGCTAGCTCTTGGGAATCAGGCTAGCTGGGGACCAATTTATCTATGCTCTTCCTAAGAGCCAGGTAGCATTCTTGAGTGCAGATAATATTGCATGCAGAAAGAAAGAGCAAACAAAAGAAAGTGAGTAGTGGAAACCATGTTTGTTTGCGGAAGCAACTATTCCAAATGCAAAGGCATCCAAGGTCATCTGCACCTTAAGGAAACACTTTTCAGAAGTACTGCATGGCACTCAAACCAGACAGGTAACAAATACAAACTACAAGCTGCAAGGCAGATACAGGGAAGAAGCTCCTAGGAGAGGTGGCTACAGAGCAGGACTCACTGTGTGGTTTCTTTAAATGGATCAAGTGAGGTTGCAGTTAGTAACACAGAAGAGAATGAACACACAGAAGCACTGGAACAGAGCATAAATCCACTCACTGTCAAGAAGTTAAGTCCACAACAGAGTGCATTTCACAAAGCAGGCTTGCAATGACCCCTTTAGCAAAGCAACACTGGTCACCCCACACAAGGACAGACACACTGGGAGATGGTTAAAGAGCCATAGGACAGAGCAGTGTGCACATACAGATGATCAAAGTGGTGCATGACCTGCCAATTACACAAGAGTCAAAGGTATTCTAAATGGAGCTGGGAGCATGATGAGGCAGGATACAACACATCCCCAGAGTGCCCCATGTGCTGCCACGCAACACACTTAGTGTTTTTGGAAGGAATTCAGATAGAAGTTGACACTCCCTGGAACAGACCCTGCCAGCCAAGGTTGTGTGTAGATCCCATGCCCATCACCCACCAGCCATTAGTATCCCTGGAAAAGCCCAGCTTCCAGAAGGTATTCAAAGAGATTTGTCAGTTTAAAGCAATACAGAGATAAAAAAATGCTACACTTTGAGCACCACCTCCACCCTGGGGAACCAGCTGCCAGGGATCAGAGCAAGGTGGCAGCAAATACTGCTGTTCTTGGAAGGGGAGGAGGACTGATCCTCAGCACAAGCTCGGAGATTAAGGATTTTAAGAGGTGGGTAATTGACTAATCAAGTTGATACAATTTATATTGACTACACGATTAGTCGATGGGGAAGGTGTTCTGTCCTGGCTCGCACTGATCCAGGAGCTACCCCCGCTGCAGTCTAAATGTAGAAGGAGCCACAGCCGTGCTCCTCCTACATTTAAACTGCAAACCCGCAGCAGGGGTAGATCCTCAACCAGCATGAGCCAGGACCACTGCAGCTCTGCATTTTAAATCTTACTGTATGTAAAATGCAGAGCCGCAGCAGTCCCAGACTGGCAGGACCAAGAAAAAAGAAGAGAGACTAAAGGAGCAGCTGGATAAAGGGGGAGGGCAGGGTGCAGACTTGACTCTCCAGACCTCAATTGCCAGCCCTGTCCATGCCCCTTTTGCCTCGCAAGCTCCATGGAGTGAGAGAAACATCAGGAAAAATTACTGACACACAACCAGGCAGAGTAGGAAGGTTAGAGCTCCCCGGGGCTGGAGCAGGGTTTGCACCCCTTGCCTGCCTCTCTTCGCCTCTTTTGATACCTGTGCCTTCCCTCCCTTTGCCTCTTTCTGCGTTTGCAAACCCAGCGTCACCAATCAATCAGGGTGTGAGGTGTGTTGGGCAGGGGTGGGGGGGTGATTGTGACCCGCCGGGCTAGCAAATCTGCCGCTCCCAGCTTGCTCACTGCCTGTAAGTTCCCAATTGCAACCTACTTCTGTGCACACTTGGCTGTAAGCGAGCCCTGGTTGGGGAGAGAAGGAAGAAAACAAACAGTGGGGGTTCGGCTCGTTCCCCATGCGCCAGTGCAAGCAAACAAACCAACCTCCGTGGATTTGGTTAGCCAGGTACAGAATCAATAATTTAAACATTATAGCAAGTGTGAGAAATTTGTTTGCCAGGCTGAGGCGCAAGACGGGGCATTCATTTTGGGGGTTGTGGGGTTATTTAAGTAAGCCCAGGTCTGGTTTCTAATTCAGTTCGTTCTAATTTGCAGCATGTTTTTCTGCATGCAAGTTTAAAATGTATCCACTCTGGGAAACTGAAGTTGGGGCCACTTCAAATTAAAATCTGCCTCTCCCCTCCAGGCCCCGCTGGGACAAGGGTATGCTGGGAGCCTGTGGAAAACTCAGGCACCATTTCCATTAGTAAATGCCAATCACTGCTCCTGTCCAATGCAGCCATTAATAAATCCACAAGGGGTAGTAGAGCTAGGAGGAAAATGTCCTCCAAGAGCAGCCAGAGACCTTTTCCCCTGCTCGAGTCAGGAGCTAAGCAGCATCTCCAGTCCAAGCCACAAAATAAGGACTGCGACCTCCCAGCCTGAAGCCAAAAGTGAGCTCAGGCAAGGGAAGGGCTAGGGAGCCATTTTAAAGCCCTTCTCTGGGAACTAGCCAGTGCTAGAGAAGGGGAAGGAAGGAAGGAAGCAGAGGGGGAGATAACAGGCAAGCAAATGCTCCAAGTGGAATGCTCCGGAGTGCCTAGCCAGGACACAAGGTCTAAACCTGCCTTGCATGGATACCTTTGTCCTGCGTGTGGTGCACAGACACATGTGAGTATCACAGGGCCTATAAGCCCCCTTACTGTGTGATTTATATTGAATCTGCACTTATTTCACTGGCACCCCCTCTCTCCACCCAGACCCGGGAAATAAACATCCTTGGTTTGGTTCTGCCAATTTCCAGCTGTGCAGCACTCCCATTTAAAATGCTCCCCCCAGCACCAGCTCTGTTCCCTGCCCCTGCTGCCTCTGATATAGAGGCAGCTGGCAGGGAAGGGGGAAGCGAGTAGTCGACTTGACTACCCAATAGGCTCAGGCATATCAGATAGTTAGCTACTCGCTTACATCCATATCTGAGATGACAAACCTTAGAGCTGAGAGAACATAAGAATAGCCATATTGGGTCAGACCAAAGGTCCATCCAGCCCGGTACCCTGTCTGCCAACAGCGGCCAATGCCAGGTGCCCCAGAGGGAGTGAATCGAACAGGTAATGATCAAGCAATCTCTCTCCTGCCATCCATCTTCACCCTCTAACAAACAGAGGCTAGAGACACTATTCCTTACCCATACTGGCTAATAGCCATTTATGGACTTAACCTCCATGAATTTATCTAGTTCTTTTTTAAACCCTGTTATAGTCCTAACCTTCACAACTTCCTCAGGCAAGGAGTTCCACAGATTGACTATGTGCTGTGTGAAGAAGAACTTCCTTTTATTTGTTTTAAACCTGCTGCCCATTAGTTTCATTTGATGGCCCCTAGTTCTTATATTATGGGAACAAGTAAATAACTTTTCCTTATTCACTTTCTCCACACCACTCTACCGTATCCCCCCTTAGTCTCCTCTTTTCCAAGCTGAAAAGTCCCAGTCTCTTTAATCTCTCCTCCTATGGAACCCGTTCCAAACCCCTAATCATTTTAGTTGCCCTTCTCTGAACCTTTTCTAATGCCAGTATATCTTTGAGATGAGACCACATCTGTACACAGTATTCCAGATATGGGCGTACCATGGATTTATATAAGGTCAATAAGATATTCTCCGTCTTATTCTCTATCCCTTTTTTAATGATTTCTAACATCCTGTTTGCTTTTTTGACTGCCGCTGCACACTGTGTGGACGTCTTCAGAGAACTATCCACGATTACTCCAAGATCTCTTTCCTGACTAGCTGTAGCTAAATTAGCCCCCATCATATTATGTCTCTAGTTGGGGTTATTTTTCCCAATGTGCATTAGTTTACATTTATCCACATTAAATTTAATTTGCCATTTTGTGGCCAGTCACTTAGTTTGGTGGGATCTTTTTGAAGTTCTTCACAGTCTGCTTTGGTCTTAACTACCTTGAGCAGTTTAGTATTGTCCGCACACTTTGCCACCTCACTGTTTACCCTTTTCCCCCGATCATTCATGTATATGTTGAATAGGATTGGTCCTAAGACTGACCCTTGGGGAACACCACTAGTTACCCCTCTCCATTCTGAAAATTTACCATTTATTCTTACCCTTTGTTTCCTATCTTTTAACCAGTTCTCAGTCCATGAAAGGATCTTCCCTCTTATCCCATGACAACTTAATTTACGTAAGAGCCATTGGTAAGGGACCTTGTCAAAGGCTTTCTGGAAATCTAAGTGCAGGCAGTCCCCGAGTTACGCGGATCCGACTTATGTCGAATCTGCACTTACGAACGGGGCTCTCTCGCCCCGGAGCTCGCAGGCAGCGGGACCGCCCAGAGCGCAGCGGTCCTGCCACCTCGACCTCCGGGGCGAGAAAAGCTGTCCCACTGCCGGCGTGCTCCGGGGCTTTGCTCCCCGTCTCCCTGGTCTGCTGGTCTCCAGCAGACCAGGGAGACGCAGAGCAAAGCCGCGGAGGACACGGGCGGCGGGACCGCGGTGGTGCGTCTTGGTCCCCCGCCTGCGTCTCCCTGGTCTGCTGGGGGGGGCAGCTAGTACGCCCTCCCCCCCCAGCAGTCCAGGCTTTTCTCCGGACGCCTGTGGTAGAGCAGCTGGGGTGCTGCCGGTTGGTCCCGCAGCGCCGCTCTGGGCGCTACTGGACCAACCCAGCTGCTCTGCCCCAGGTGTCCTGATTCAGCCGCTGCTGGTCAGTTTCAGCAGCGGCTGAATCAGGACGCCCGGGGCAGAGCAGCTGGGGTGCTGGTGGATTGGTCCAGTAACGCCGAGGAGCGGTGCTACTGGAGCAACCCAGCAGCACCCCAGCTGCTCTGCCCCAGGCGTCCCTAAGTCAGCTGCTGCTGAAACTGACCAGCGCTGACTACAGGAAGCCTGAGGCAGAGTTGCTCTGCCCCGGGCTTCCTGGAATCAGCCGCTGATCAGTTTCAGCAGCAGCTGACTTGGGGATACCTGGGGTTCTTAAGTTGAATCTGTATGTAAGTCAGAACTGGCGTCCAGATTCAGCCTGTTGAAACTGATCAGAGGCTGATTCCAGGAAGCCCGGGGCAGAGCAACTCTGCCTCGGGTTTCCTGTAGTCAGCCGCTGGTCAGTTTCAGCAGCGGCTGAATCTGGACGCCAGTTCCGACTTACATACAGATTCAACTTAAGAACAAACCTACAGTCCCTATCTTGTACGTAACCCAGGGACTGCCTGTACACTATATCTACTGGATCCCCCTTGTCCACGTTTTTTGACCCCTTCAAAGAACTCTAATAGATTAGTAAGACATGATTTCCCTTTAGAGAAACCATGTTGACTTTTGCCCAACAAATTATGTTCCTCTATGTGTCTGACAATTTTATTCTTTACTATTGTTTCAACTAATTTGCCCGGTACTGATGTTAGACTTACCGGTCTGTAATTGCCAGGATTGCCTCTAGAGCCCTTTTTAAATATTGGCATTACATTAGCTATCGTTCGGTACACAAGCTGATTTAAAGGATAGGTTACAAACCATAGTTAATAGTTCTGCAATTTCACATTTGAGTTCTTTCAGAACTCTTGGGTGAATGCCATCTGGTCCTGGTGACTTGTTACTGTTAAGTTTATCAATTAATTCCAAAACCTCCTCTAATGACGCTTCAATCTGTGTCAAGTCCTCAGATTTGTCACCTACAAAGGACAGGTCAGGTTTGGGAATCTCCCTAACATCCTCAGCAATGAAGACTGAAGCAAAGAAGTCATTTAGTTTCTCCACAATGACTTTATCGTCTTTAAGTGCTCCATTTGGATCTCGATCGTCCAGGGGCCCCACTGGTTGTTTAGCTGGCTTCCTGCTTCTGATGTACTTAAACATTTTATTACCTTTTGAGTTTTTGGCTAGCTGTTCTTCAAACTCCTTTTTGGCTTTTCTTATTACATTTTTACACTTAATTTGGCAGTGTTTATGCTCCTTTCTATTTACCTCACTGGGCTTTGACTTCCACTTTTTAAAAGATGTCCTTTAATCTCTCACTGATTCTTTTACATGGTTGTTAAGCCTCGGTGGCTCTTTTTTAGTTCTTCTATGTTTTTTAATTTGGGGCCTCTATTATGGTGTCTGAAAAATTTACATGCAGTTTGCAGGGATTTTACTTTAGTCACTGTACCTTTTAGTTTCTGTTTAACTAACCTCCTCATTTTTGCATAGTTCCCCTTTTTGAAATTAAATGCCACAGTGTTGGGCTGCTGAGGTGTTCTTCCCACCACAGGAATGTTAAATGTTATTATATTATGGTCTCTATTTCTATGCGGTCCTGTTATAGTAACCTCTTGGACCAGATCCTGTGCAACACTCAGGACTAAATCGAGAACTGCCTCTCCCCTTGTGGGTTCCTGTACCAGCTGCTCCAAGAAGCAATCGTTTAAGGTATCAATAAATTTTGTCTTTGCATCTCGTCCTGAGGTGACATATACTCAGTCAATATGGGAATAGTTGAAATCCCCCACTATTATTGAGTTCTTTATTTTGATAGCCTCTCTAATCTCCCTTAGCATTTCATAGTCACTACTACTGTCCTAGTCAGGTGGTCGATAATAGATCCTTACTGTTATATTCTTATTAGAGCAGGGAATTACTATCCATAGCGATTCTATGGAACATGTTGATTCATTTAAGATTTTTACTTCAATTGATTCTAAATTGTCTTTCACATATAGTGCCACTCCCCCACCTGCACGACCTGGTCTGTCCTTCCGATATATTTTGTACCCCGGAATAACTGTGTCCCATTGATTGTCCTCACTCCATCAGGTTTCTGTGATGTCTATTATGTCAGTATCCTCCTTTAACATGAGGCACTTTAGTTCACCCATCTTATTATTTTAGACTTCTAGCATTTGTGTACAAGCACTTTAAAAATTTGTCACTGTTTAGTTGTCTGCCCTTTTCTGATGTGTCATTCTTTTTTTATGTGAATGTTTTTTGTCTGATCTGGCCCATACTTTATCCTCATCCATCCTGTCCTCCTGACTAAAACCTAGAGAATCTCTATCAATAGTCTCTCCTCTAAGAAACGTCTCTGTCCAATCCACATGCTCCTCCACACCAATTGGCTTTCCCCCCATTTCTTAATTTAAAAACTGCTCTGTGACCTTTTTAATGTTAAGTGCCAGCAATCAGGATCCACTATGGTTTAGGTGGAGCCCATCCTTCCTGTATAGGCTCCCCCCATCCCAAAAGTTTCCCCAGTTCCTTATAAAGCTAAACCCCTCCTCCCTACACGATTGTCTCATCCACGCATTGAGACTCTGAAGCTCTGCCTACCTACCCGGCCCTGCATGTGGAACTGGAAGCATTTCTGAGAATGCCACCATAGAGATCCTAGATTTTAGTCTCTTTCCTAGCAGCCTAAATTTGGCCTCCAGGACGTCTCTGCTACCCTTTCCTATGTCATTGGTACCTACATGTACCATGACCACCGGCTCCTCCTCATCACTACACATAAGTCTATCTAGATGCCTCAAGAGATCCACACCCTTCGCACCAGGCAGGCAAGTCACCATATGGTTCTCCCGGTCATCGCAAACCCAGCTATCTACATTTCTAATGATCGAATCTCCCATTAATAACAACTTCCTTTTCCTACTGACTGGAATACCCTTCCTTGGAGAGGTAACCTCAGTGCGAGGGGATACCCCAACATCTGGAAGGAGGGTCCCAGCTATGGGAAGGTTTCCCTCTGCTCCCACTGACTGCTCTCCTTCCCTGAGCCTTTCATCCTCCTTAACAGCACTGGGGCTATTTGACCGAAGGTGGGACACTTCTACAGTATCTCGGAAGGCTTCATCTACGTATCTCTCTGCCTCCCTCAGCTCCTCCAGTTCAGCCACCCTGGCCTCCAAAGCCCGTACGTGGTCTCTGAGGGCCAGGAGCTCCTTGCACCGAATGCACACATATGCCACCTGCCCACAGGGCAGGTAATCATACATGCTATACTGAGTGCAATAAACAGGATAGCCCCCCCTCTGCTGCTGGGCTTCTGCCTGCATTCTCTCCTACAGCTACCTAGGTTATTGATAGGGTTTCTAGTTAATCAAAACTTCCTGATTTAAAACCTTTAAACTAAACTATAACGAATGGCAAGCGTACCTTGGCCCCTACCCACTCCCCTTCCAAACTCCTTCTCAAAACTCCTGTTTGCTGCTCCTGTTCACAAACAGGAGAACATTGCCCTGCCACAGCCTGCCCAGCCCTCACACCAACAGTGCTGGAGATACAGACTAGCTCCCCAAGCAAGGCCATGCTGACCTACTCAATGCTCCAAGAGCAGCAGAGCCTCTGGACAGTCAGGCTGGCTCACTGCTCACCCTACATGCCATCTCCAGAGCACAATGCTGGGTCCTTATCACCACCTCTGGGGAGTCCTGCAGACACAGATGCAAGGCTTGGTGTAAAGAACTCTATGTGGCTGTGGCTGTGGCTCTGGCTCTGCCCCCACCTTGGTATGGGTAAGGATGGCACTCACCAGAAAGTCTGTTTGAGGGTCTGAGTCTGCTCCTCCAGCCAGGCTTTGCGTGCCTCTGCAGATTTGCCCTGGCCAGCATCCAGCACCTCTGGGGGAAATGCTGCAAGAGAAGCATACATCACTTCCCATTCACATACAGCTCCTACCAGGGTACCCAGCTCCACACCTTGCTCCATGAACTCACCTTGTCCTGGGGGAGTGAGACACACAGCATGGGCAATGGCTGACAGCACTGACTGCTCCGCCAGCCCAATCCTAAGCTTCCCACCCAGGGACCTGGAATACACAAGCGAAGAAGAAAGAGACATCACAGGGCTATGGTTCAGGTCTGAGGGGCACTGATGGAGCTGGCAGGAGGGGTGAAGGGGAGATAAGGGCTGGAACAGCAGTAGGATGACCATGGGGATTGAGGGAGCCAGCAGAGCTGGTACAACAGGTGGCTGCAGGTCCTGACTGAAGGGTACCGGCAGAGCTGGGGGAGGCAGGGATTCCAAGGCTGGGATAGCAATAGGTTGTGAGTGGGACTGAGGAGCACTGGCAGAGCTGCAGGTGGGTAGAGTGCAGGGCTGTGACAACAACCTGCTGCAGATTGAGACCCAGAGATAGCAGCAGAGCTGTGGAGAGCTCAGGACTCGGCTGGAAGATTCTGGCAGAGCCATGGTGAGCAACTCTGGCTGCAGCAATGGCATGGTGACCTGACAGTGGCCTTGCCAGGCCCTGGGAGGCAGGAGGGACAGCATGACTCACCGAGTGATGTAGCGAGCTTCCGAGTGCCGGCAGGCCACAAACAGCCCTTTGATGATGTCAATCTTCTTGTTCATTGACTGGTGGGGGAGGGGGAAGGACAGACAGCCCAACTGAGTCAAGCCTGGGCTAAACACACATGGGGCCAGGGGGTGCTACAGCATCCCCAGCCTGGCTGATCGCTACAACCTCTGCCTTGTCTTTTGCTCCCACATGGTCTCCATTCCCTTTGCCTATCTTCTCCCCAAGCCAATCTTGTCCACACTGTAGCTAGGCCCTTGGGAAAGGGCTGCATTACAAATAGAGCCTCCTTTCCTCATTAATTACATGGGTTGCAGGACAACACCCTAACATAGGAACCATGGTGTAGAAAGGAGGAGCCAGCCTGGAGGCAGCCATGCCTCCCCAAGACAAGAGTCTTTGGCAGGTCCAGGCACACATGGTGCACTTCACCCCTTCTGAAGGCCAGCCCCTCTAGGCATAAGTGCTCTGCATGTCCAAGGCAAAGCTGACTATAGCCCTGCCAAAGGGACATGAAGTCAAGTCACAATGGCCCAAGTTCACCAGCTCCACCTACACAGGCAGCCTAATCCCACTCACAGCACTTCCTGTCATCCTGGCAATCTCCTGTAGCTTGCTGAAGACCCCGGCAGCACTCAGCTTGGGCGGCGTGAACATGGTGCGTTGGTTGCTACGGCTGCTCTCCGCTACCAAGCCCAGATCCCCCTTTTCCTGGGCCTCGGCTTTGATCTGATCCAGCTGGCGGCCTGCAGGCAACAAGGAGAAAGGGAGGTTCCCAAGCTGGCAGCTAACCCACCACACCACAATGCCCCCAGGACATGACTGGCCTGACCTTCTTCCCCCACCCCTCTGCTATTCCCCAACGAGCAGGCCTGCTGCTCAGTGCAAGCTGGGGATGCCCAGGCCCCAGGGAGGGCCAGGTCAAGTTTAGGGCCCTGATCTCTCCATAACTGGATGCTGAGGACTATTTCCCTCTGGATGTGCCTAAAGCAGGCAATGGCAGGACACAGGCAGGCAATGCTGGGAGCAGCCCCTTAGAATTGCAGTCTGGCTTCTTCAGACTACAAAAACAGAAGGGATTTCCCAGCCAGGCTGTCACACCCTCAACCTATTACACACACCAGGAACTCTCCCAACATACAAGTCAGTGCAACTACAACCACAGTGCAGCCTGTGCATGTGTCAGTGCTTAATTGGAAAATCTCAGCCCTAGTACCCTAAAGGGAGACTGAGTCTGGAGACACAGAGAGACCAGCACCAACAGCACCTGGCGTCATGTGCTCTGGGAAGGAGGATGCTTACTGGGAGACAGGGTTGGATCTTGGCAGGTAGGTACGCTATTGGCTACTGTGGTAAGTCAAAGTGAGCACACCCTATGCCAGTGCCATCATGCCTATAAGCAGGTGGAAAGCTGCAGTATGGCCAGAAACCCACCGAGGAGCTGCACAATCTATACCCAGTCTATAGGGTTGAAGGCCATAGCACAGCTAGGAGACTGCTGTTTGGTGCGCACCTGTTGCCTGTGCAACAGCCTTCATGAGGATGGTCTCGCCAATGCCCAGCTCCAGACCCTTGTAGGCAGGGCCCAGGCGGTTAAGACAGAGGTAGATGCAGGGCAGGATGTCGGACGGCGACAGGGCGATCACTGAGCGGAAGAGGTTGCTCAGGGTCTCAATGTTCTTCAGTCTGGAACACATACACAGAATGGTGGAAGAGTGTCACCCACTGCCAACCCAGCCTAGTAGTCCAGACACAAGCAGCACAGTGGGGGTCTTACCGGGCAGACACCTCCTCGATCCGCTCAAAGGTCCGAGCCACAGCCAGGTAGGGGACCCTGCAGAGAGACACACACACAAGCCTGCTCAAAAGCAGCACCCCAGCACATGCCCTCTCCCTATGATTTAGGACTGGTATGGAGAGCAGTGTGGATGGAGCCACAACTCCTAAGTTCTTTTCTTGACCCTAGCAGAGGGTCTAGTGGCTGGAACTCAGGCAGCTGGGAACCAGGACTCCAGGGTTCTGTTGTCCGCCCTCCTGTCAGCTCACTGCATGTTCCTAGGCCTATTACCTAGTTCAGCAATCCCATCCCTTTACCCAAGGAGCTTGCTGTACCTGCAAGCGTGACAAACTCAGAGCTTTGGATCAGGCCAGGCCATCAGACTAAGGTGCCACACCCAAGGTTCACAGTGCAGATCTGTCTGCTTTAGGAGATCTCACAGATGAATCTCAATGGAACACAAGCCCTCGTACTTTCCCGTTTCAAAGTTCCATCACTTCTCCTGCAGCTTTTTAGGCCCAGTCCGGTGCTTCCCCTTCCCAGTACAGGCACTCTGCTGAGACCAGATGTGGCACAAAGGAGAATGGGGACAGATCTGTGATTTAGGGATTTACTAGTAAGCATCATCCTTAAAGGGTGATGCTTACCAGTTCCAGTTAACCAGTAGGGGCTGGAGCAATTCCCTGTGTATTGCAGCCAGAGGGCTGCTTGAGGCCCATCAGAGAGAGAGGCTGATGCAGGACTGGAGCAGCCCCTGCTCATGGCAGGCCAGGTCACCCCCTGCCCAACCCCCCTTTAATTGGTTAACTAGTTAACTTGTTAAATGTATTCTTTAACTAGTTAAACAGAATTTTACTTCCCTACTATGATTTGGAAAGAGCCCTGATGGCAGGAAAAGCACTCTGGTGTGCATCTCCTGTTACATTTCTTCTACCCCCACAAGGAGCAGAGCTTGCAGGCTTCATAAGGGAGCACTGCCCTCTTCTTCATGGACTATTCACCTCTGACCATGCCCCCAGCAGGCATCCTGGAATGGATTGTAGCTGCTCTTCGAAGGATTGTACTCCATGGGGTCCACTGGCACAGCTAGCTTGGAGAAACTGGAAGAAACACAAAGCCAGAGAGACAGGAAGTCATCAAGCCCAGTACACAGGCTCCATTGCACTGGTGTTATTGGGAGTATTCCAACAATTCACTTGCACTAGCATCTCCAGCGAGGGAACCCAGCATGGGTAGGTATAGACACCATTACCACATGGATCAAATAGGCACCCATCTGCGCCAATGCCCCCATGGGGGAAGCTGCTATGTCACAGAAAGTTGTGTGCACACACAGGCCCGGACGCAGCCTAGAGCATGTGTTGGTTGGGACATGTTGCCTTTGCAAGAATTGTATTTTGTGGGTAGCAGAGTGGTGGTGGGGGGACACTTAACTTGATGCTGCCTCATACTGTCCCCAAAAGGGGTCATGATTGCCAGAAGTAGGGAGAAGGCAACTGCCCCTTCTAGGGAGTGCCATTCCATACAGGTATTGTCCAATAATGTGTCTGCTCCCACTGCATGGGTGGGACACAGCCCCAGGTAAAGGAGATGCTCCATGGCCACAGCTCCCTACCTGCCAGCTCTGCCATCATTCCCATCACTGCTTGCTGTCGTTGAGCTAGTTGGGACAGATGGTGGCTCCACTGCTGCATGTTTATCTTCCTTTCCTTCCTTTTCCACTGGCGCCTTCTTGGGGGCTGTGTGGGATTCAAAGGGCCAACACACAGCACTTTATTCACTGAGGGAAAGCAGGCCCACCTGTCTGCAGAACAGACACCGACAGGGAACCTTTAACATTAGGCCCCTCTCTCCTGGTCCTGCATGCACTGGTTCTCCACACCCACCACCAGATCCACCCAGCTTCAGGATAAATCTGGGGGAGGGGTCCTGGGGTTCAGGATGACTCCTTGCCCTTGTCCAGGACCAAAGTTCCCTCTAAATTTCCATCCATTAATTTTGTTATGCCCAAAACCTTGCACTAAAATCAAGGTAATGTGTCGATGATCACTATCAGTGCAAACAAAAAGCCTAAATATAATATACATTTTAAAAAGTTGCCATAGCAATAATTACTCCAGCCAGGACAGGTTAGGCATTTTCAAACTCACGACTCAAAAAGTTAACTGTAAGCATAAGAGAAATAAAATTATGAAAACCACAGACCAGTCCAGAAACTAAAACAACACTATTTAGAAAGGATAATATTACAGAGAATATATATGCATGAAGTACCAAGAAGTAACACGGTCACGAATCATGGGTAGTGTGAATAGTTAGCATGAGTGAATTAACAGTAAATGAACTGAAGAGAGGCCATGCTGAGGTCCAGACAAGAGCCTTGGAGGATTGTGAACTTGTTTACAACTTCAAGAAAAAGGACTGTGTGAAATAAAAGAACTGTGTATGTATGTTGAGGCAGTGTTTCCAGCATTTCCAGATAAGAAAAAAGAACAAGGGAAGAATCTAACCAAGGACAGACCATTGTTTCTCACTCGTGGTGAGACAAGAAAACTTGGGTGGTACAAAAACGGGGTGTTTCTGGATTGGTCATGGACACACCAGTAAGAAGAAGGGGGTATCACTAACGGCCATCACACCACCTGGACTGTGTGCAACCAGTGGATGGCATCCCACTGGACTGGCCCCTGCCGAGGGGATATATACCACACCATTTTGCCCCACAAGTTGGAGTCCATTGATTCGGCATATTGGGGTGACGTGCACATTGGACTTCCACCTCAACCAAATTAACCAACATTACATGGGGTCTGGCCAGCTCCAGAGGGTGAGTGTGTGTGTGTGTGTGTGTGTGTGTGAGTGTGTGTGTGTGTGTTAAATTGATTTAAGAATTAGGCTGCTAAATTGGGTTAAGGATTAGATGTAGATTGTTAATTATTCCATTTAAATATTGCTTTTAATACCTTTTAATACTTGTGATACCTTTTAATGTCTTTTAATGCTGTTTTAATTGCTTAGTACTAAATATACATATACATATAGAGCTTTTAAAACTGCTCCTGAATTGCATGCAATAAAACTTGTTAAAGGTATGTTTAAGATACTGTGGAAGACTCTTTCGTTCTGTGAATGTTGAACCAAATGCACATTGGAATATGGCTTGATCAACCGGATCACAGCGCCCTCATGTGACAACACCACCGCAAATATGTATTGGGTGGTGAGTGTGTCAGAGACAGAGTGTATGCATAGTGTGTGAGAGAGACAAACTGTACATATAAGACACATGCAAACAATGTGCGCATTGGCTGCTGGGTAAGTTTATGAGAGTCTGACCATATGCTGTCTCTTTAAGGCACTAACACACCAGAAGGCTGGTTGTTCAGACTGCAGCAGCTCTCCTGCTCCTGAACCCGCCTCCACTCCCCTGCTCTGCAGAGATAGGGTATGGGAGGTATGGGAAGAGGGGGGTGGGAGACAACCTGAGGTCATTTCCTATATGGAAACTCCAGATCAAAGAGCTCATTTGGCGATAGTTTGACCCCACGTACTAGAGGCTGAGTTCATATACAGGGGAGGAAGCTCTGTTGCAGCTATACTGTGTCCTGTGTTGGACACAAAGCTGAGAGTGGCAGACAAGGGAGTGAATGATTATGCCTTATTCTGGAAACTGGCTCACCAAGTCCAGCCCCCACCCCATGTTAGGGGTTCTGAGACCATGTGGCTACACTTCCTCCACACTCACCAAAGAAGCTGGAGATGGCTCTGGTGGTCTGGGGTGGTTCGGGCTGCTTCTGGATTCCCCCTTCACCTCTGTCTTCTCCCTTGTTCACAGCCACCTCTTTCAAAGTGCCATTATCTTCAGCCATTTCCATCTCAGAATGCTGATCTTTCACCTCTTGCATTTCCACATCTTTCTCTTTCTTTGCTCCCCTGCCTGCCTCATCTCCTGGACCTGCAGCAGAACACAAATGTACAACCAATCAGATACATATGGCACAGAGACCACATGTTCTGGCGTCCTACTGACCCATGTAGCTGGGGATAAGGAGTGAGAGTCAATCCCAGAGAATGGCTTCTATTGCAGCGGTTTTCAACCAAGCATATGCATACTCTGGTGATAGGCAGAAGTCCTCTATGGGGTACATCAACTTAACTATACAGTTGCTAGTTTCACAACAGGCTACATAAAAAGTACTAGTCACATCAGTCCAAACTAAAATTTCATACAATAACTTGTTTATACAGCTCCATACACTACAGACAGCTACAAGTACAGTATTTATATTCCAATTGATTTATTTTATAATTATATGATAAAAATGAGAAAACAAGCCATTTTCCAAGAATAGTACTTCAGTTATGGCTGATTTTGTAAGCAAGTCATAAGTGAGGTGAAACTTGGGGCTATGCAAGATAAATCATACTCCTGAAAGGAGTAGTCAGGAAATGTTGATATCCACTACTCTACCAGATGCACACAGCAAGTTTACTGCTGCCACCTCCTGGCTGCAGGTATGGTAAGGCAATAAAGGCTCCTGTGTACGAGTATATTCAGGTCAAGGACCCCAAGAAAAGGTCATGCAAATGAACCTGCAGCCAGGAAAGATAGTTCCCGGGCATCACTGGCAGCGGGACCTTCTGGAAAGCAGCAGGAAATACCCAGGGAAGGGAAGTCCAAGATTCTGCATTCCCAGACTATTTGCTGGCACACTCTCACCTTGTTGCTCTCGCCATCTCTTGGCAGTTGGCTCCTCATGGCTGTTGTTCTCTCTACTGATTGTCAGCTCCATTTTGCGTTTGGGGATCTGTTTGCGAGCTGAGGAGTAGAGATTAGAGTCAGTCTCTTGTAAGATACTAGAAAGGGTCTCTGGAGTCAGCTCTGAGCCCTTAGACCAGGACAACCTATAGGAAAAAGGGGTGTGTGGAGTCCAGAGGTGCACAGGTGCCGAGGTGCAAGAGTAACACAGGGTTACAGAGAGCAAGCCAAGGCCAGCACAGTGACGTTTAGCACCCAATGAGGCCAAACTTATCCAGAGGCCCCTCTGAGCATCATGCAGGGCACCTAAAGCCAATTATCCAGCTGACTTCAGTGGAGTTTGGGTGATCAGCCCCTCTGAGAATGAGAACAGGTAGGCACGCAAGATCAGGACCCTCGTGAACACTGAAGTCTGAATGATTTGGGGGCAGAAGGAAGGCATATTTTGGTAAACTCAGAGAGCTGGTACATAAGGTCCCATGGGAAGCAAGACTAAGGGGGAAAACAGCTGAAGAAAGTTGGCAGTTTTTCAAACGGACATTATTAAAGGCCCAAAAAGCAAGCTATTCCACTGTGTAGGAAAGATAGAAAGTATGGCAAAAGGCTGCTTTGGCTTAACCAGGAGATCTTGCATGATCTAAAAATCAAAAAGGAGTCATATAAAAAGTGGAAATTAGGACAAATTACAAAGGATGAATATCAGCAAACAATACAGGTATGCGGGGGCAAGATTAGAAAAGTAAAGGCACAAAACTAACTCAAACTAGCTACAGAAATGAAGGGAAACAAAACGACATTCTATAAATGTATTAGAAGCAAGAGGAAGACCAAGGACAGGGTAGGCCATTGCTCAGCGAGGAGGGAGAAGAAGTAACAGGAAACTTGAAAATGGTAGAGGTGCTTAATGACTTCTTTCTTTCCGTCTTCACCAAGAAGTCTGATGATGAAGGAATGCCTAACAGTGAATGCTAGTGGGAAGAGGGCAAGTTTAGAAGATAAAATAAAAAAAGAACAAGTTAAAAATCACTTAGAAAAGCCTGATGTCTGCAAGTCACCAGGGTCTGATGAAATGCATCCTAGAATACTCAAGGAGCTGATAGAGAAGTTATCTGAGCCTCTAGCTATCATTTTTGAAAAATCATGGAAGACAGGAGAGATTCCAAAAGACTGGAAAAGGGCAAATACAGTGTCCATCTATAAAAAGGGAAATAAGAACAACCCAGGAAACTACAGACCAGTCAGATTAACTTCTGTGCCAGGAAAGATAATGGAGCAAGTAATTAAGGAATTCATTTGCAAACACCTAGAAGATAATAAGGTGATAGGTAACAGCCAGCATGGATTTGTAAAGAACAAATTATGTCAAACCAATCTGATAGCTTTCTTTGATAGGATAACGGATCTTATGGATAAGGGAGACGCGATGGACGTGGTATACCTAGATTTTAGTAAGACATTTGATATTGTCTTGCATGATCTTTTTCTCAATAAACTAGGCAAATACAACTTAGATGGGGCTATTATAAGGTGGGTACATAACTGGCTTGATAATGGTTCTCAGAGAGTAATTATTAACAGTTTACAATCATGCTGGAAGGGCATAACAAGCGGAGTTCTGCAGGGGTCTGTTTTGGGACCAGTTCTGTTCAATATCTTCATCAACAATTTAGATCAGGGCTACTCATCACGTGGCCTGCAGCCCGTTTGTTTGCAGCTCGTGGTGTGGTTTGGGTTTATGTGGGGGTCTACAGGTGGCTCGCAGGTGGGATCCTTTGAACATGGCCTCCACTGGAAACACGCTCCACAATGGCTAGTCAATATAATGGTCTTCTGTTTATATGCATTTTAGTAGTTAAATTCCTGGACTGTCATTACTCATTAAAAATAATGTCATATGGGTGGAAATCTGGTAAATATTGCATTTTATTAATATCAGCAGAACTGACTTAAATGGGGCCTGCATAGTCTGTACTCTTGCCTTAATCTTTGTATTCATGCCTGTCAGTGTGAAAGAAGCTATTTGCATGTATATGCAACCACACTTAAGTTGAGGCCCTTGGCATGTGCTTGTGAGTTTCACTGTGTCCCCTGGGGATACCAAAGTTTAATAGCCCTGATTTAGATATTGGCATAGAGAGTATGCTCATAAGTGTGCAGATAATACCAAGCTGGGAGGGGTTGCAATTGCTTTGGAGGACAAGGTCATAATTCAAAATGATCTGGACAAATTTGATAAATACTCTGAGGTAAATAAGATAAAGTTTAATTAGGAAAAATGCAAAATACTCCACTTAGGAAGGAACAATCAATTTCACACATTCAGGATGGAAAGCGACAGTCTAAGAAGGAGTAATGCAGAAAGGGATATAGGGGTCATAATGGACGACAAGCTAAACATGAGTCAACAGTGTGATGCTGTTGCAAAAAAAGCAAACATGATTTTGGGATGCATTAACAGGAGTGTTGTGAGCAAGACATGAGAACTCATTCTTCCGCTCTACTCTGCGCTGACAAGACCTTAATTGGAGTATTGTGTCCAGTTCTGGGCACCACATTTCAAGAAAGAGGTGGAGAAATTGGAGAAGATCCAGAGAAGGGCAACAAGAATGATTAAGGGTCTAGAGAACATGAGCTATGAGGGAAGACTGAAAGAATTTAAAGGGCCTGTTTAGTATGGAAAGGAGAAGACAGAAGGGACATGATAGCAGTTTTCAGGTATCTAAAAGGGTGTCTCAAGGAAGAGGAGAAAAATCATTCTCTTTGGCCTCCAAGGAAAGGACAAGAAGCAATGAGCTTAAACTGCAGCAAGGGAGGTTTAGGTTGGACGTTAGGAAAGACTAACTGCTAAGTTACCTGCCAAAAAAAGTAAGACTTTTCCAGGCCTTAGTTGCACTAGAACAGTGGTCTCCAACTTTTTTACACACAAGACCACTTTTTAAATGTCAAGGCAAGCCAAGATCTACCCCATCCCCTCCCCAAGACCCCACTTCTTGAGGCCCCAAACTCTCCATAATTTGCTGTCCCCAGCCCTTACTCACTCTCACTGGGTTGAGACAGGAGGTGCGAGCTCTGGGATAGGAATGAAGGATTTGGATGAGGGAAGGGTAAGAGGCGCAAGCTCTGGGAGGGAATATGAGTGCAGAAGGAGGTAGAGAAAGGGATGCTGGCTCAGAGAGGGGACTCCAGGCTGGAGTGTGTCAGGTTAGGTGGAAAGTTGGGGTGCTGGAACAAGCCGCAGGCTTGTGGATGTAGGGGTGCAGGAGTTTGGGCTGGGGTATATGAAGGATTAAGGGCAGGAGGTGCTGGGTGTATGATGGGCTCAGGGCACAGGTTTGCAGTGTGTGGATGGTATAGGAGTCTTGTGGCACAAGACTGGGGAGATGGGTGGTGCAGGAGTTTGGGAAGGTGAAGGGCTCAGAGCAGAGGGTTCAGATGTGTGATGGCCTCAGGGCTGGGGGGTGCAGGAGTGTTATGATGCTGTGGCCAGACGCAGGCTTGGCCCCAGCTGGGGGCTTGTTGGCCAGGCTTCTTTTTTAAATAAAATATTATGTCCAACACAAAACATTTCAGTATTATTTTTATTTATGTGAAGGGCAGAGAACCTGTTTTGGGTCAGGGGCCACTGACCCACAGAAAAAAAATCAGTCAGGGATCACACAAGTGAGATGAAAAAAAATCCCTCAAAAAAACCCAAGCCTCACTGATGTGGCCCCAACGGAGACACTTCACTCCCCTGGCACTCTAGCCCCCTGGGGAGGATAAGTAGGACTGAGGTTCAAAACCTCAGGTCAGATTAACTCTTCTGAGGTTCCAGGGTTAGTGGATTTTGTGGGCCCCTCTACTCTCTGAGCTAGGGCCAAAAATGAGGGATCCAGTGTGTGGGACAGGGTTCCCAGTGAGTGGGATTGGGATGCAGAATCTGGGTGGAAAATTGGGCACAAAAATCAAGCTGGGGTAGGTGTCTGGCCAGGAGGGAGGGGGCAGGAGTAGGATGCTGGTGGGAGGTCTGGCCAGGGAGCACAGTGCTGGTGGCGGTCTGGCCAGAGAAGGGGCAGGGGCAGCTCGGCCTGTTCCTGGGGGTCTCCAGGGATGAGGATCTCTGGGGTAGGATCTGCATACAGCGCTGGAAGAAGCGCATGTGTGGTCCTTTATGAACTCCAGCCACTCCAAATTGTGCAGCACCATCTTAACTACCCCCTCACCGTCTTCCTGGAACATGGGGAAGGAAGTGAAGACAAGAAAGCACATGCGCTGTTGTGGGCGTGGAGACGGGGGAGTGTCCTGAGGCTCCAGGCCAGATCTGGCACACAACTTCAGGACTTCCCCCTCATGCCGCACGAAGCTGGAGCTAGCACTATTTTTGTGGGAGGCTGTAGCGCCAGCACGGGCTCCTTGTTGGAGGTGGTGGGGAGTAAGTGGGGGGCTGGGAACACTGCCTCACGATCAACTAGTAGGTGACCACGGCTCTAGAAAGAGGTCACGTGTGTGTGTTGGGGAGTGGGGAAGGACAAATGCAATTGCCTCCCTCCCAAATTTCCTGCTTGACTTGTACAGGGCTCAGTAACACTACAGAACCGGCTATCCTCAGCCTGCCCTGCCTTCATGTTCTCACTCTCTTCCCTCCCCCCCGCACCAAAATCTGAAACATCTCCCTTGTTCATAGTCTTCAAAAAGCAAGCAAAACAAAGATTCAGGTTAGATTGATTTGCTGGGAATAATTCAAGGCAGGCAAGGATCATGTGCAGTCTGGAAAAACCTTGGTCAGGGGAAGAGAAATGCATGTCTCTGTCCAAAAAAAGCAGTGGCTGGAGAACTGAGAGCCTAGCATCAATGCCCTTGCTGAACCACAAAGAGGAATAAGAAAACAAAAGGGGCTACTCAGGTCAACAAAATAGAGAACCCTAGAGGCCACTTAGGGAGAATGCAGGCACAACTCCCTGCTGGTGTGGAGTCAGGCTGAGTGATAAGGCAGAGCCCCAGCCCAAGCTCACTAGTCCTGTCCGATGGGATCAGTGATCCATGGGTCCCAGCCTGTCTCCTGTGACTCTCCAGAGCCCTGAGGAGAAGAACCAGGGAGTCAGCTATAACTGGCATGCTGTTCTTCTGCCCGACTGCATTGGACCTAAGACAGCAGGCTCCTCCTTGACAGTGGAAATAAGGGCAGGGTAGCCTAGTGATCCATCCTAAAGTGAGCTGAACCATGGACTGTGGGAGGGTGCAGGTATAGGTCCTTGGGAACTCTTTCCAAGTGGTAGAGAGTGAGGACATAGTCACATCCAGGTAGAGTCCTTACCTGTTCTGCGTTTGGGGATGTCAGCATGGCCAACAGCAGGGGAGTCAGAAAGTGCTGGGCTATCTCCAGCCGAGTGGCTGCTGCTTGGCGAGGGGCTATCCATGGAGAGATCAGACTGAGGAGTTTGCACATGCTCCTGAAAAACAACCCCCCAAGAGTACTGAAGGCAGCACAGAGATACAGAGCGCAAACCAAATACCACTCAGCTGTATCACTAGCACTGTGCAAGATGGTGGGAGCTGCAGAAGCCCACACACGGTCCTAAGAGAGGATCTCTGGAGGAAAGTTGGGGAGGGGTTCCAAGGTGGCCTAAGAGATATAAGGGGCAGAACAATCTTCTTCAGCAGGTCTCTGTCACAGCAGAAAGAACACTGCACTGTATGTATCTCTCTCACCACCTGCAGAAGACACCCTGAAAGTCTAGCATTGGAAGTCACATACAAGAGAGTCCAGAGCCTGGCTAGAGTGAAGGGAGCTAAGGCAAGATATGGAGAAGGCAGTGGGCAGGTGCTGGCAAAGTGAAGGGCATCATGGGTTAGCCTATACTCCAGTTGGTGCTGGGGGAGGCAGGATCCCAGGCTGGATCCATGTGGGTTCCAGGGGAGGGGTATGGAGTGCAGAGGATACCTGCTTATTGCTGGTTTTCTTGGGGCTTTTGTCCTGCTTGGGCTCCTTCTCTGCTTGAGCTTCCTCCATGACCACTTCCTCATCACTGTCACTCTCCAAGAATCGGCGCAGGGGCCTCTTGGCAGATTTCACTGGGGAGTCCACATGGAGGCTCAGGCCATTTCTCTGCACTGTGGCTGCCTCTGATACTCTGCAACAAAGCTGTGGGTCAGAGGATGGCTCACCTCAACACCCCCCATAATGGTGCATAATGGAGCCCCAAAACCTGACAGTAACACACTGGTCGGTTGAGTCCTCCTCTGCTGGTAGTCTGATCTTCTCCGTCTCCTTTTCAGCCTTTGTCCCTTTCATGGGCTGGAAAAATGACCTGCCCAGAACAGCAAACAAATGCCTAGCTAATACCCCTGCACGGGCAAACTAGACAGATGCTTGTGGAAAGGAGAACCCTTTGGCACAGCATAGGGACCCATCAAGGGTCCTTCCAGTCACTTGATATAGTCAGTCATCCAGGCAACAAGCTAAAGTACAACAAGAGCAAGCCTTGCATTGGCAGCTACAGCCCCAAAGTTCTCTGATGGCATTGGGGAGTCCAACTGAGGAGTCTCGAGTGCTCCAGCAATACCCAGAATAGCTGCAGCATCACCCCACAGGTACAGAAGCAGCTCTTGTCCAAGCTTCATTTAGCTGCAAGCTGTTTTCTTACCTTGCATGGGGGCAAGTGTGGCCAGAGCTCTGTGGGGCAGCAAGTCTCTGCAGGGCAGGCCTGACACACATGGGCATTCATGCCCACAGCACTGAGTACAGGCTAACAAGAGAGAGAGGCCACGAGACCAAGGACTGGCCTCATCTCTGAAAGGCAATGCACCAAACAGTGTAGGCAGGGCCTATGCCCTCCTGCATCAGCCAGCCTGGCCCCTGGGGTCTGAGATATGTTGCTGGGGCAGGGGAACAGCCACAGCACAGGCAGGCTCTGCTGACATAGGGAAGGAGACACAGGAACAGGCGGCCTTTCCCCATCACTTGCTCTTCCATCACTCCAGTCCAGAACGGGACAGTGAAGGGCTCTGAGGCGCCCAGCCTGCACGGGGCAGCACTTACGTGATGGGGCGCTGCATCATGGTGGCTGGGGGGAGCCGCTGCTGCAGACCAGACAGACACAAGGCCTGACTGGCACGTCAGTCGCTCTGGGGATCTCTCAGTGCCCCTTCACCATGGTGGCTCCAGCTGCGGGCAGAGAAGGGCACAGAGGTCAGAGGCCCAGCTGAGCTAGCGCACAAACGGCGCCTGGGGCTGTGGGCCTCACCCGGGCAAGGCAGCCTGCGCGCCAGCCACAGACGGGAAGGGGAGACTACCCGCCTAGCCGACGCGCTCGGCCCCG
Source organism: Pelodiscus sinensis (assembly GCF_052426305.1). Lineage (NCBI taxonomy): Eukaryota > Metazoa > Chordata > Testudines > Trionychidae > Pelodiscus > Pelodiscus sinensis. Next base: position 8,093,761 of record NC_143069.1, read on the forward strand.
GCCAGGCGGGCGGTGGACTGGGAGCGGCTGCGAAAGAGGCAGGTTAATAAGGTTGGTGGGGAGGCAAGCAGCCGCTTTTCCCGCCATTTCTGCCCCCACACGAGCCGCCAACGGTCGCTGGCGCCCAACGTTCTATCCCCAACGGTCCCCACTCCGGCGGCATGAGGAGGGGGCGGGCGCGCGCACGCGGCTACCTGCAGGGCTCGCGTCCAATCCTAACCTGGGGCTCGCGCCTCCCACCTTCCTTTCGCGGGGAAAAAAAATCCAAGCGGCAGGGTTCCGACAGGCACCAAGCGCGTGACGTCACAGCACCCGACGTGAGCTGCGTGCGAAGGCAGAAAAGGGCGCGCAGCGCACGCTGGGAAATGTAGTTTTAGTAGCCGCAAATGCCCTGGCCTCGCCGTGCTCGGGGAGCATGCTGGGAAACGCAGCCTAACTCCTGCCACTGTCCAGCCACCACCCACTCCATCTACAGACTCTCCCCTCAGCCCAACCCTACTGCCCCTGCCCCCTCACACTGAGGTGCCCCCATGGAGTCCTAGGGCATCCTCCCCACCTGTGCGCTGCCCAGCTCAGAGTCCTCGCACTCTTGCCTAGGAACCCTGGGCCAAGATGCTGGGCGGGGGTCACACGGATGCTCCCCTCCCGCTGTGCCCATGGCCAGCACCAAGCCAAGCCACCTGCTGTGAATGCTGAACTGCAGGGGGCCAGTATACAGCTGTGTGGCTCCCAGCTCAGCCCCTGTGGCAGGGGCACTGAAGATGCTAGGGACACGGCTGGTTCCTCCTTCCTGAGGGTGACAGAGCAGTGCCCTCTGTCAGTGCCAGGACAAGGCACAGACATCACACTGCCATTGTTCCGTGGCATGAACTAGTTGCCAGGGCTGACACTGAAATCAGCATCAGCACTGGGCAGTACAGTTGATACCTCCCCCAGTTGAGAGAGACCAAGTTCTGCCCCTGCACTGGATGCACACTGGGCCCTTTGGAGTGTTCTCTACACAACCGTGCCACCACAAACTGACTGTTTAAAAAGGATAAAAGCTGAGACTATGAGAAGAGCCAGAAGCTGCAGAGGTGTAGGGATCTGGCACCAGCTGATACAGAGTCCTGGCACTGCAGCAATGGGCAACAGACTGGGCAGCTCCAGGTTTGGGCCCAAAAGAAACCACACACCTATCAGAGCATGAGGGAAGATAAGGAGGAATGGTGAAGCAGGAAGAGTCAAAACGGAAAATATGTATTTTATTCAATAAAGCGTATTCTCTATACATAGACAGCATCAGATGGCATCATACACCAACCTCCACCTGCCAATGAAGACACCCCAGCACATCATATTCTGCAGGGCTCATGTCCAATCCGAACCGAGTGTACTTGCCCCTGCCACTGGCCTCTCTCAGTGGGAAAAAAAAAAAATCCAACCTGCCGCGTTCCGACAAGGCACCGAACGCATGACATCAAAAAGCCAACGTGCACTATGCCTGCTGGGAAATATAATTTTAGTAGCCACAAACACCCTGGCCTCGCCATGCTCAGGGAGCATGCTGGCAAACGCAGCCTAACTCCTGCCGCTGTCCAGACACCACCCACCCCATCTACAGACTCTCTCCTCAGCCCAACCCTGCTACCTCTACCCCCGCATGCTGAGATGCCCCCATGGAGTCCTATGGCATCCTCTCCACCCTACACTGCCCATTTGCCCAGCTCATGGAGTCCCTGCACTCTTGCCTAGGAACCCTGGGTCAAGATGCTGGGCGGGAGCTCCTCTCCCACTGTGCCCATGGCCAGCACAAAGCCAAGCCACGAGATGTGAATTCTGAACTGCAGAGGGCCAGTATAGGGCTGTGTGGCTCCCAGCTCAGCCCCTGCGGCAGGGGGCACTGAAGATGCTAGGGACACTGCTGGCTCCTCCTTCCTGGAGCTGACAAAGCAGTGCCCTCTGTCAGTGCCAGGACAAGGCACAGATATCACCCTGTCATTGTCCCATGGCATGAACCAGTTGCCAGGGCTGACGTTGAAATCAGCATCGGCACTGGGCAGCAGAGTTAATACCTCCCGCAGCTGAGTGGAGCCAAGCTCTGCACCTGCCCGAGAAGATGCCCCAGCACTGGATACACTCTGGGCCCTTCGGGGTGTTTTCTATACAACCATGCCACCGGAAACTGACAGTTTAAAAGGAATGAAAGCTGAGACTGCGAGAACAGTCAGAAGCTGCAGAGGGATGGTGGCCTGGTACCAGCTGATACAGAGTCCTGGCACTGTAGCAATGGCCAACAGGCTGGTCAGCACCAGGTTTGGCCCAGAAAGAAACTACGGAGCTATCAGAGCATGAGGGAAGACAGTGAAGAGCCAGGAAGAGCCAAAAGGAAAATATGTTTATTGGATAAAGGGTATTCTCCATACAAAGAAAATGTCATATGGTATAATCCACTGACCCACCCCTGCCAGCGCAGACACCCCAATGGGTCATACACTGCCTGGAGTCATTTGCCCACCCTCCTGCCAGAGCAGACACCCTCAACACATCACACCCTGCCTGGCATCATCCACTCTCCCACTGCTGCCAATGCAAACATCCATCTGATCCCACCTGGTGCCATCTTCCCACCCTGTCCCTGCCAGCATAGCTATCCCAGTATGTCACATCCTACCTGCCACCATCTGCCTGCCTGAGCCTGCCAGCGCAGACACGCCAAAGCGTCACACTCCACCTGACACCATCTGCCCACCCGGCCCTGCCAGAAGCCTGTGGTTTCCCTCAGCTAAAGGCAGGCAGTGCTCAGCTCCCGACAGACACACAGACACCTTGGAATCCTTGCCCCTCCCAAGTTGCAGGTGCTGTCAGCTATGCGACAGCAGGACACAGCCCAAGATAGGCACCCCGCCTACAGCTGTCCCTCCCCGGCGTGGCTGTGGGTGTTCTCAGACAAAAGAGAGCACCCCTCACCAATAGTACGTAGCTTACCTAGGTACACAGCCACCTCGGGATCCCTACCTGGCACACGTTGCAGGTGCTCTCACTATGGGTCAGCAGCTCCTGGCCCATAAGGGGGACTCAGCCTGCTGTGGTCCCCACCTGCTACTTTCCCTTCTTTCTTGTGAAAACAAAGACCAGCACCCAGGCAACCCATCCAGCATGACATCAATGCAGGGCACTGCCACTGTGGCAATGGGCTTCTGCCCTGATGCGTGAGCCACAGGTGGGCAACTGGTCCCTGACTTACACAGTAAGCAACCAGAGCAAATGGGGTCCCCCGCAGCCCTAGCATGTGCTCAGCAATGCCGCCCGGTTCCTGTGCAGCAAACCAGGGTCAAAGAGGGCCAACCCGGCATGCAGGCGTGTGGCAAAGAGATGGCGGCAAGGCAGCAGGCTGGAGGTATAGATGGAGCAGGAACAACAGGTAAGGGCCCGGTCCATGATGAACTCGGACACGCCGTCATGGAGCAGGTAGCCTTCGGCCGTCTCCTGGAAGTGGTAGTGGCTCTGCCGCACAAAGCCCAGTTCCTCTTCTATCAGGCCAGCCGGCTCCGACTTGCAGATAGCACGGTAGTGCATGGCCAGCTCCCCCTCGTCCAGCTCGTGGGCCTCGCTGCTTTCCTCCATGGCCAGCAGATCCAACATACACTGCGCCACAGTGGGCGAGGGGCTGAGGGCCGCCAGCAGCCGGCGCTGGTGCTGCTTAAGCAGCTCACAGGCATTGACATCGCGGGCTGTCTCAAAGGCCCAGAATTGTACCCACATCTCGCTGCGCGGCTGCCAATGGCGCTGGAAGTAGCGCACAAAGGGCTGGGGGAGAATGACCTTCATCTCCTGAACCGCCTGCTGGTAGGCGGCCGGTGACTTCGCTGCAGCCAGGCGGCAGAGCAGGGGCCAGATGCGCTCGTCTTCAGCGGCGCCCAGCTCCTGCGCCTTGCTGAAGAGCATCTCCAACACCTGGGAGCGGCAGATCTGCACACGGGCGTTGGGTAGCAGCTCCTTCACCGCCTCCAAGTGGGCAATCTCCATCCCCAGTGTGACGCATCGCACCTGCAGCTTGACCTCAGGTACGCTCTGCACCAGTGAGGCCAGCATGAAGCGCAGCAGGTCGGGCGTGTCCTGCTGCGTCAGGCAATAGGCCACCGCGCGGCCATGCCAGGCCCCGTCCACGCACAACACTGAGTACAAGTCAAACTCTTCATTCAGCCCCACCATGCGGTCAAAGAAGAGCATGAGTGGGAAGCGCCGGCTTAGCGCCATCATGCGTGAACTGAGGAAGAAGATGGTCTGCACAATGACCTTGTCCTCCATGAAAACCAGCTTGACCTTGGCGCCGGGATCGCTAGCGAAGAGCCCGTCCAGCACGGTCAGAACATCCAGGACACCGTGGTCACGGCTCTTGCAGTAAGAGAGCAGACGTCGGACGTCTGGCCCACCCACAAACTGCTTGGAGATCTTGTTGGTGGTGCGCACTGGCAGGCAGGAGTTGGCCATCAGATAGCCCTTCTTGAAGTAGTAGGCAAACTCGATGGGGCACAGGGCATGGTTGTGGGCCAGCTGGCACTCAGTAACAATCAGCCGGTCCTTCTTGGGGCTCATCTTCAGCACAATGTTGGCACTGCAGCCCTTCTGCTGCTCCCTGCAGGCAGAGAGACAGGCTGAACACACAGGCTATGTCTACACTCGCGGCTTCTTGTGTAAGTACATCTGTTCTTGCGCAAGAATCTGCAGAGCGTCCACACTACCCACCCGCTCTTGCGCAAGGAAATTTACAGTACGGCGTGGTAAGAGAGGGCTCCTTGCACAAGAGTTACGCTCTTTTTTTATCAGGTGTAAGCCCTCTTGTGCAGGAGCTCTTGCACAAGAAGGTAGTGTGGACACTTGGCAGGGATTTCTTGCGCAAGAAAGCCCTATGGCTAAAATGGCTATCGGAGCTTTCTTGCACAAGAGAGCGTCTACACTGCCATGGGAGCTCTTGCGCAAAAGCACAGCGCGCACGTGGCAATGAGGACATTTTCTTGTGCAAGATGTTCTTGCGCAAGAAGCCACCAGTGTAGACATAACCACAGAGACCTCCACACAAACCACACTGGTGGATTAGGAGGCAGCAGAGCCCACTCGCAGAGTGGGACCTGTGCTCACCCAGGTCTGGCAAACACAGGTACCAGGGTGACAGAGAGGCCTGGCCAGCAAACACCTGTGTATCTGCTAGCTCTAGGGATGGGACAGAGGGACCCACAGCATTAACTGAAACAGGGACAGGAGATGGGTACCTCTGCCCATACCCAGGAACCAGGACATAGGCAGAGTGACAGGAGGAAACCCCTCACCCATTGAGCTATAGGTTTGGGCAACTCCCTGCCATAAGGAAGCACTGGGTCAGGGCCAAGAAAGGGGCTAGATTAGGGCTGGGCAAAATACGGCCTGGAGACCAGATCCGGCCCACCAAGCCACTTGATCCGGCCCGCAGACCACCCTGCCAGGACCTGCAGGCACATACAGCTGCTATGGTTTAAAAAACAGCCCCTGCAGCTCTCTGCTCTGCAGGGAGGGGTAGGCTTTGCGTGATCTCCCCGCCCCCAGCCCAATCCTCAGCTCTGATTGGCCAGAAACAACCGGCCAATAAGAAGTGACCTCAGCCAATCTCTCAGCACCTATTGGCTAGAAACAGCCAGCCAACTAGAGCTGAGAGATTCGCCTGAGAGACTGGGGCAGCGCAACCCTCTTCCCCCACAGGAGTTGAGAGGCGTGAAGAGGGAGCAGCCTGTATTTTCAAGCCGGCTGGGGCTGCAGCAGGCAGGGAGCCCAGCCTGCCTTGGGGGTGCTGCAACCTGCTGGCCAGGAGACACCTAGATAAATTCCTCCCAGTCAGTGCCTGCCTCTGGCACCCCAACACCTCCTGCACCCCAGCCTCCCCCAGATCACCATCCAAACCCTCTGCACCCAGTGACAACTCCCTTCCAGTCCCTGTACCCCCTCCTACATGCTTCCCCCAGGCCAGAATCCTCTCCTGCACCCCAATTCCCTGACCCAGGTCACAACCTCCTTCCCCACCCAAACACCCTTTCAGACCCCACACTGTTTCCTGCACCCCAGTTCTTTACCCCATGCACCCTTCTGCACCCAACCTAGAGCCTGCAGCCCCTCCACACAAAAGTGTGACCCTTGACCACTTACCAAATCTTGGATTGCCCCCACCCCCCCAAAAAAAACATTATTGCCCACCCCTGGGGTAGATCCTTATCTGGCTAAGAACACTCAGTTTTAGCGAGGCAGTGTGGCCTACTGGACAAAGCTCCGCACTGGGACTCAAGAGAACTGGGCTCTGCCTGGTGTGTGCCCTTCAGCAAGTCCTGTTGCTCGTCTGTGCTTTGGTTTCCTCCTCTGTGCACCGGAGATAACAACATTACCCTCCTGGTCACAGCACTGTGAATTCTGTAGGAGAAAGGACTCATTGATAACTGGGGACTGTTATTAATTATTAGAATCGGGATTAAAGCACTCTACAATGGGACAGGGAGATGATCCCAACACTACCGTCAGCCACAGCTTGACAGAAGCTATGTGGCAGGGAGGAGCTCCCCAGGGGAGGCAACACCAACATTCCCCTTGCAGGGATTTGGGCCAGTCCCTGGCAGCAGCAGGTGCTGCCCCCTTTGGCTTTGGAGCCTGGTAGCCCAGGCCTCAGCCAGGTTGACAGCACTGATGGATGTAAGCTTTGCCCCATCACAGACTCAGAGAACCTCTCCTAACTATGGATATTAAATGTAGTTTAATCAACTAATTGATTACTTGATGGAATTTCCATCGACTGGTCGATTAGTCGATAAGCCAGAGAGCCACAGCAGGGTTAGCTCCTGGCCCCGGGAGCTAACTCCGCTGTGCTTCTGCTTTTTAAAGCCCTGTGGAGATGCACTGCTTCTGCTCCCTGCCCTTCTGCCTCTCTCTGACAGAGGCAGTGGGGGGGAAGCAACTAGTCGAGGGACTAGTCGATTATCTGACAAACTTAGGCTTATTGGATAGTTGACTGGCCACTTACATCCCTAGTCCTGACTATGGTAACGTGCACTGCATGACTTCAGCCACTCACCTGCCCCTTTGGCCACATGCCTCTCAACTCCAATGAGACACAAGGATAGGCTAGAGAGAGAGCCCATGCCCGAGGTGTGGAGGTTGTTTATACAGGGATTCTTTGCCTGGAACTGAGATGCAGCTGCCTCTGGGGTAGAATATGAGGGCAATTTAAAAGTAGAGGCTCTGCTGCCTCAATGCACAGATCAGGAAGGGGAGTCATCCAAAGAACATAAATGGGGATCGTAGGAAGACATATTTAGAATTTAGAATTTCACCAGGACACCTGAGTTCTCACCCAAACTCTTAAGGGAACTCTCCATAGGATCATTTTAATTGCAAGTGAGAAAGGATACAATTTGACATCTAGATCAGCCGCTCAGCTCCCTGCGACACAGGCCTGCTAGTGCTGCCCTGGGCACTGGGACCAGCACTGACTGCCTTCCTACAGCAAAGGCCCCCGGTACCATCCTGGGACATCAGCCAAGCACTGACTGCCTGGGACAGCACCCTCTACTGACTTTCCCACTCTTTGGAAAACTCTTTAGAAAACAGGTCCCTGCTATAGTCTCTTTGGCCCCTTACTGCCACCCTGGGACATCAGGGCAAGCACTGACTGCTAGAGGAGTATAACCCTACTAACACTCATACAGCAAGGCTATGGACTCCGAGCCCTAAACCAGAAAGACCCTGCTCTGAATGTGGGCTGCAGCTGACATCATGATGCACAAGTAGAGCGCTGCATGGATCTTGATCCTGCCTTGAGGGCGGGGGGCTGGACTCGATGACCTTGAGGTCCCTTCCAGTCCTATTATTCTATGATTCTATGATTCTATGGATACAAAATTGGTATCCATCTCTACTAAAATGATCTGAGGATGCGGATGCCAGTGGATATAAAGCAGATAGCCGCAAATTTGCAAGGTCCTAAATTCAAAATTTGTTTCCATAGCCACAAAAATGATCTGTGAATATCTGTGTCCACATCTGGAGTGCAGATATACACAAATGTTAAGCAAAAATATCCATGGTTTTGCAGGACTCTATGCATAGGATCCCCATGGTACGGGCCCAGTTTGGCACTGATGCCAAATGTTTCCCCCAGTTCTTCTGCCTGTCCTGTCCAGTGCCCAGCTGTCTGCCCTCCATAGGTGCTCACCCCTGATCAAGCTTGCCAGAGCCACGAAAGTCCTTGCAGACCAGGCGCACGGAACTGTACTTGAGGGCTTCCACCACGTCAGGCTGCGGGGGCGCCGTTGCCCACTTGCATTTGCTGAGCGGGACCGAGTTCTTGACGAAAAACAGGACCTTCCTGCGCTCGCACCAGGCATCGAAGAAGGCGCTGAACCCTTCCCACGAGAAGAACTCCTTCTCCTGCAGCTCGTCCTCCTCCATCTTACAGGGCAGCTGGGCCTGCTGGGGACAGCTGTGATCAGCACCCGGACAGGCAGAGAACAGAGCTGGAGACCCCCAGCAAGATAGGCACCCCTCAGCCAGCCCTGTTGACCAGGAACAGAGCAAAGGGGCATCAGAAAGGGGCTTGCAGCTGCATAGACTCAACCCTCCAGTCTGTGTCCCCGGTGTACGTGCTTGTATTGTTCACCCTACCAAGGCTGCTCCTCCCCACCCTCAATAATTGCTGACTCCTCAGTATCGGCATTCTTCTGCCTTACAGCAGCTCTGGGATGACACTGTGGGGTGGAGGGACAGGAGGGAGCTGGGGAACGTATCGAAATCCCACCAGGTACAAAGCATGGTCCTATGCAGCTTTATGAACCCCTCACTCCAAAACCCTACTTAAAGCAGAACCAACCCTAACTACGTCAAACTAGGGCTTATAAACCTCTAACAATGGAGATTCCACCACCTCCCTAGGTAATCCATTGCCGTGGCAACAGACACTTTGCTGGATTGGGAGGTAGGAGGCAGCTTTCCCTCTGGGTACACCACTCGAGACCTGGACTTCTCGAGCTGTTCTGGTGTCTGTGTTCATAAAGGATGTTGAATAATTGCTGAGAGTGGAGAAAACAAAACAAAATCAAACCTGATTTGTGAGCTGGTGAAAATGCCTGCCAGAGAGAGAAGGACCAAGCCAGAGCTGTTTTGCTTCTCAAGAAGGAAGAGAGGCAACTTGCTTACATGTCACAGAGAGAGAATGCTGAGTGCTGAAGGCTTTTTGACTCTAACAGAGAAAAGACAAAAGAAGAACCATTGGTGGGAAGCTAAAGTCAGACTAATTCCGACCAGAACTAGGACAGACTTATTTAGCAGGGAGGATGAGATAAACTGCCAAGGGACGGGGTGGCTTCCCCATCACTTGCTGGATTCAGGTCCAGGATGGATGCTTTAGTCCAGGGGTGGCCAATCTGTGGCTCCAGAGCCACATGTGGCTCTTCAGAAGATAATATGCGGCTCCTTACATAGGTACCAAATCCTCACTGGGCCTGAGGGTGCTCACTGTTCAACCTCCAGCTCTGCCCTAGGTACTGTCCCCCTCCACTCTTTCCCCCTAGGATCTTGCCACTTCCTACCCTCTCCACTAACCCTGTCACACGCATGCTTCCCCCTTTCAGTTTCTCCCACTGAAAAAGAGATGATCACAGTGAGCAGGAGGAAAAGAAGGAGGCACTGATTGGTGGGGCTGCCAGTGGGTGGGATGTGCTGAGAGCTGTGGCAGGGAGATGATCAGGGCTGGTGACATAGAACTGCTGCTCTTTGGTGACGTGCATTGGTACATTCTGGCTCCTTCTCAGGTTTAGGCTGGCCACCCCTGAAGTCACACACAAGCTACTGGACCCAGCAGAGCACGACTGGCTGAGCTCTCGGGCTGTGTCAGACAAGAGTGCAGGTGACGCTGGCAGACTGCACTGCTCGCATTGCCACAGGCTTGCGCTGACTGTCTCGGGTTTTCTGGAGCTAACCCCACCCCGTGAGATTCCACAGGCAGACCAGACGCTCTGGCAAGTGCAGACTGTGCTGGCCTGGAGCAGCCATTTCCCTGCTCTGCAGCGCCCTACAGCCCCTGCCCACCCCGCCCAAGGCACAGCCACACTGGCCGCTGGGCACCCTGTGCACTGGCCGCTGGCCCCGCCCCGCCCCCAGCCCCGCCCCGCTCACCGGCCCCGCCGCGCCGGGATGCTCCACAGGCAGCAGCAGCAGCAGCAGCAGGGACTAGAGCACCCAGCCCCCACAATGCACTGCGCCCCTCCCCACCCTCCCACAATGCACTGGGGCTCTCACTCCCCATTAGTCCGCCCACTGTACCGCCGTCCTCCTCAGCCCCGACCCTTCCCACAATGCACCGCGCCCTGCCCCCACAGTGCTCTGCGGTTTTTACCCCTTCCCCTCTGTCCCTGGACTGGTCTACCGTCCTCCCAAGCTCCGCCCCTCCCCACAATGCACCGCGAACTTCCCCCAAACCTCAAGCTCCCACAATGCACTGCAGCCTTCACTCCCAGCAGTCCCCTCACTGGGCTAGCCGTCCTCCCTTAGCCCCCGAGCCTTCCCACAATGCACCGCTCCCCGAACCAGCCCCAAGCTCCCACAATGCACCGCGGCTACCCCCCCCCACACACAGTCCCTTCACTTTTCTGCCCTCCACATCAGCTCCGACCCTGCCTACAATGCACCGCAGATCTCGCCCCGCAGTGTCCCACCGCTTGTCTTCACAGCCCCATGCACTGCAGCCCTCATTGCACTGCCACCCTCACCCAGCCCCATGCACTGCAGCCCCTCATTGCACTGCCACCCTCACCCAGCCCCGTGCACTGCAGCCCCTCATTGCACTGCCACCCTCACCCAGCCCCATGCACTGCAGCCCCTCATTGCCCTGCCACCCTCACCCAGCCCCGTGCACTGCAGCCCCTCATTGCACTGCCACCCTCACCCAGCCCCGTGCACTGCAGCCCCTCATTGCACTGCCACCCTCACCCAGCCCCATGCACTGCAGCCCCTCATTGCACTGCCACCCTCACCCAGCCCCATGCACTGCAGCCCCTCATTGCACTGCCACCCTCACCCAGCCCCATGCACTGCAGCCCCTCATTGCACTGCCACCCTCACCCAGCCCCATGCACTGCAGCCCTCATTGCACTGCCACCCTCACCCAGCCCCATGCACTGCAGCCCCTCATTGCACTGCCACCCTCACCCAGCCCCATGCACTGCAGCCCCGCATTGCACTGCCACCCTCACCCAGCCCCATGCACTGCAGCCCCGCATTGCACTGCCACCCTCACCCAGCCCCATGCACTGCAGCCCTCATTGCCCTGCCACCCTCACCCAGCCCCATGCACTGCAGCCCCGCATTGCACTGCCACCCTCACCCAGCCCCATGCACTGCAGCCCTCATTGCCCTGCCACCCTCACCCAGCCCCATGCACTGCAGCCCTCATTGCACTGCCACCCTCACCCAGCCCCATGCACTGCAGCCCTCATTGCACTGCCACCCTCACCCAGCCCCATGCACTGCAGCCCTCATTGCACTGCCACCCTCACCCAGCCCCATGCACTGCAGCCCCTCATTGCCCTGCCACCCTCACCCAGCCCCATGCACTGCAGCCCCTCATTGCACTGCCACCCTCACCCAGCCCCATGCACTGCAGCCCCTCATTGCACTGCCACCCTCACCCAGCCCCATGCACTGCAGCCCCTCATTGCACTGCCACCCTCACCCAGCCCCAGTGCACTGCAGCCCCGCATTGCACTGCCACCCTCACCCAGCCCCGTGCGCTGCAGCCCCGCATTGCACTGCCACCCTCCCCCAGCCCCGTGCGCTGCAGCCCCGCATTGCACTGCCACCCTCACCCAGCCCCGTGCGCTGCAGCCCCGCATTGCACTGCCACCCTCACCCAGCCCCATGCACTGCAGCCCCGCATTGCACTGCCACCCTCACCCAGCCCCAGTGCACTGCAGCCCCGCATTGCACTGCCACCCTCACCCAGCCCCAGTGCACTGCAGCCCCTCATTGCACTGCCACCCTCACCCAGCCCCAGTGCACTGCAGCCCCTCATTGCACTGCCACCCTCACCCAGCCCCATGCACTGCAGCCCCTCATTGCACTGCCACCCTCACCCAGCCCCAGTGCACTGCAGCCCCTCATTGCCCTGCCACCCTCACCCAGCCCCATGCACTGCAGCCCCGCATTGCACTGCCACCCTCACCCAGCCCCATGCACTGCAGCCCCGCATTGCACTGCCACCCTCACCCAGCCCCGTGCACTGCAGCCCCGCATTGCACTGCCACCCTCACCCAGCCCCGTGCACTGCAGCCCCTCATTGCACTGCCACCCTCACCCAGCCCCAGTGCACTGCAGCCCCGCATTGCACTGCCACCCTCACCCAGCCCCGTGCACTGCAGCCCCGCATTGCACTGCCACCCTCACCCAGCCCCATGCACTGCAGCCCCGCATTGCACTGCCACCCTCACCCAGCCCCATGCACTGCCACCCTCACCCAGCCCCAGTGCACTGCAGCCCTCACCTCCTGCTTGCCTTACACCTGTCATCCATCTCCCTGGCTTCCACAATGCACTGCAGCCCCTCACACTAGGCTAATAGCAAGGTGTGGGGGGCTGTAGGGATTGTCCACAGAGGACAGAGGTTTTACCTTCCCTGTCCAGTAAGAGGGGCCAGTCCTAGTTTGGATGGAGCACCATACGGGGGTAACAGTGGGCGTCCTTGCATTGCTATCCCTAAACAGCAGCTATAGCCTCTTTGGACTGGCTGGCTACATCCACATGTGCACTGTCTCAGTCCAGTCACATCTGGATAAGATGCTGGCCTATTACCATAGAGAGAGTGGAACTAGCAGACAGAAAGCTGCTTCTCCCAGTCCAGCTTTGGGGCCGTTGCCAGAACCTCAATATAGTGCTTGGCCCATGCCTAGAAAGTTCTGGGCAGTGTGGGAGGGTGTGACTACAAAGCAGGGGTGGGCAATAATTTTTAAATATGGGCCACTTCAAAAATTTTCAGAGTGGTCCTGGGCTGCCCCAAAAGGGGTGTGGCATCGGGCAGAAAGGTGGGCTTTAAATAGCAGGCGTTGAAAGGGCTTGTGCCTCCCCTGCAGCTCCCAGGCATCATGTTAGTGGGGGATGGAAGCTGCAAGCCCTTTCAATTCCTGCTATTTAAAGGGCTCACTGCTCTCAGCCTTGCTGCTAGCCCATTGCCTGGGAGCCAGGACGTGAGCCATTTCAACTGCTTCTATTTAAAGGGCTTGTGCTTTCCTGGGGCTGTTGCCTGACAGCAACGGGGCAGGCACAAGTCCTTTCAATAGAAGCAGTTGAAAGGGTTTGAGTCCCTGGCTCCTAGGCAACACGCTAGCCAGGAGCTGCAAGCCCTTCCAATTGCTTCTATTTAAAGGACTTGCATCTGCAGGATTGCTGCCAGGTAACGCAGCTACTCAGCCTGCATGAGCCCTTTAAACAGAAAGGCTGCGTCTAGACTGGCATGATTTTGCGGAAATACTTTTAACGGAAAAGTTTTTCCGTTAAAAGTATTTCCGCAAAAGCGTGTCTAGATTGGCACGGATGCTTTTGCGCAAAAGCATCCTTGGCCAGTCTAGACGTGATTTTGCACAAGAAAGCCCCAATCGTCATTTTAGCCATCGGGGCTTTTTTGCGCAAAACAGTTCTTCCCGGTCTACACTGGCCCTATTGCGCAAGTATTCTTGCACAAGAGGGCTTTTTCCCGAGCGGGAGCGTGAAAGTATTTGCGCAAGCAGCACTGATTTTTGTACATTACAAAGTCAGTGCTCTTGCACAAATTCAAGCGGCCAGTGTAGACAGCTGGCAAGTTTTTGCGCAAAAGCACCAACTTTTGTGCAAAATCTTGCCAGTCTAGACGCACCCAAGCAGTTAAAAGGGCTTGCAGCTCCTGGTGCCACTAGGTATTGCCAGGGAGCTGGGACATGCTTTTAACTGCTTCTGTTGAAAGAGCTCATGCGGGCTGAGTAGCTGTGTTGCCCTGCAGGTGCGGGGAAGGCATAAGTCCTTTAAATAGAAGCAGTTAAAAAGGATCATGTGCTCCGGCTCCTAGGCAATGCACTGGGGGCAGGGTCTAGAACTGCTGTGTGGGCCGGATCCGGCCCGCAGAGGGGCTTTTGCCACTCCTGCTATAGAGCAAGCACACTGCCATGCTGGGAACACGCTGCTAAGGACCCATGGGAAAGGTCCAAAGACAGTTCTTTTGCGGAAGAGTTCTTGTGCAAAAACTCTTCCAGAAGAGAGCGTCTACATTGGCATATGCCTTTGCGCAAGAGCATCCGTGCCAGTGTAGACGCTCTCTTGCGCAAGAAAGCTCTGATGGCCATTTTAACCATAGGGCTTTCTTGTGCAAGAAATTCATGTTGCCTGTCTACACTGGCCTCTTGCGCAAGAGAGCTTAGTCCTGAGCGGGAGCATCATAGTTCTTGCGCAAGAAGCACTGATTTCACACATTAGCATATCAGTGTTCTTGCGCAAGAACTCCCTGCCAGTATAGACAGGCAGCATGTTTTTGCGCAAAAGCAGCCGCTTTGGTGCAAGATCGTGCCAATGTAGACACAGCCTTGGGATTTAGAGAATGGCATAAAGCGTGAGGGCATAAAACTGGCCTAAAACTTGCTGGTTTGTAACCTCTCCTTGTCTAGAGAATACAAGCAGTAGGGGCTGGACAGGTATGGGATGAAGTGAGGAAAACATATATATTCTCTATGGCCTGGTCTATGCTATTAAGTTAGGTTGTCAGAAGATGCCTTGTGCATGCATCTATGGTCCAATATGTCCCCCACCAACATTTGTGCTCCATTATGGTGACCAGACAACCCATGTCCCCAGTGTGGCACTGACCTGCACAGGCCGACACAATGCGAACATACATCCAACATGGCACACGCTGATCCCAACAGTCCTTCAACAGCTGCTCCACCATGTTACGTTCCTGTGACAGTGACTGCTCTGCTCACAACTACAGACTCCCCTGCCCAGGACCCAGACTCTCAGAGTCCAGAAGCCACCCACTCCCCCCACCACCCCCTGGTTTTGAAATGCCTTTTCCTGATTGCCCAGCTTGGTAAGCATTCTTCTCAGCTCACCTTCATGCCAGGGTCGAATTAAGCAGCTTCCCAGTATCTCCTCTCTGCTCCAGGAGGAGTACACTCTTGACCCTGTGGCAAGAAAAGACTACAAACACAGCTACAGAATAAGTGTAGAAACATGGACATCTCCACTCAGCTTGCAAAAGGGATGCAAACACAGGGGTAGGACAGGGCTCAACAGCAGTGCCACATGAAAGCAAAGGAATTTCACCAGGAATACCACAAGACGAGTGTGGCCAACAGTCAATCTAGTGCTGTGTTGCAGACCTGCCACATCTTTAGGGAACCATGGTGATGATCCCAGCTGCTTGCTGTTAGTTACTTTGGAGGAGCCCAAGACAGAGTCCTATTAAAAGAGCAAGGAGAAGTGGGAGACACAGCAAAAGATTCCAGCCATGCTGTAAGCCAGGACCACAGTCTAGCAACCCAATATTTATAGACTGAGACAAACAACTCTCATACCACCTTACATGGTTCATGATATCTGCTTGTCACCTCCCCTTGCATCATGCTCCCAGTGCCTGGGACAAAACATCCTGTTTGGTGTTATCTCAGATGGCCTTGGACTAATCCTCTGGTGTGTGTTTTCACACATCCTCACTATCTGTCACTTCTTCGGGGTGCCTGTGATTTAGCAACACAAGCAGTATTTTTGCCAAGGTCATACAGCAAACTTGCAAACAGCTACTTTAACACATGGCCTCATTTTGATTGATAGTTTCACAGGCCTCAACATCTCAAACCGGGCCCAGTAGTTCAGGCCCTCGCTCTCCTATAGGTTGGTGCCCCAGGATCACCATTAGCATTTCAGCATTAATCTGCATGTCAGGAAAGAGGATGCCTGCTTGCAGCTTTCTGCCCAGCCCTGTGTTTTTAAGACATGCACGTCGTGCACTTTCCCTGACCAGTCCACGGAGATGTCAGTGAAGCATCCCCAGTGATCCCCAATAGTTGAACAATCATCAAAAAGCCCTTTCTGTTGATATCCTTTGGGACAAGATGGACTGTCACCAACAGAAATGTGCATGTTGTCTATTGCCCCACTGCTGTAAATCCATCCTCTGTGCCTTGCACACTACTGAGAGTCATAGGCCGGTGCAGCAGGAGACAAGCAACAGCCTTACATACTTTCATGACAGTGATGGCATGGCACCTACATCCCATCATGGCTGGGTATGTCTGCAGTCTTTAAACAGTCGCTGCCCTTGTAGCTTGAAGGACTCCTCTACTGCTTTTATTGGAATGGGCATGGCAGGACCCTGAGGCTTCCACCAATGTTCCTTCTAAATTTTTCCATCCATGTGAAGAATCAATTTTTGTATATGCACCAAGGCATGTGCGGATGTGCACCACCAGTAGAAACACATGCTGCCAGCTGTGGGCACTCTGCTGATCAGTGGGGAGGCATTATAATGTCCCCTGGGTGGCTGACCAAGTGTTCACCTTACAGGGAACACTGACCTCCATCCCATCACACCCTCAGAATGGATTTTCCAACTCCAGAATGATTTCCCATGGATGACTCCAGCTCCTCCATTGTCAGTGCAGCTCTACTCTGGTGTAACGGCACTCAAAGGCTGGGGCCAGCTCAGCCCCTAGATCCAGGAGCGTGGCCTGTCACACCGGAAAGCTCTGCAGCCACTGCATATTGTCCCAGCCTGCCTGATGATGCGATGCCACCAGTCAGTGCTCATTTCATTAATGTCACAATCTTGAATTGTTATGTCCCCCAGCAGACTGCCCTTGAGGAAATCTCACAACCTGCAAGTCTGCACACACAGGAGAATTGCATGTCCTGGGTTTGCAACGTTTGTGAGAACAGTGCAGAACACTGCAGGCTCCAGGTTTGTCACAGGGTGCAGACACAGAAGAGTGCCCAAAGGTTTGGGGATTTTTTTTTAAAAAAAAGATGAGATACAGATGCCATTATGAGAAGGAGAAAGTTGCAGGTTGGGAACTTGACCCCCTCATTCCCAGATCCCTGCCAAGACATACCTGTTCCACGATACATTGTGAAAATTTCCCAAAAGGCATTGTGCTGGACAGTATTGCATGCCACAGTGAGATAGCTGCCCATGGTGCAGCATCACACTGTGCAGCGACAAGCACTCTTGGGGTGCGTCAACACTGCAGCTGTAGCTTGAAATAAGCTACGGAATTTGAGCTACACAAATTGCGTAGCTTATTTCGAGTCAAATTTCAAAATAGCTTATTTGCCTACACAGCGCCAATTTTTAAATAACCCGCTATTCTGAAACGTCCCTTACTCCTCGTGGAATGAGGTTTGCAGAGACGTCAGAAGAGCGAGCTGGTTATATTTCAAAACAACGGGCTTGCTGTTAAGATGTGGGATACTCCCGTATCCTGAAATAGTGCTGCAGTGTAAACGTAGAAGCACGTGCAGCACCAACACTATTGGCCAAGTACACACGTGCCAGAGTGCTATACAAACTTCAGCACTCTCCTTGACAGCCTGGGGCACAGAATAGACTTGGAACAACTCGGCACAGAGCTCGCCTGATCAATTCCCTGCCACCACCCTTCAGTCGCTCCTCCCTGCCTGTGACACACAGTAGGACTGAAATGTTTTCATCTGACTCAAGTCCCTGGGATCAGTCCCAGTTGTCTAGGTGCAGGGTAACTCCCTGGTCAGGCTGGCCAGAGCAGATGAGCTTCCATCTGGGCTTCAACTGTACAAACTATGTACACCGTATCAAGAACCCGTCTCCAGCCTGTTCTTCCCCTGCCAGCCAATCCAGCCAGCCATGGACTCAACCTCTTAGCATAAGCCTTGTACAGATCAATTCCAACGGGTTCCTGCCGTCCTTTCCGGTTACATCAGTGGTTCCCAACCTTCTTTATAACCATTTAGCAAACCCATTCACAAACTTTTGGCAGACTGGTAATATTTTATTTGCATATTCTTTATGTTAATAATGCATATGCAAACATGGAAATAAAATGTTACTGGTCTGCCAAAATATGTACCCCAGCCAGGGCTGGCCTTAGGGAATATAGTGCCCTGGGCAAACTTGTATGTCGGCACCCCTGCTCCCCCACCCTGGGCATGGTGCCCCCCATTTCCCTTGGCTGCCATGGGCTCCCATACCCCTGGATTCTGTGCCCCCTTTGCCATTAACTCTAAGTTCTACACTGTTCCCCTACCCCCAACATTTTGTCACCGTTACTCCAACCCCTGCACTTCCCTCCCTCCTGCGCCCCCAGCTCCAGCCCTGCGTTGCCAGCGTGCCCACACTGCCTCCCTGCCCAGTATCACCCACCTGAGGCACTTCACTCCTCTGGCGCTCCAGCCCTACTGCGGGAAGGACAGGAAGGACTGAGTTCAGGGGTTCCCATAGACCAGATTTACTCTTCTGGGGTTCCAGGGTTAGTGGATTTTGTGGACCCTCTAGGCTCTGGGGTTGGGACAAAAATGGGGGGTTCAGCATGCGGGACAGGACTGCCAGTGAGAGGAATGGGAGTACAGGAGTGGGGGAGGGTCTGAGGTCTGGATGGGAAGAAAGATGCAGAAGCAGGCTGAGAGTAGGGTGTCCAGCCGGGGGGAGGGTGCAGGAGCACAGGAAGGTGCAGTGTGTGGTCAGAAGGAAGGGTGCAGGAGCAAGAGTGGGTTCAGGAGCAGGCTGGGGGTAAGGTGTCTGGCCAGGGGAAGGGTGCAGGAGTGGGCTGGGGGGAGGGTGCAGGAGCAAGAGTGGGTTCAGGAGCAGGCTGGGGGTAAGGTGTCTGGCCAGGGGAAGGGTGCAGGAGTGGGAGCGGGCTGGGGGGAGGGTGCAGGAGCAGACTGGGGTTGCAGGGTCTCAGCAGTGTGGTGGTACCTGAGCGGGCTGTGCGTGTGGGGGTCTGGGCATGAGCAGGTGGGGGGCACTTACTTGCCTTCGTTCCCCATGCCGGTCACAGACGCAGCCTCCACTGCTCCCATTGACTGGTTTCTGTTGGAGCGCCGGCACTGGCTTCCTGCTGGTGGGGGCGGGGGGAGAGAGAAAGCCCCGAGCCTTGCTGCATGGTCCCGTTCATGGGGAAGAAACACTCCCCCTCCCCTTCCCCCTGGTTGGGGGAACAGCTGCACATCCGCTGGGAGTGGGGGAGCACTTCTTCCCCACAGCAAGACTTGGGGCTTTCTTCCCAGTGGGAAGCCAGCATGGCACTGCAGCCTGCCCCCCCCCCCCACCCCAAATGGAGCACCAGAGCTGGCTTCCTGCTGTGGAGGAGGGGGAGAGAAAGCCCTGAGCCTCGCTGCCGGTTCCCCCAGCCAGGAGAGGGGGAGGGGCAATGTTTCTTCCCTGGGAGCTGTATCACGCACTGACGCACTGGGGCTCCAACCGCACGGGCGAGGGGGGGGCAAGGCTGCAGTGCCCTGGGCCTGGGCCCCTATTGCCCGACCCTAAGGCTCTGCCCCCAGAGCTGCTGTGAACAGACGGCTTCAGCTCTGGCACCCGCCGCAGCCTGGCAGCCAGTGGTTTGCGTGGACCAGCGGTTGGGAACTGCTGGGTCACAGGAGAGGATCAGGGGGAGCCTGAGTTCCATCCCCAGCTCTGGGAGGGGTGTGGAGTCTAGTGGTTATGGGGGCGGAGGCTGGGACTCTGGGTTATCTAGTGGGCTGGGGGGCACTGGGACAGCTGAGCTTGGGCAACGACTGAGCAGTACTTGCGGATCGGGGGCAGGGTCACACTGACCTGCTCCCATCCATCCCCTCTCTGGCAAATAGGGGTCTCTCATTACCCTTCCTGGCCACACATGGAGCAGACCCTGTGGGCAGGGGCCACCCCCCTCAAGGGCCACCCTCGACTTTTTGGCAGGAGCAGACCAGGAAGGAATCAAGAAGGAATCAAGGCTCTCACCAAGGCGGTCAGCTGGGGAGACAGAGCTGGCCTGGGCTCGGGGCTGACCACAATGGGCTCTTCTTGAACCTCCAGGTCTCTGAGCTACAGATGGCCTGGGCTGCGTGTTGCTGATGTTCACGATGCTGCCCAGCATCGCTGTCAATCTTGGCTGAGGTGCGCTGCCCCTGCAGAGGGAACCCGTCTCTCCCAGGAGTCTGTCTGCCTTGGACTCACTGCGGGGGCAGGGCTCTGAGGGCCAGGCAGGGAGCCCTCTCTCTCCTCAAATTGCCCCATGCCACAAACAGCACCTTCCAAATGGCATTTTATTGATGGGAAGCTTATAAAGTGTCACTTCCAATCAGAGCCCCCTCCCCCGCCCACCCAAGCACCTCCAGGCCCCTTCTCACTGCCCCAAGACCATGCGCCCTCAGCCTTGTGCCATGGGGATTTTCCCATCCCACGCACCCCCCCAGTACCACCCACTGGACCTGCTGGCAGGCAGGTCTCACCTCTCCACCCCAGGCAATTCCTGCTCTCCACTGCCACAGCAGCTCTGTGGGAGCAGCCCTGAGGCTGTCAGTCCACAGGGCACCCTGGGGCCAAGAGGTGGCTGGTCCTTTTAGTGCCTGACAGGGGGTGCAGCCACCCAGCGCAAACAAACTCCGGTTAGGGCAGCCGCCCAGTGCTAGGTGTCCTGCCCCTCACTGCCCGAAGGGGAGTGCAGCAAGCCAGGGTCATACAGGGGCTGCCCAGTCCAGAGGCGGGTGGCAAAGAGGTGGCGGCAGGGCCGGCGGCTGGAGACGTAGATGGAGCAGGAGCAGGTGGCCAGGTCGCGGCTCACCAGGAAGGAGCAGATGCCGCCATCCAGCAGGAAGCCCTCTGGCACCTCCTTGACATGGTAGTTGGCGTGCTTGGCCAGGCCCAGCTCCTCAGCGATGAGCGCGGCGCTGTCGGGCGGGCACACGGCGCGGTACAGCTCCGACACCCGCTCCTCATTGAGCGCCGCCATCTCCACCCGCAGCGCCTGCAGCTCCAGCAGCCCCCGCACGCAGGCCGCCAGCCCCAGGGGCGGGCTCAGGGCCGAGCGCAGCTTCTGCTGGTGGAAGCTCATGTGCTCCAGGAAGGGGCAGTCGCGGTTGCGCTCAAAGGCCCAGCACTCGGCCCACGTGCCCTTGTTGTGATGCCAGTGCTCCAGGTAGTACTGCAGGAAGGGCAGCGGCGCCACGTCCTCCAGGTCGCTCAGGTACTGGCTGTAGACGCGGGGCGAGCTGGCGTTGGCCATGTTGTGCAGCAGGTTGCGCACCTTGTCCTCCTTGGGTACAGCCAGCTCGCGCGCCTTGCAGTACAGAGCCTCCAGCACCTGCAGCCGGCAGATCTGCACCCGGGCACAGGGCAGCACCTCCTCCACCGCGTCCACGTCCGTGATGCCTGCCCCCACCGTCAGGCACTTCACCTTCAGCTTGATGTCTGGCGCGCTCTGCACCAGCGAGGCCACGATGAAGATGACCAGGTCGGGCACGCCCCGGCGGGCCACGCAGTAGGCGCACTCACGGCCCCGCCCGTTGCTGTCCTGGCACAGCACCGAGTAGAGCTCGAACTCGCTGTTGACGCAGGCCGCCTTGTCCATATAGAGGCAGCGGGGGAAGCGCTGCACCAGCCCCCGCATGTGTGACGTGGCCAGGAAGATACTGTTGAGCACAGCTACGTCCTCCTGGAAGACCAGCTTGACCTTGGCACCTGGGTCGCTCTTGAAGAGGCCGTCCAGCTGGCTCAGCAGCTCGCACATGCCCTTGTCCTTAGCCTTGCTGTAGTCCTCCAGGTTCCAGATCAAGTCAGGCGCCAGAAACCGCTTGGACACGCTGTTGGTGATGCGAATGGGCAGCCCCATGCTGGCCTCCAGCTGGTGACGCTTGAAGTAGTGAGCAAACTCCACCTCTGACAGCTTGTGGTTGTGCTCCAGGCTGGCCTCGATCACCACCAGCCGGTCCTTCTTGGGGCCCAGCCGCAGCGTGATGGAGGCGGGGCAGTCGATCTTCTCACTGCTGGGTAGGGGAAACAGAGGAGTCAGCAAGGGGGCAGCCTACAGGATGGCAGAAGGGTTCGCCTGAAGCAGAGCCAGGTGTCACCTGCTGCTGCCAGCGATGTGAACAGCTCTGGCCGGCCAGCCACACTGGCCCTGTGCCCGACTCATCCCTTGACCTGGGGAGACTAAACAGAGAAGGGCCAGCGAGATGCTCCAGCTGCCACAGCGCTAGGAGAGGGGCTCAGGCTGCAAACTGTCACACCTAGGGCAGGCCAGGGAGCCCCATCACCAATACGTTTAACCCTGGGCATGGCCCAGCCTGGAGACTCCCTCACCAGGAAGCAGCTGGAGCAGCCCCAAGTACAACTCAGCTGCAACGCCCAGCAATCCCCTGGCAAGGCTAATGGCAGCTCCCCCAGGCCCACACAGGGCCCCCTTGGCCACCAGAGCGGAAGGATCATGACAGGTCTCCAGCTGCGCCTAAGGGGAAGCAGAACACCATGCAACTGCAGCATCAGGACTGCGAGGGAAAACATCTGCTGTCAGAACCTAAATGCTGCAGTGTGGACTTGGGGAGAGGGGGGGTCTGTAGCCGGGGGGATGGGAGGGATTACGGTGGCCCAGCCAGCCCAGGGCCCCCACTCACAGCCGGTTGCGCTGCACAGTGCTCTGTCCCACATAGGTGCCACTGTGCTTGCAGATGAGGCGGACGAAGCGGAAGCGCAGGGTGGCGGCCAGGCTGGGCTGGTAGTGCAGCGGGTTCTGGCGGAGCGAGATCAGCGGCTTGAGGCTGGCGATGATGAACAGCACCTTGTGCTTCTCGCACCAGTCATCGAAGAAGCTGCTGAACTGATGCCACGTGTGGAACTCCTGGCCCAGGCCCAGATCCCCCATGGCCCTGCGGGCAGAGGGTGGGCGTGGGAAGCCACCGCCACTGCTGCAGGGGACACGGAGACAGCATCAGCTGGATGGGGGTGACAGACAGCTGCCTGCCCAATCTGGTCCCCTCCCACTCTCAGCCCCCACCTGCCATCCTCCATCTGTTGCAATGGGCCCAGCTCCCTCGATGCACCCTATGCCCCCCTAAGCAAAGGACCCCGACCTGGCCCGTGCAATGGACCCCACCCTCTCTCTGTGCAACAGGCCCAGCAGCCCCCTCTATTGCACCTCGTGCCCTCCCCCATGTAACAGAACCTGTCCCCCCTCCATGCAATGAAATGGACCACGCCCCCTCTCCATGCCCCCCTGTGCAATGGACCTGCCCCCTCTCCATGCCCCCCTGTGCAATGGACCTTTCCTCTCTCAGTGCCCCCCTTGCAATGGACATGCCCCCCCGCGTGCAATGGACCTCCTCATGTCCCCTCTCCCTGCAATAGACCCTAATCCCTCCCCAAGAAATGGACCTGTCCCCTCTCCATGCCCCCCTGTGCAATGGACCTGTCCCCTCTCCATGCCCCCCGGTGCAATGGACCTGCGCCCTCTCCATGCCCCCCCGTGCAATGGACCTGTCCCCTCTCTGTGCCCCCCCGTGCAATGGACATGCCCCCTCTCCATGCCCCCCCGTGCAATGGACATGCCCCCTCTCCGTGCCCCCCGGTGCAATGGACCTGCCCCCTCTCTGTGCCCCCCCGTGCAATGGACATGCCCCCTCTCTGTGCCCCCCGTGCAATGGACATGCCCCCTCTCTGTGCCCCCCCGTGCAATGGACCTGCCCCCTCTCCGTGCCCCCCGGTGCAATGGACCTGCCCCCTCTCCATGCCCCCCTGTGCAATGGATCGGTCCCCTCTCCATGCCCCCCGGTGCAATGGACCTGTCCCCTCTCCATGCCCCCCGTGCAATGGACATGCCCCCTCTCCATGCCCCCCTGTGCAATGGACCTGCCCCCTCTCCGTGCCCCCCCTGTGCAATGGACCTGCCCCCTCTCCGTGCCCCCCTGTGCAATGGACCTGTCCCCTCTCCGTGCCCCCCTGTGCAATGGACCTGCCCCCTCTCCATGCCCCCCTGTGCAATGGACCTGCCCTCTCTCCGTGCCCCCCTGTGCAATGGACCTGCCCCCTCTCCATGCCCCCCTGTGCAATGGACCTGCCCCCTCTCCATGCCCCCCTGTGCAATGGACCTGCCCCCTCTCCATGCCCCCCCTGTGCAATGGACCTGCCCCCTCTCCATGCCCCCCCGTGCAATGGACCTGCCCCCTCTCTATGCCCCCCGGTGCAATGGATCTGCCCCCTCTCCGTGCCCCCCTGTGCAATGGACCTGCCCTCTCTCCGTGCCCCCCTGTGCAATGGACCTGCCCCCTCTCCGTGCCCCCCTGTGCAATGGATCTGCCCCCTCTCCGTGCCCCCCGGTGCAATGGACCTGCCCCCTCTCCATGCCCCCCGGTGCAATGGACCTGCCCCCTCTCCATGCCCCCCCGGTGCAATGGACCTGCCCTCTCTCCGTGTCCCCCTGTGCAATGGACCTGCCCCCTCTCCGTGCCCCCCTGTGCAATGGATCTGCCCCCTCTCCATGCCCCCCGGTGCAATGGACCTGCCCCCTCTCCATGCCCCCCGGTGCAATGGACCTGCCCTCTCTCCGTGTCCCCCGGTGCAATGGACCTGCCCCCTCTCCATGCCCCCCGGTGCAATGGACCTGCCCCCTCTCTATGCCCCCCGGTGCAATGGACCTGCCCCCTCTCCATGCCCCCCGGTGCAATGGACCTGCCCCCTCTCTATGCCCCCCGGTGCAATGGACCTGCCCCCTCTCCATGCCCCCCGGTGCAATGGACCTGCCCTCTCTCCATGCCCCCCCGGTGCAATGGACCTGCCCCCTCTCCATGCCCCCCGGTGCAATGGACCTGCCCCCTCTCTATGCCCCCCGGTGCAATGGACCTGCCCCCTCTCCATGCCCCCCGGTGCAATGGACCTGCCCTCTCTCCATGCCCCCCCGGTGCAATGGACCTGCCCCCTCTCTATGCCCCCCGGTGCAATGGACCTGCCCCCTCTCTATGCCCCCCGGTGCAATGGACCTGCCCCCTCTCCATGCCCCCCGGTGCAATGGACCTGCCCTCTCTCCATGCCCCCCCGGTGCAATGGACCTGCCCCCTCTCCATGCCCCCCGGTGCAATGGACCTGCCCCCTCTCTATGCCCCCCGGTGCAATGGACATGCCCCCCCCCGTGCAACGAATGCTCCTCGCGGCTCCTCCCGTGCACCGCGCCCCCCGTACCTGCCGCGCTCCCTTCGGTCCCGCAGACCCGGGCACTGGGGCTCCACCCCACAATGCACCGCGCGCGCCGCGGCCGAGCCGGGACCGGACAATGCCTCGGTGTCCCAGCATGCACCGCGCGTGCCCGGCCCTGGGGCGGGACTGATGGGGAGAGGGGCAGTGCTGGGGGGAGGGGCGCAGGGACTCTCGGGGGGCTGTAGTGGGGAGTGGCTTGGGGGTATCCTGGGGAGGGGTACAGGGACTCTTGGGGGGTTGGGGGGGCTCGGGGTATCCTGGGGGAGGGGTGTAGGGTCTCTCGGGGGGCTGTGGGGAGGGGCTCGGGGTATCCTGGGGGAGGGGTGTAGGGTCTCTCGGGGGGCTGTGGGGAGGGGCTCGGGGTATCCTGGGGGAGGGGTGTAGGGTCTCTCGGGGGGCTGTGGGGAGGGGCTCGGGGTATCCTGGGGGAGGGGTGTAGGGTCTCTCGGGGGGCTGTGGGGAGGGGCTCGGGGTATCCTGGGGGAGGGGTGTAGGGTCTCTCGGGGGGCTGTGGGGAGGGGCTCGGGGTATCCTGGGGGAGGGGTGTAGGGTCTCTCGGAGGATTGTGGGGGGGCTCGGGGTATCCTGGGGAGCGGCGCAGGGACTCGGGGGTTTGTGGGGGGGGACTCGGGGTATCCTGGGGGAGGGGCGCGGGGAGGCTCGGGGTGTCCTGGGGGAGGGGCGCAGGGACTCTCGGGGGGCTGTAGTGGGGAGTGGCTCGGGGTATCCTGGGGGAGGGGCGCAGGGACTCTCGGGGGGCTGTGGTAGGGGAGGGGCTTGGGGGTATCCTGGGGAGGGGTGCAGGGACTCTCGGGGGGCCATGGTGTGGGACAGGGTGTAGGGAGGCTGTCCTTAAGGGGAGGGGCACAGTGGGTACCCAGGGCTGAGAGGTGTAAGGACTCTGGTGGGGGTGGGGAACCTTTTTTTCTATCTGGGCCATTGACCCACAGAAAAAAAAATCACTTGGGGGCCACAGGCCAGAGAAAATCAAGGCTAGGAAAACTGGATGGGCCCCTACTTTTGGGTGGGTAGGCAATGATGGGGGGACGACCTCTCCCCCTACCCCTGCCTTCCACCTGCAGTTCCCCCCTCCTGCTGGCAGCCTGGATGAATTTAAAATAGGGGACAGATCCGCTCTTGGGCTTGCAGCTTTCCTACCCGTGCCCTCGGAGGATGGGGGAAGGGGACTCTCCAAGGGGCTGTCCTAGAGAGATGGGGTGCAGGAGTGGATGAGTGGAGGATAGCTTCTGAACTGGATACCAATGCGGTCAGGGAGGCAGCGCTGAGGTGGGGGTGGGGTGTATTTATGGAACTGTGTAACCATGTGCATGTGGTTGTGCATTGTGCAGAGGACTGTGTTTAGTGTGTGTCCTGGGTGTGGTTGTTAATAGATGTGTGTGAGAGTTTGTGCAGGTGCTGTTGCCTAATAATGGCCAAAACTAAAATCAGTTTAAATCATTAATAAACTATAAGGTTTGGAGAGACTCAGTGGGGGAGCCATGTTAGTCTGTATCTGCAAAAACCCACAAAAGCTTATGTCCTAATACATCAGTTTCTAGAGGTGCATCTGCACAGCACCCTTAGCTTGAAATAAGCTACGCAATTTGTATAGCTTATTTTGTAATTTGGTGCTGTTTACACAGCATTGCAATAAGCCAATAGATTTCTAAATCTATTTCGAAATAACAGGCTGCTTCAATCGACATGGAATAGCTATTTCAGGATACTTCCGGTATCCCGAAATAGCTCCTCAGTATAGACGTATCCTAAGGTGCCAGAGGACTCATTTTAAAAAAGGTGTGGGGTGTTTTATATTGAAAAGCCATTAGCTTATCCAGTTAACCCAGAATGGCTTTAAAACTGCACCTCACCCTGACTCTCACACTAACCTTAACCTGAAACTTAATTCTAACCTACTCTGAGATCTGATGTTAACCACGGCCATTGGTGCTCTACCCCTGACCTTCTGCGCCATGGCTGCCCCTCACTCCACCCCTTCCCCCAAATCTCCATCCCTGCTCTACCTCTTCCCTTGAGTGCATCCCATCCCTGGTCCTCCTCCTTCTGCCCCAATCAGCTGTTTGTGGTGCTATGGAAGCTTTGGGAGGGCAGTGGAGGAGCTGGTCAGTGGGGCCACCAGTGGAAGGCGTGGGGCTGGTGGGGAGGGCGACAGAGGGCTGGAACTTGGCTGCCGGTGGGTGTTCTTCACCCTGCTAATTTTACCCAGAGAGTGGGTGCCTTTGACCGTAACTAAGGAGACCATTTGGTCATGGATCTTGTGACTTTAACAGATCTCCGTGCCTTCTTCGGCTTCAGATGGGCTGCTACGTCAGCAGCAGGCAGAAAAAGTAACTTGAATTTCTTATAAGTACTGTCATATTACAAACCCCTCCGCCCCCAAAAAAGGGGACTCAGAGCGGAGGCTGCAAGGTGTTACGGTAGAACTATAAGAATTGTAAGTGTGGGGTGGAGTGTGTGGCGGGGAGCTCAGGGCAAGGCTTGGGGGGGTGTGGATGTAGGAGGGCTCTGGGCATGGCGGTGGGGATGTGGGTGGTGCAGTAAGGTCAATAGGTTGGGTTGAGAGGTGTGAGGAGGGATCAGGGCAGGGAGTGGGGAACTTGGGGCTGAGAGGGCAGCCACTATGCTGCCTGGTCGTCCATTCCCCAGCACTGCCTGGCCGCCAGCTCCCCAGGGCAGGAGCCTGGGTGAACTGTGGCTGCATTGCATAGGGTGTAGTGACAAGCAATTTTTTTTGCTATGCTGGCAGCATCCAGAGTGCTGCCCCCAGCAGTCCAAATACTTACCAGTGCCCCATGCTGGCTTGCTTTCACCATTGACCTCAATCCCCCGCTCTCCCTGACCATACCCTGATTTTATACAGTTTTCCCACGACTTTCTCATGAATTTTATTTACATTTACTATGACAATAATAACTGTGCCCCAGCCCTGGTTCTCATCCTAACCCCTCAGGGTACTGGCACAAGGAGGTAGGTTAGATTTGGCACTGTGGGTCCTAACCCATTTCACACTCATTATAGAGAGGCATGGGCAGCGGGTGAACTATTGGCTAGTGTTCACTGTAAACGGAGCACCTGGGCAGCCACCCATGAGACATTCAAGTGCTACCCAGCTGATAAGCAGAATGCCCACAGCTGGCAGCATGTGTTGCTACTGATGCTACCCACTCATCTGCACATGCCTCAATGCATGTAACAAAATGTATTCCACACACAGATGGAAAAAATCAGAGGGAACACCTACAGAATGGGGAAGTGGATACAGGAAAGCAGTGTCTCAGAAGAGAACTTAGGGGCTATATTGGGCAAGCTGTTTGCCATGGGTGTCCAGTAAGATGCTTTGATGAACAAGAGTGAGTGCATCATTGGATGTAGCAGCCGAGCAGTGAGTGGGCGAGGGAGGTGACACAGAGACTGGAATAGTGCATCCAGCTTTGGTGACAACATTTGGAAAAGATGGTGAAAACTTGGAAATGGGGCAGGAAAGAGCCACAAAATGTTTTGAGGGCTGGAGAAAAATGCCTTTGAGTGAGCCAATGGAAGACCTCAAACTGTTTAGCTTAGAAAAAAGATTAGGACGTGACTTAATGGATGTGTTGAAATGGCTTCATGGAGAGAAACTGTTGGTATTAAAGGGCTCATTAATCAAGAGCCAGAGGATGGATACTGAAAAGAGACCAATTCATATGAGAAAAGAGGTGTGACTATTCACCTGTGAGAATGATTCACCAAAGAAACTTCCACGGAAAATGATGGGGATTCTCCATCTTTTTATGTCTTCTAATGAAGACCAGATGCCTTTCTGGCATATGTTAGATTTAAAACTAGCGACTGTGCTACATGGGAGGCCTATGATCTGCAGGAGTTCCGATTAGATGCACTAATTGTCTCTTCTGGCCAAAAACCTCCCACCTCTTTTGTCATCCATGAGGCCTGGAATTTGAAGGGGGTTAGATGATCTGAAGGTTACTTCTTGCCACACCATCTGCTAATTTATGAAAACGTGAGTGAGGCCTGGGGTGTAGCCTCTGATGTTTTATGGGGTAGCCAGCTTTCTCCCTAGAATGAACACTCGTTGTGTGAAATAATCCATGGAGAGTAGCTCCAACATCCAGTGTGGCTGGCCAAGGGCAGGATATTAACACTGCTAGGGAAAGGTGGGCATGGTGGTGACATCACAAGGGCCTTTTGCAGGACCTCATCTTATTGGCCAAAAGTGATGGGGAGGTGATGACCTCACAGAGAGATTCTGCTATCAGCTAACAGGCCAGGAGCACAGGACCAGGCCAACCTCAGAGACCCGTATGGCTTTACCTGAGCAAGTCTCCTTCTTGAGGTCTTTTCTGAAGGACGAGAGAGTATTTTGATTAACGAATGTGAGCACGAGGACAACTTTGGAGTTTTCTCTTTGTCTTTGACTGATTTTGCAGCGACTCTGATTAGATGCACTAATTATCTCTGCTTGACTGATTTTACTAGAAAATTGACATCCCCATTTAGAAGATAAGAGCCTCCAAGAGATTTGTTCAGTCTGATCATCCTGGCTCCTGCTGAATTCTAGGCACAGGGAACACTGGATTGAGATGTCAGTATTGTATTTTCCACCTAAGACTTTGTCTCTGAGAATCACTGGGGACATGGTTCTTTTTTGTTTTCTTTTCTTTTCCCTATTCCTCCACCCCTCCTTTCTCTTTTTGCATCTTTTGTCCCTTTCCCTTGCTTTCCTCCCATCATCATCAGCTCTGTATGTGTGGAGTGGGGGATTGGTCTCCAGCTCTCATTGTGGGAGGCCCTCATAAAGGGGTCATTCTAGAAGAGTGCTCCAAGAGCGATGCTCTCCGGTGGTGACCTGGCCCATCTTGGGGACATCAGGTGACTCCTACCACAGTCTCAGAGTCTTAACACTGATTGAGCAAGCATGGGGCTATTGAAAAGGAGGAGGCTCATGCCCTTGCTATTCTCTTTTAGGACCAAGGAAATGAGTCTTATCCAAACATGTATGTGAGTACTCTGGCTGCTTCCCTCCATTCATTGTCTCTGAGAAGTTCATGATTCTCTAATGGTCTAGTTCTTCTAAAATACTGAACAATGAGGTTTTAATTAGGGATGTTAAATGCTCGCTATCCTGCTGCCTCTCTCCCTTTGAAATGCACAAGAGCTACCCATGGCTTTTGTACATTTCAAAGGGAGAGGAGCAGCCGCCAGGACCTGGTGGGAGCAGGACTGTTTCAATCCCTACTGCCCTCTGCCTCCCCTGCCCCCTGCGGAGATGGTGCTGGGGGAACCTGCTTTTAAGCTGGCTCCTCCCAGCACCTGCTCGTGCTCCCCCCCCCCCTTGCTGCCTCTCTCTGGTAGAGGCAGAAAGGGCGGGGAAGTGACTAGTCGAGGTCCTACTTGACTATCCAATAAGCGTTTGCTTATCAGGTAGTCAACTTGTCACTTACATTCCTAGTTTTAATAAAGTCATATGCAAACCTAAGGACCAAAGGAGTCAGGCTGCACCTATGCCTCTGGAAAGCAGTGACTCTGAAAAGGATTTGGGGGCCAGAGTGGACAAGCCGCTCCACAGGTGATCTCAGTGTGGAGCTGTAGTAAGAAAGATTAAAGTCATCCTTGGTGGCTTATAGGAGTGAGTATAGAACAGGACGTGATCCAGCCTTGGGGAGACTGACACTGGAATGTTGAACCCAGTTCTCATGAAGGGGAAGGGAGTCCAGGAGAACTGGCAGTATTTTAAAGAAGCCTTATTGAAGGCCCAGGAACAAACCATCCTGATGCACAGTAAAAAAAGCAAACGTGGTAGCAGTGAAATCCTTGGTGAGCTTAAACACAAAAAGGAAGCTTATAAGAAGTGGAAACTTGGACAGTTCACTAAGGAGGAGTATAACTATATTGCTCAAAAATGCAGGGATATAATCAGGAAGGCAAAAGCGCAATTGGAATTGCAGTTAGCAAAGGAAGTAATGGGTAACAAGCAAGGTTTCTACAGGCATGTTAGCAATAAGAGGGTGATCAGAGAGGGTGTGGGGCCCTTACTGGATGATGGATGTAACCTAGTGACAGACGATGTGTGGAAAGCTGAAGAACTCAATGCTTTTTTTGTCTCTTCACAGACAAGGTCAGCTCCCAGACTGCTGCACTAGGCAACACAGTATGGAAAAGTGGTGGGCAGCCCTCATAAGAACATAAGAGCGGCCATACTGGGTCAGACCAAAGTTCCATTTAGCCCAGTATCCTGTCTCCTGACAGTGGCCAATGCCAGGTGTGAACAGGACAGCTCTTCTGCCATCCAGAAGGCCTAGGAAATGAAGGAGGTCAGATTAGATGTTCTAATGATTCCTTCTTGCCAGACCATCAGCTAATTCATAAAAACATGAGTGGAGCAGCCTTTCATGTTTTACAGGTGAGCCAGATTGCTGCCTAGAATGAACACTCTGTGTGGGGTAATCCATGGGGAGTAGCTCAAACATCCAGCTACATCTACACTAGCAGCTTCTTGCACAAGAACTGTTTTGCAGAAGAGTTCTTGTGCAAAAAGTCTTCCACGAGAGCATGTCTACACTGGCATGTGCTTTTGCGCAAGAGATGTGCTTTTGTGCAAGAGCATCTATGGCAGCATGGACGCTCTTTTGTGCAAAAAAGCTCTGATGGCCATTTTAGCCATAGGGGTTTCTTGTGCAAGAAATTCATGCTGCCTGTCTACACTGCCCTCTTGCACAAGAGCTCTTGTGCAAAAAGGCTTATTCCTCGTGAGGAGAGGAATAACTCTTCCGGAAGAAGCCCTGTTTTCCGACACTGTACTGTAAATTTACTTGTGCAAGAACACACGCGCAGTGTAGATACCCGGCAAGTTTTTGCACAAGAACCTGCCAGTGTAGACATAGCCCCAATGTGGCTGGCAAAGAGCAGGACATTAACACTGCCAGGGCAGGGTGGGTGTGGCAATGACATCACAAGGGTCTTTTGCAGGATCTCAGCCTATTGGACAGAGGTGGTATGGAGGCGATGACCTCACAGAGAGACCCTGACTTCAGCCAGTGGGACTAGGGCAATCTCAGCGACCCATGGCATTGCCTCTGCAAGGTCTGTGGTGCTGGGACTGGCAGATTGCTGGGATACAGGACCATAGCCAGGGTGGGGGAAGTAAGGACACTTTGCCAGGCAGAACATGGCTCAAGGAGTGAGACTGGCTCAGTTCCCTGACGCGCTCTCAAAAGGAAACTGATTGCTATTTACAGAATGGGCACCTGGGCTTTTTTTGATTGCCTCTTTTTGCGCAAAACCCCCGTTCCCTGTCCACACACACCTGTTTGCACAAAAGCTCTTTTTTTGCGCAAAAATGTGCTTGAGGTGTAGATGCTCTGTGAGTTTTTGCAGAAAAACTCTGCAGTGTAGACATAGCCAGAGAGATTAGTATCCAGCAGTTAGTGGTCACCTGACCAAGCCCTTTTCCAACCCTCACTACAATACACATCAAGGGTGTAAATGCAGCAGGGTCACAGTTCGCTGCCACCTTGGCACGGGGAGCCAGGTTCCGTATCTCTCACCCATGGGCTCCCTCCAGTGGCAGGCGCTTTGCACGGCCTGCCTGGATGCCAGGCTGAAGGGCCTGCTGGCAGCAACCCCCAGCACAAACTGCAGCCCCTGGGGGAGGTGAACTACATGGGAGGAGCAAAGGAATTGTCCCTTAGCTCTGGGAAGGCCTGGAAATGAGAGACTGGACGATCCACGTTTCTACTCTGTCCTAGGGCTCACCCCCAAACCTGGGCGGGAGCAGCAGAACGGAGTCCCACCCCAGCCCTTCCCCTGGGGCACTCTCTTCTCCCCACCCCGGGGCTATTTTGCTTTGGTTCTATGAGCAGGCAACAAACGGGAATTTCTCCATCTTTGAGGAGCTGCGCAGGGTTCCCAGAATTGTCAGACACTGTTACCCTGCTGCCTCAGCTGGTGAGCGTTCTGCTGCCACCAAGCTGGGTCAGCTGCCAGCACGTTGTTCACAGCTCTGCCAGACTAACACAGTGGGGGAGGGCTAGGTTGGATATTGGGGAAAACAATTTCCCTAGGAGAGTGGGGAAGCACTGGGGTGGGTTCCCTAGGGAGGTTCTGAAGTCCTGGCTTGACAAAGTCCTGGCTAGGAGGACTGAGTTGGGTTGGTCCTATTTGGGCAGGGGGCTGGACTCGATGACTCCTGTAGTCTCTTCCAAACCTCATCTTCTAGGAGTCTGTGAAATCTTGCCTTACCAGGAACAATCGGTGAACCATACCAGCCTGCCTCTGCCTTCCCCTGTGCCATGCCAGCTTGGGCAGCCCTCCTGGTGGCACTCGGTCTTGAGCTGTCGTCTGCAAGGAGATCAGAAAGTTCATAAAATGCTCCAGACAACTCCCACCTTTGGCCCAGGGTTCTCTCCCCTCACAGTCACTGCTGGCCCTGGTGCCAGCTGCCCCTCTTGGACCTGATGTCTGGTGTTGAAAAACTCACACTAAGGATCCTGACTCTTCCGTAGGGTTGTACAACTCAGGGCATTTTCCCCTGGAGTCTGAGGGTGAAACCTGCGTCCTGGACAAACTTCTATAGCCCACGTGGAGTTGTATCTCTCGAGGTCCCTACCGGTCCTAGTATTCTATGATTCTATGACTAGGTGCGGGGTCTCTTTATACACAGCTGCCCCACCCCAGAGGCAGCTGCATTTCAACATAGGGTACGGGGGCCCTGTATAAACAGCTGCATCACAGTAGAGGTGGCTGCATCTCCGTGCGGGGCAAGGGGTCCCTTTATAAACATCCCTCACGCTACACCAAGGCGATTTGGTGTCCATAGGGTTTGGTCCTCAGGCAGAGGGCAGGAACATGGCCCTGGTTCTAATGCCTGGAAGCGGGAGTGGCATCCCTCAGCAAGTCTGGAGTGCCCTGTTCAGTGGTATCGGGCCTGCAAAGTGTGGCCCAGCCTGGCCTTGTTCTGCTGGTTATGGTGGCCCCAAGCCAAGCTGTTCCCACAGGTGAGGCCCTGTGCTGAAGAGGTTGCTTCTGGCCCGCAGGTGGGGGGGCTGAAGATAGGGGAGTCACATGCTCTCTCTGCCCCTCCCACCCCCGCCCAGAGCAAATACCATGTGCTGTATTGGGGCCGTTGTCATGCTACCAGCACAAATGCCCCCAAGGGGATCCTAGAATAGGCCCTTGTTGTGGCCAAGTTGCCATGGTTCTGGGAAGAGGAATGGGCCAAGTCTCTGCCCCCCTGAGCCGTCCCTTGCCCCGCTCCCAGTCCTCCTTTGCCCTCCTGCCACCCAGAGACCTGGGAAAACAACAGAGGGAGCCACCCCACGGTACTTGGCCGTGGCAGGGGTCTGTTGATCATGGCAACCCAAGCTTCCCCTGCCGACCCCAGTCTCAGCAGCTCCCTGGGCTGGCAGGGCCCTCCCCTCGCTGCCCCATACCTTGCAGCCAGGGCAGGATCTGCAGGGGTCATGGGGATAGCAAAGGCATGGGAGGCGTGCATCAGCAGTCGGGGCTCCCAGCCCCCTGGAATAGCCTACTCAGAGCAATTCAGTGGTGGGACGGGGGGCTGCCTGGGGTCACGCCCCCATAGCGCCGACCCTAGTGCCCCTGTGTGGTGAAGGGGGTCTCAGATCAGTCTGACCAAAAGTCACACAAAGTCCAAACTGTTGCTGGGATTTCCACTTTGTGGGGGAGGGGCTGACGGACATATTCTCTGGTGTCTCAGCATCCTGGACAATCCCAGCCCCCTTCCTGCTTGAGAAACGCCCCCTCTCCACCTCCCTATGCCCACGCAGCCTGCCCAGGTGCTAGACCACCACTCACACACCCACCCCACAGGTCTGGTGCTGCAAAATGTAGCCCAGCCTGGCCTTGTTCCGGCCGGGCATGGTGCTCCCGAGCCAAGCTGCTCCCATGGGTAAGGCCCCCGTGCCAAAGAGGTTGTGTCCCACTCAGAGGGTGGGGGACTGATGATGGGGGGACTCAGCACCAGGAGAGGGGTTCCTTTGTAAACAATGCCCATGCCCCTCCCCAGAGGTGGCGGCAGTGTGGGGTGAGGGCTTCCTGTATTAACAGCTCCCATGCCACTCCCCAGAGGTGGCTGCAGGATTGGGTGAGGGCTTCCTGTATTGACAGCTCCCATGCCCCTCCCCAGAGGTGACTGCAGGGTCAGGTGAGGGGTTCCTGTATTAACAGCTCCCATGCCCCACCCCACAGGTGGCTGCAGGGTCAGGTGAGGGGTTCCTGTATTAACAGCTCCCATGCCCCACCCCAGAGGTGGCTGCAGGATTGGGTGAGGGCTTCCTGTATTAACAGCTCCCATGCCCCTCCCCAGAGGTGGCTGCAGGATCGGGTGAGGGGATCTTGTATTAACAGCTCCCATGTCCCACCCCAGAGGTGGCTGCAGGATTGGGTGAGGGGTTCCTGTATTAACAGCTCCCATGCCCCACCCCAGAGGTGGCTGCAGGATTGGATGAGGAGTTCCTGTATTAACAGCTCCCATGCCCCTCCCCAGAGGTGGCTGCAGGATCGGGTGAGGGGTTCCTGTATTAACAGCTCCCATGCCCCTCCCCAGAGGTGGCTGCAGGATCGGGTGAGAGATTCCTGTATTAACAGCTCCCATGCCCCTCCCCAGAGGTGGCTGCAGGATCGGGTGAGGGCTTCCTGTATTAACAGTTCCCATGCCCCTCCCCAGAGGTGGCTGCAGGGTCAGGTGAGGGGTTCCTGTATTAACAGCTCCCATGCCCCACCCCAGAGGTGGCTGCAGGATCGGATGAGGGCTTCCTGTATTAACAGCTCCCATGCCCCTCCCCAGAGGTGGCTGCAGGATCGGGTGAGGGGATCTTGTATTAACAGCTCCCATGTCCCACCCCAGAGGTGGCTGCAGGATTGGGTGAGGGGTTCCTGTATTAACAGCTCCCATGCCCCACCCCAGAGGTGGCTGCAGGATCGGGTGAGAGATTCCTGTATTAACAGCTCCCATGCCCCACCCCAGAGGTGGCGGCAGTGTGGAGTGAGGGCTTCCTGTATTAACAGCTCCTATGCCCCTCCCCAGAGGTGGCTGCAGGATCGGGTGAGGGCTTCCTGTATTAACAGCTCCTATGCCCCTCCCCAGAGGTGGCTGCAGGATCGGGTGAGGGCTTCCTGTATTAACAGCTCCCATGCCCCACCCCAGAGGTGGCTGCATCTCAGTGTTGGCTGAGGGGTTCCGGTATAAACAGCCCAGAGAGTGGCAGAAAATGTTTTGGGATCTGTTGGGGGTGAAAGTGTTCCCTGGAGCTTGACTCCAGCGGGGCCTCTGCCCTGTCCCTCCCCCTGCAGCTTCCCTATGGGCTACCAGGGTGGGGGGCTCCCCTACCTCCAGGAGCTGACTTTCCAGGAACACCTGGGACAAGCTCGTACTGGGGGGCCAGGTGAAGGGAGCAGTAAACCAGAGTGGGGGCTGGGGCATTCAGTGCCAGCTGGTAAAAATAACCCAGATAAGTGCCTGCTAATCCCCGCCCAGTGAATGCCAGCCCCCGGCACTGACCGCACCTGACCCCTGGCTCACACTGCTGCTTGGGACCTGCCAGGCACCACGGGACCCTCTCCAGCCCGGGGCTGACGGGATAAAAGGCTCAGCCTGGGCCACTGGGCAGACGCACAGAGGCAGGGAAGTAAAGGGGCTGGAATCAGCAGCTCCCCTGTGAGTAGCTTAGCAGGAGGCAGGTAAGTGGGGCCCCCCTGCAGCCCGGCACCCCCAAGCTCCCGGGCAGGTCATTTTGGTGTTTCCCCCTCTTGCTGTTGGCAGCTCCCTGCCTGAAGATGCCAAAGGGTATCTGGGGCTGCTGTTCCTGCTTCCACTGCACATGGTGCTGGGGGGCACTGACGCCAGTAGAAGCCATCCCTGGCTCTGGGAGGGAAGTGGGGTCTAGTGGTTAGAGCAGGAGGCTAAGAGCTGAAACTCCTGGGTTCTGGCTCTGGCATGGAAGTAGGGTCTAGTGGCTAGAGCAGGCGGTTAGGCACTGGAAATCCTGGGTTCTAGCTCTGACTCTGGGAGGGAAGTGGGTCTAATGGTTAGAGCAGGAGCCAGGCTGCCTAGGTTGCCTCCTAGCTCTGCCTAAAGCCTTGCCTACATGAAGAAGTTATAGCGGGTTTGCTGCTAGTATGATTTGGCCCAGGGCTCCAGGGTTGTAGAGGAGTCTGGGGCAATTCAGGCTTAGTGGGGCAGTAAGGCGTCATTAACAGAGCTGCTCATCCCCAGAGGCAGCGCATCAGTGGGGCCTTGAGTCAGTCTGCCCGGCCTCCACAAGCTGGAAGGAGAGCCCAAGGGGGGAGCCATGCCTCCTTGGTTCACAGCTACAGAAAGCCAGAACTTGGTGCCCCCGGACCCATGGGGGGAAGCAGCTGTCAGGCCTCGAGGGGCCATTACTCTTGTGTGAAACAGCCTCTGCACCCCGCCCCAGAGGTGGCTGCATTTCACCTCTGAGCGAGGGTCCGTGTATAAACAGCCCCATGCCCTCCCTGGAGGCAGTCGCAGCTCAGTGCCAGGGGCGGGGGTCCCTGTGTACACGGATCTATAGGCCTCAGCTTTTAAACTGTCTCTTGGAAAAATCCTGCAGTGCCAGCTCCCCTCCCCCACCGAGGGGTCTCCCCAAGAATGAATCCTGGGCTCCAGCCTCCTGCTCCACCCCACAAGCTCTGCCCAGTGAGTCCAACTCACCCCGAGTCCTGCGGGGGACTTGTCTGCTGGGCAGGGCCCCAGGCACCCAGGCGGAGCAGGGCCTGGGCGGTCTAAGGCCAATAACATGGTACCCCGGGTGGGCTGTCTGGACACTGCTCCCGGAGGTCACACCCCAGTCCCTTGTCCTGCAGCTATGGCCCTGCCCGCCCCATGGGGCGTGGAGCAGCAGCTGGAGGAGATGATGGAGTTGACGGCGCAGAACCTGCCCCATCTGGAGGTGACCGAGTCGTACACGGTCCTGAGAGAGCTGGGCAGAGGCTCCTTCGGCCAGGTGCTATTGGCCGTGCACCAGCTGCAAGGTAGGGCCTGGGCTGGTGAGGGAGCCAGTCTGTGCCCAAGGGGCCCTCTCTCCCACACACCCTACCGCTCCTGTTCCCCCGGGAGCGCCAGCGCCACACGCCCACCCTGATGGGCTGCAGCTGGGGAGGGAGAGCTCTGCCCCCAAGTCCCCACGAGCTGCCAGGCCCCAGGATCCTAGTCTGGCAGCTCTTGGCCCCACAGGGCTGTATGGGGTGGGGAAGGGAGGGCTGATCCAAGGAGGGGCGGGGTCTGGGCCAGCGAGGGGAGAGGTACATTCTTACGGGGGCAGGGGCAGCCCTGACCCCTCGCTCTGCCCCTCCCCCCAGGCCGGCCGTTGGCGCTGAAGTTCATCGAGAAGCGGGACACTGAGCTGCGGGGCTTCCTGAGCGAATACTGCATCTCGCTGAGCCTGGCCACCCACCCCTGCATCGCAGGCGCCCTGGGCATCGCCTTCCAGACGGCGCACCACTACGTCTTCGCGCAGGAGATCGCCCCTGCCAGGGACCTCTTCGCCCTGCTGCAGCCGCAGGTACCACGGGGGTGGGCGGGGGCAGACATGGGACACAGGGCCTTTCCCTCGAGGGGGCGCCGGTCCACACCCAGCCCCAGGGCAGGGGCTGGCTGGCACAGGGCGTGGGCAGTGGGACGTGGCCTTCCCCTCTTGGGGTGCTGGCTCCCCCTGGGTTTCAGGGCAGGGACTGGCTGGCTCAGAGGATGGGGTTTAGGGCCCTCCCATAGACCCTTTTCTCTCTCTGCTGCACCAGCTCCCATCCAGCCCCTAGGCAGGCACTGGCTGGGCCGGGGAGGGGAGAGGGGAATGGGACACGGAGCTCGGCTCCTCTCTGGGGCTCTGGCTCCATCCAGCCCCTAGGCAGGCATTGGCTGGGCCGGGGAGGGGAGAGGGGAATGGGACACGGAGCTCGGCCCCTCTCTGGGGCTCTGGCTCCATCCAGCCCCTAGGCAGGCATTGGCTGGGCCGGGGAGGGGAGAGGGGAATGGGACACGGAGCTCGGCCCCTCTCTGGGGCTCTGGCTCCATCCAGCCCCTAGGCAGGCATTGGCTGGGCCGGGGAGGGGAGAGGGGAATGGGACATGGAGCTCGGCCCCTCTCTGGGGCTCTGGCTCCATCCAGCCCCTAGGCAGGCATTGGCTGGGCCGGGGAGGGGAGAGGGGAATGGGACACGGAGCTTGGCCCCTCTCTGGGGCTCTGGCTCCATCCAGCCCCTAGGCAGGCATTGGCTGGGCTGGGGAGGGGAGAGGGGAATGGAACACGGAGCTCGGCCCCTCTCTGGGGCTATGGCTCCATCCAGCCCCTAGGCAGGCATTGGCTGGGCCGGGGAGGGGAGAAGGGAATGGGACACGGAGCTCGGCTCCTCTCTGGGGCTCTGGCTCCATCCAGCCCCTAGGCAGGCACTGGCTGGGCCGGGGAGGGGAGAGGGGAATGGGACACGGAGCTTGGCCCCCCTCTGGGGCTCTGGCTCCCATCCTCCTGGCCCAAGATGGGCAGTGGGTCCAGGAGCCCTTCTCTGAGCGCGCTGCGTGGTCCCTCTGCCCAGGTGGGGGTCGGGCTCGCGGAGCTGCCCGTCAAGCGCTGTGCTCTGCAGCTCTCCAGCGCCCTGGAATTCATGGGGGCCAAAGGGCTGGTGCACCGCGACGTCAAGCCCGAGAACGTGCTGCTGCTCGACCCCGAGTGCCGGCGCGTCCAGCTGACCGACTTTGGGCTGAGCTGCCCGCGGGGCACTGCCATCGAGGCCCTGCCGGAGAACCTGCCCTACACGGCGCCCGAGCTGTGCAACCTGGGGCCCTCGGCCCGCCTGCCGGCTCAGCCCAGCCTGGACGCCTGGGCGCTCGGCGTGCTGCTCTTCTGCCTGCTGACCGGCTACTTCCCCTGGCACACGGCCGCCGACAGGCACTACCGGGACTTTGCGCGCTGGCACCGCAGCCCCCGCGTGCGCCCGCGCCCGCCCCACTGGGGGCGCTTCACCGCCCAGGCCCAGGAGATGCTGCGAGGGCTGCTAACCCCCGACCCCGCCCAGCGCAGCCCAGCCGGCGCTGCCATGGCCCACGTCAAGTGCGGCTGGCTGGAGCCTGAGGGGCCCGGCACCCACCGGACTTTGCTGAGGAGCCGCCGTTACCGCTGAGCCGGGGCCCGTGGACACTGCTGCCAGGCACAGGCAGGGACCAAGGACACGCTGCTTACCAGGGACCATGGCCATAGGCCGGGGCGGGGCTGGGGCCAGGGACTGCAGAGATGGGGAGTGGGGAATAAAAGCAAAACCCTAATACAAACGGCTGGGAGCTTTCTCCACCAAACGGGCCAGAGCAAAGGGGCCCCCTGCCTGATCCCTTCCCCCAAACTCCAGGTCAGACCCATGGCTCATCCCCGCTGCTCAATCCTGCCCTCGCCCCTCAGGCCCCAGGCTGACACAGGGCAAGGAGGGGGCCCAGCTGGCCACTATCGGGGAGTATCAGGCCAGACATGGGGCAGGAAGGCAGTGGCTAAATATCTAACAGTGGAAATGCCGGGGGTGGGGCTGAGACACCCCACGGTGGGGCTGCAAGCTGTAGTTTGATCAGCACCTGTAGTGGAGAGGCCATACAAAGTGGGGGGAGGGCTGAACCCCATGTGGAGGCTGTATGGAGTGGGGGGAAGGCTGAGCCCCACGGTGGAGGCTGCTATGGGGGAGGAGCTAATCCCCACAGTGGAGGCTGTATGGAGGGAGGGAGGCTGATCCCCACAGTGGAGAATGTGGGGGGGGGGGCTGAGGCCATGGTGGAGGCCATACAGAGTGGAGGCCGTATGTACAGGACCCCTGGTGCACATCCTGTAGGGCTAGGGCCAGCGTTGCGTCCTGCGTCCTGCCTACATTTCCGGCACACGGCCCAAGTCTGACCCCCAGATGCCGAAGGCCTCAAGACATCAAGCTCCGGGTGCAGCTGTAACTGGAAACTGTCAGCAGGTGCCCAAGGCAGCAGCCTCACACAGCCACTAAATATAACCAGGGAGGGGCTCTCCCCACATCATCCTTAGCACAAATGGGTTCAGGCATCGACTTGTAGGGCTGGGAGGGACCTTGAGCGGTCGTCTAGTCCAGCCCCCTGCACTCAGGGAAGGCTAAGTATCACCTGGTATTATCTAAACATGGGGCGGTCCCCAGAGCTGGGGCAGCGGCAGGCTGCAGATGACGATTGAGGGGCATCCAAATGATGCACAGGGGGGCAGGGACCCAGCACCTAGTCTGTGTGTGTGTGTGGGGGGGGGGTCTGGCAGCACCGAGTCTGTGGGGGCAGGGACCCAGCACCTAGTCTGTGTGTGTGTGGGGGGGGGGGGTCTGGCAGCACCGAGTCTGTGGGGGCAGGGACCCAGCACCTAGTCTGTGTGTGTGTGTGGGGGGGGGGTCTGGCAGCACCGAATCTGTGGGGGCAGGGACCCAGCACCTAGTCTGTGTGTGTGTGTGGGGGGGGGGGTCTGGCAGCACCGAGTCTGTGGGGGCAGGGACCCAGCACCTAGTCTGTGTGTGTGTGGGGGGGGGGGTCTGGCAGCACCGTCTGTGGGGGCAGGGACCCAGCACCTAGTCTGTGTGTGTGTGGGGGGGGGGGTCTGGCAGCACCGAGTCTGTGGGGGCAGGGACCCTGCACCCAGTCTGTGAGTGTGTGTGTGGGGGGGGGGCCAGCAGCACCGAGTCTGTGGGGGCAGGGACCCTGCACCCAGTCTGTGCGTGTGGGGGACCCAGCAGCACCCTGTCTATGTATGAAGGGAACCCAACAGCCTGTCTGTGTGTGCGTGGGGGGGGGGGGGACCTAGCTCCCAGTCTCTTTGCTGGACCCGCACTTAGCGCATGCTCAGGGGGAACCGGTGCTTAGTCTTTGCACGGGTGCAATCAACGGGGCAGCTACATGCCAGCCAATAAGCTAAGGGGGTTTTCTGGACTCGGAGGACACATGAAGTTTGGGGCTATAAGTAGAAGGCAGAAACCGCCCCCCCTCCTTCATCCTGCACGT
Source organism: Pelodiscus sinensis (assembly GCF_052426305.1). Lineage (NCBI taxonomy): Eukaryota > Metazoa > Chordata > Testudines > Trionychidae > Pelodiscus > Pelodiscus sinensis. Next base: position 8,135,995 of record NC_143069.1, read on the forward strand.
GGGCAGGAATTGGGCAGTGTGGGTACCCGCAGCTGCATCAGAGAATCTGGGGCGTGCTGCGGGCCTAGCATTGTGGAGCAGGCTGGCCTCGGCCGGTTGGGTGGCTGCCAGGCGGAAGGGGTCAGGGAGCTGGCACCCCCCTAAGAACCAGCAGGGGTGACATGGTGACACCCAGCTCTGGGCATCCCAAGAGCCATCCCAGGCCCCTGGTGGCCAGGCAGAGCTGGTCCAGTGTGAGAGACCAAGCCCTGTCCTGAGCAGAGAGCAGGCAAGGCAGGCGCCTGGGCCCGAGGGGTGGCTGGCTCGGAGCAGTGGAGAGCACTCCAGTGCCCAGGCTGCCTCACGCCTTCCACGCTGAAAGAGTCATTTCTTGCCTCCCCTCCATTGTTTGCTGTGGGCCTTTGCTATGTGGCACAGAGAGCCCCTGGCTACAGCAAGGCCTATTCGTTCCCAGCGACTATCCACTGGGCTTGGCCAGCACACAGGTCACAGGGAAATACAGCACAGGGAAAAGGGGGCCACGGCCGATATAATCACAGCGCAGGGAACGAGGGGCCACGGCCGATATAATCACAGCGCAGGGAACGAGGGGCCACGGCCGATATAATCACCGCGCAGGGAACGAGGGGCCACGGCCGATATAATCACAGCGCAGGGAACGAGGGGCCACGGCCGACATAATCACAGCGCAGGGAACGAGGGGCCACGGCCGACATAATCACAGCGCAGGGAACGAGGGGCCACGGCCGACATAATCACAGCGCAGGGAACGAGGGGCCACGGCCGACATAATCACAGCGCAGGGAACGAGGGGCCACGGCCGACATAATCACAGCGCAGGGAACGAGGGGCCACGGCCGACATAATCACAGCGCAGGGAACGAGGGGCCACGGCCGACATGATCACAGCGCAGGGAACGAGGGGCCACGGCCGACATAATCACAGCGCAGGGAACGAGGGGCCACGGCCGATATAATCACCGCGCAGGGAACGAGGGGCCACGGCCGACATGATCACAGCGCAGGGAACGAGGGGCCACGGCCGACATAATCACAGCGCAGGGAACGAGGGGCCATGGCCGACATGATCACAGCGCAGGGAACGAGGGGCCACGGCCGACATGATCACCGCGCAGGGAACGAGGGGCCACAGCCGACATAATCACAGCGCAGGGAACGAGGGGCCACGGCCGACATAATCACAGCGCAGGGAACGAGGGGCCACGGCCGACATAATCACAGCGCAGGGAACGAGGGGCCACGGCCGACATAATCACCGCGCAGGGAACGAGGGGCCACGGCCGACATAATCACCGCGCAGGGAACGAGGGGCCACGGCCGACATAATCACAGCGCAGGGAACGAGGGGCCACGGCCGACATAATCACAGCGCAGGGAACGAGGGGCCATGGCCGATATAATCACAGCGCAGGGAACGAGGGGCCACGGCCGACATAATCACCGCGCAGGGAACGAGGGGCCACGGCCGACATAATCACAGCGCAGGGAACGAGGGGCCACGGCCGACATAATCACAGCGCAGAGAAAAGGGGGCCACGGCCGACATAATCACAGCGCAGGGAACGAGAGGACACGGCCGACATAATCACAGCGCAGGGAACGAGGGGCCACGGCCGACATAATCACCGCGCAGGGAACGAGGGGCCACGGCCGACATAATCACAGCGCAGGGAACGAGGGGCCACGGCCGACATAATCACAGCGCAGGGAACGAGGGGCCACGGCCGACATAATCACAGCGCAGGGAACGAGGGGCCACGGCCGATATAATCACAGCGCAGGGAACGAGGGGCCACGGCCGACATAATCACAGCGCAGGGAACGAGGGGCCACGGCCGACATAATCACAGCGCAGGGAACGAGGGGCCACGGCCGACATAATCACAGCGCAGGGAACGAGGGGCCACGGCCGACATAATCACAGCGCAGGGAACGAGGGGCCACGGCCGACATAATCACAGCGCAGGGAACGAGGGGCCACGGCCGATATAATCACAGCGCAGGGAACGAGGGGCCACGGCCGATATAATCACCGCGCAGGGAACGAGGGGCCACGGCCGACATAATCACAGCGCAGGGAACGAGGGGCCACGGCCGACATAATCACAGCGCAGGGAAAAGGGGGCCATGGCCGACATAATCACCGCGCAGGGAACGAGGGGCCAGGGCCGACATAATCACAGCGCAGGGAACGAGGGGCCACGGCCGACATAATCACAGCGCAGGGAACGAGGGGCCACGGCCGACATAATCACAGCGCAGGGAAAAGGAGGCCTGTGCTGCTTGGCACGTGGATATGTGGGCCGGTGCTGCTCGGTGTGTGGCTCTGTGGGCTGGGGCTGCTCGGCGCGTGGCTCCGTGGGCCGGTGCTGCTCGGTGTGTGGCTCTGTGGGCTGGGGCTGCTCGGCGCGTGGCTCCGTGGGCCGGGGCTGCTTGATGCATGGATCCTTGGCCAGTGCTGCTCGGTGTGTGGCTCCATGGGCCGGGACTGCTTGGCGCGTGGCTCCGTGGGCAGGTGACAGTACAGAGGCTGTGGGACCGAACCGTGCAGTTCAGGCTACTGCCAGGGAAGCTGATTTCAGACAACACCCCCTCCGCTGAGGAACTCACTGCCACCAGACTGCGTCGGGCCAGGGCTCAGCACACAGCTGGCAGTGGCTACTGACGCCCTGGGGTGTGGTGCCCATGTGGGGAGGCTTAGGGGTTACACTCAGCACCAAAGCAGGGGGATGCATTGGGCTCCCTGGCCCGTGGCATCAGTCCCCGTCCACCTGCCCCAGCCCTGTTTACAGGGCCAGGATTTACTGTCCCTTCAGGGAACACTGGCTAATCCCCCCCCGTCCCCATCCCGAATCACTGATTAAAGGGAAGCCAGGTGCAGAGCCAATGCCTGTGCCCCGTGCTGCTCTGCTCCAGCCAGGGACTGGCCCAAACCGCTTCTGTTTATTGCGGAGACACCTCGCACGCTGCAGGCTCCTCGCGTGACAGCCCGAGAGCAGCCGGGGCTGGGTGCGGGGCCTGCCACAGCAGATGCTGTGGGTCAGATGGAAGGGACATCGGCAGAGCCTTGCAGGGTGGGGGCCAGGGCTGGACATGGGCTATGGGTTGGGACTGGGGGCCCTGGCAGAGCAGGGGCCAAGGGGCTGCAGGCATTGCAGGGGCCAGCCCACACGTCCCTGCTCTGTGCTCCTTGGCAGCGCAGTGACTTCCCAGCAGCCCCCTCCTCTCCTGCCCCCCGGCTCTGGGCCAGCCGTATCCAATTCTGCTCCTGGCGGCAAGCCAACCTCCCTGCTCAGCCCTATGGGGGTCTGGCCCTGGCCCTGCCCGTAAATCACGGGCCGTGTCCTGTGTCTGCCAGCACCCAGCAGCACAGAGCCATGTATGTCATGGAATCCCAGGGTTGGCAGGGGCCAAGGGGCTGCACACGGCTGCTTGAGTCCAGAGCCATTTGGGTGCTAATGCCGGGGCTCCTGCCACCAAAGCTTCTTGCAGATGGAGAGCTGCAGGAGCCTCAGTGCTGCACAGCCCTCTGTGGGGAAACTGAGGCCCAGAGAAGGGATGGCTCTACCTGTCATCATAGAGTCCCTCAGTTGAATAGAACCCAGGAGTCCTGACTTCCAGCACTACTATCCCCCACCCCCAATTTCCTGGGCCCTTGTGTAATACGGGGGATTTTGGGGCAATATTTTTATCAAAACTATTCACAGAGCCAGAGATTCCAAGGCCAGATGGAACCACTGTGATCGTCATCTGACCTCCTGTATGACACATTGTGTGACTCAGTTTCCCCACTCCCAGTGCATGGCTCCCCACTGGCTGGGAATGGGTTGATTTCTCCTCGTGGAGTGGGGGTGGCTTAGCACAGGCTGAGCATCATGGACACTGTCTGAGTTGGGACCAGACATATTAACAAGGTGTGATGAAGCTGGAATTTTGTGTAAACATTTTATTAGTCGGCTGTGTGCCTCAGTTTCCTGTTCTTGGCATGGCTCCTCAGTGGGGAAAAACAGGTCCAAGTCTGCTGTCAAGATGGACTAAAAGTCACAGGTGTGTATGTCACCTCCCAGTCTGGCTGGAATATCCACTAAGTCCGTGTTTCGCAACCTTTTTGTTTATAAAATACCCCTTTAAAACAATTTATAAGTACCCCCAGTACCTAGTTTTCAGACACACGGGTTTTTTTTCTACCATTGCAACACTTTTGTTTAAATAACTTAATCGTAGCCGGGCAGGCGATACAATTTTTGGGTGTAAAAAGTACAAAAATAATAAAGCACAGAAAAACTTAAAACAAAAATTCCGTTTTCTCCAAATTTCAGTTGTGTTGACATGCCCCCCAGATTTCTCTCGAGTACCCCAAGGGTCCTCATACCACTGGCTGAGAAACACTGCACTGTCAGAAGGGATTGGCTGAAACGGCCCCAGACCTGCCAGGAGGGCAGAGAGACAGTGTCAGGAAGCTGAGCACCCCCCAGCTGGCGAACAGAGGGGATAAGTGTGGGTTTGGCTCTGGGTCTGGGGTTCTCACTTGGCAAGCAAGTCAGAGAGAGACACAGATCCTGAGGACAGTCACGGCAGCTCACTGGGACAGAAGTGGTTCTACTTGAAACTCAGCTCTGTGCTAAGCTAAGGGCTTCCTAGGCTGGGTGCCACTCGGTAGCACTGTAAATCCGTGCGGAGGTGAATTAATCCCTGCAGAGCGGACAAGGCTCTCCCAGGAGTCTGGCTCAGCCGCACTCGCTGGGCTGAGCACGCAGGGAGAAGCAGGAGGCGGGAGCCCAGAGTCTCCGGCTCTGCTCGCTAGAAAGGCTGCCGTGTCCACTCCTGCGTAGCCCCTCTCAATCCCCTCCCCTGAGAGACAGTAGCTAGGTGGATGGGCGAAGTCTCCCTGCACCCAGCGCTCTTCTCACTATACTCAGCGAGGGAGTTGGGCCAGCCTGGCTTTGGGCGTAGACTAGGGATGAGAATGTTAACGGGTTAACCTTAGTAGGCGAGGGTCATCGGTTAAGGTTAACTGGTGGGGGCTGGAGCAGCTCCCCCCTGCTGAGGGCAGGAGGCTGCTCCAACCCCTTGGGGGCCCCGTGGAGAGGGGCTGCTTCAGTCTTCAGTCAGTTAACGGGTTAGCCAATTAAAGGGGATTTTACATCCCTCGTGTAGACGTGGCCTCAGTGTCGGACAGTGAGGCTGCGTGGTCCCTCCTGGGGATGTTTAGAAGCTGGGACGTAGCGCCCATCCGGGGGTTCTGGGCGGACTGCAATCAGCACACACAGCTGAAGCCAGCACCGGGGAAGCGGCTGGACACAACTGGGGGTAGAGGCAGGAGGTGTCGGTGGCTGTTTGTAAGGTGCCAGAAAGACCCAGGATGTGAGGAGCTTGGACACCAAGGGACAGGGACAGAGCCAAGGCGGATTGCCTGGAGGTGGAACCAGGGATCCGGTGTGAGGAGCCAGGGCTAAAGGCTCCTTCCTGTATAGACTTTCTGCTGTGCAGCTTCCCCAGGCTGCGTTAATGGCTCTCCCCCACTGGGGCCAGGCGACTGGCTGTTAAACGGGGCCTGTCTTGAACGGGCCGCGCTTCCTTGCTGCACCCACTCCCAGGGTGTCGCTCCCTGCTAGGATGGACCCTTTCCGCAGCTCAGTGCTGGGCAGAGAAACAGGCTGTGGGCCAGGAGCGTGTGAAAAGGCCAGGACGGAGCACAGAGCCTAACAGCTCAGGACCCTGCACAGTTTCTGGGTAACTGCACCTTTGACTCCCTGCCTGTGTAGGGTTACCAGATGGTTTCAAAAAATACCGGACACACTTGATCTCAGATGGGGGAGGGGGGACTGGCTGGGAGGAGGGAGGGGGAGAGGGGGAACCGGCTGGCGGGAAGCAGGGCTGGCTGGGAGGGGGTTGGGAGGAGCGGGGCTGGCCAGGGAGGAACCGGTTGGTGGGGAGTGGGGTTGGCTGGGAGGGGGTCGGGGGGAGCGGGGCTGGCCGGAGGGGCAGGGGGCAGGGGAACCGGCCGGCAGGGAGCAGGGCTGGCTGGGAGGGGGTTGGGAGGAACCGGCTGGTGGGGAGTGGGGTTGGCTGGGAGGGGGTTGGGGGGAGCGGGGCTGGCCGGAGGGGCAGTCAGAGGGCGGGGGAACCGGCCGGCAGGGAGCAGGGCTGGCTGGGAGGGGGTTGGGAGGAACCGGCTGGTGGGGAGTGGGGTTGGCTGGGAGGGGGTTGGGGGGAGCGGGGCTGGCCGGAGGGGCAGTCAGAGGGCGGGGGAACCGGCCGGCAGGGAGCAGGGCTGGCCTGGGCGCACGCAGATCCCGGGGTGCTGCCCATCCCATGCACGGTCCCGGTAGGGCACATGGCGAGTCTGGCCCTGGGGATTCCATCCCGCCCCGCCCCCCCACTGTGTGGTTGCTTACTGCCTGGCTGGTAGACACGCTCCGCAGAGTGAGCATGTCTACCAGCTAGGCAGGAGGCAACTATGCACTGCTACTCAGTGCTCGACAAACAATGTAATCTACTTGCCACAGGTGAGAAACCGACATTTCTATCTCCGGTATTTTCTCAATTTGTTTCCCGGACAGAAAGCTCGAATCCCGGACTGTCCGTTCAAAAGTGGACACTTGGCAACCTTGCCCCTGAGTGGCCGGCTCCAGCAAAGCCCCTCTGGTCTCAGGGCTCTCTCTGGGCAGAGTCCCACATCACACTCCCTCCAGAGCAGGGCGTTAGGCTGCAGGACCCTGCCACTCGGCCAGCAATGCCAGTGGTGCCTGGGGAGACCACAGATGTATGAGAAATGCCGCCGAGAGAACAGACCCTCCTCAGACCCTGCACGGAGCAGGACTTCCCATCGCCCTCCTAGGGCTGGCAGGGACCCTGCAGGGTGGCTGCCCCCTTGGCCCAAAGGTCAGGTCCATCTGACAGCCCCTTGCTCAGGCTGAGTTCACAGCAGATGCTCTTTGTCTCTTGGCCTCTGGTCCCTGGCTGAGCCAGGCCTCTGGATGGGGGCATCTCTGGAGCGGTTCCCACTGGCCAGCGGGAACAGCAGTTATGACCTATCCCCACTGCTCCGAGCTCCAGCAGTGTCCATCACACGCGGAGCGGCCCCCAGTGACCCTTTGCACATTCATAGCACTAGCCCAGTCAGACCCCATCTGGGATCGCAATCCATGCCCCCTGCCTGGATCCATGGCCCCAATACTGGCTCCCCACGGAGGCTGACTGAGCCCTCACTGGACCAAGGCAACTCTGTAGAGGGGGCCCTGCAGCCCTGTCCTGTCCCCTCCCCTCCCCTCTTGCAGCCTGGGAGCAATTCTCCAGGACAGCACCAGTGTGCCGGCTGGGTCACAGTGTGGAGGGACAATCCAGCCTCACAGGGAGCAGAGCAGGGGCGCGGCAAGGGGTGCTCTCTCCTCACAGTCACTGCTGGCCTCAATGCAATGACATATGGGGAGATGATGAGGCAAAACCATGGTCCTCCTCATTACTGCGCCCCAATGGGGCTGAGCCCCACTCCATGCCAGCACCAGCATGTGGCCACAGGGCCAAGCCATGCCCTTGCTGCATCCCTGCCGTGGCTGGATGGCTGCCAGAGGGCTGTTGTGTAACGGGGAAGAGGGGGTGTTGCTTCCCATGCTACAAATTTAGCTGCGTGGGTGAGATCTCTCATCACCATTCCAGGGATCAGCACACTGGCCGCTGTCCTGCCAAGCTCTGTATGTATGTGCGTGCATAGCTCTGTGTGCGTGTGCTGTTGGCAGGCCAGATGCCAGCTCACGCTAAGGCCCCGAGGTCTCGACTGAACGCTGAGAAACCCTGCACTGGAACCTCTGGCAGTGTTGTTAAAATAGGCATTGGAGTTACAAGAATGTGTTTAGTGTTTAGACTTTGTGAAATGCTTGTGAATTGCCACATGCATTAATCACTTATTGCAGCCGTATCCCGTGCTATAATTATATTTAAGAGTTTGCTTGGTAACTATAAATCACCAGACAGGAGACAAGCATTAATCAGTTTCAAATACTAGTTTCCAATAGGAGGTGTTACCCCCTACCCAACAAGAAGGCAGAAGAATATCAGAGGCCTTGTTTGCTTGTTGTTTGCTCCTCCCCTTGCAAAGGAATTCCTTCCATCCACTGCATTTACAACTCAAAGCAGAAGTGGGGAAGGAATATAAAGTCCTAACAAGGAGGAACTATAAGTCTCTGGTGCTTGGACTCAGAGTATGTCTACACAGCAAAATGAGGAAGAACGGCTCTTGTGGAAAAGGGGATTTTTGCACAAAAAGGAGCCGTCTACACAGCTCCTTTTTGTGCAAAAGCCTCTTGCGCAAAAACGGCTGCTAATTAATTATGCAAATGAAGTGTGGCGATATTCTACTCTGCACTTCGTTTGCATAAGCTTTTGCGGAAGAAGGCTGCAGTATAGACGTAGTCTAAGACAGGAATTCATGTGTGTATGTACATGTATTGACCTGCTTTAACCTTGTAAACAACTTTCATTTCCTTTCCCTGTATAAACAGCGAGAAGTCCTGTGGCACCTTATAGACTAACAGATTTATTGGAGCATACACTTTTATGGGCAAAGACCCACTTCGTCAGATGCCACAAGACTTCTCGTTGTTTATGCAGATTCAGACTAACACTGCTACTTCTCTGATATTTTTTCCCTCCATAACAGATCTTTAGTTTGTTACAGAAAAGCTACAAGCATTGTGTTTGGTGTGAGATCTAAGGTGCAATTGATTTGGAATAAGCAACAGAATCCTTGGGAGTAACCCAAAAATTGCTGTGACCTTTGGAGTAAATGACCAGTCTGTCACAGAGGAAAACTCATCTGGTCAGCAAGAGAGCTTGGAGAACTGAAGGGAACTGTCTCTAATGACATGGTCAGGCCATATAGAGCTTGAGGAGTTCATACTGGACACTTGGCTGGTGAAATGTAAATATAGAACTTGCAGTTTGTGTTCCCACATCCTGAGCTACTACAGGACGCCTTGACCATGTATATGTGAGAGTAGTTTTGTGTGTGTGTAGGTGTCTGTGTAGACGTGTGTGAGCACAATCTGGGTGTGTACATGTGCATAGCTGGGTATGAATGCACACAGCAGCCTGTGTGACTATGCATAGATCTGAAATTATGTGTGAGTAGCTTTCTATGAGTGTGCATGTAGAGTTGTGTATGTATGTAGGTGATGGGGGCTCAGTGTGAGAGCATGCATAGCTTTGCGTGTAGAACTGTATGTGTACACACTGGGTATGTGAACAACTAGTTGACCAATTGACTATCTGATAAGCAAATGCTTATGGGAGAGTTGACATCCTTGTCCACTAGTCACTCTCCCCCTTTGCTGCCTCTATCAGAAAGAGGCAGCGGGGGCAGGGCGGAGTGAAGGGGTGCTTCAAAGTAGCAGTATTGCCTGGAGCCCGGAGTCAGCTGCGGACTCCTTGAGTCCCCCGCTGGCCCTGTGCTACCTGCAACGCTTTCTCCTTTGAAGTGTAGCAACATCCCAGCTACGTCTACACTGGCATGATTTTCCGGAAATGCTTTTAATGGAAAAGTTTTCCATTAAAAGCATTTTCGGAAAAGAGCATCTAGATTGGCAGGACGCTTTTCTGCAAAAGCATTTTGCGGAAACGCGTCTGTGGCCAATCTAGACGTGCTTTTCCACAAAAAAGCCCCGATCACCATTTTCGCGATCGGGGCTTTTTTGCGGAAGAGAAATCTCTGCTGTCTACACTGGCTCTTTTGCGCAAAAGTCTTTCGGAAAAAGACTTTTGCCTGAATGGGAGCAGCATATTTCCACAAAAGCATTGACAATCTTACATGAGATCGTCAGTGCTTTTGCAGAAATTCAAGTGGCCAGTGTAGACAGCTGGCAAGTTTTTCCGCAAAAGCAGATGATTTTGCGAAAAAACTTGCCAGTCTAGACACAGCCCCCTAGTACACACAGCTGGCTGTGGAGGGATTAAGGTCTGTGTCAGGGGTGGGCAAAAGGGCCTCCCCGGGCCGGATCCAGCCCACCAAGCAGGTGGATCTGGCCCGCGGAGGCCTTGCTGCTCCCCTGCCCCCAAGCCAATTAGGGCCTGGGGGCAGGAAAGTGCCCAAAGCCGCAGGCTGCTCGCAGGGCGGGGGCAGAGCGGAGAAGGCTTCGGGCACTCCCCTGCCCCCAGGCCAATCAGAGTCTGGGGGCAGGGGAAGCTGCGTGAAGCTTCCTTCACCCTTCCCCCTCCCTGCGAGGAACCCGTGGCACTTCAAAGTGCCACGTGCTCCTCGCAGGGCCGGAGGAGGCTTCCCACGCTTCCCTGCCCCCGAGCCCTGATTGGTCTTGGGGTGGGGGAGCGTGTCAAGCCTCTTCCAGGGCATGGGTGCCTAGTGGGAAGTGGAGGGAAAGGGGCTCTCTCACCCTTAGCTTTCTGGGGTGGCCCGAGGATACTTCAAAAATTTTTGAAGTGGCCGCCGGGCAAAAATGATTGCCCACCCCTGGTCTGTGTGCATGTGGGTCAGTGTGCGGGGGCAGGGCCCTCGGGGTGTATGACAATGCTGCAGCCCATTGTCACCTGCTGGTTGGAGGGGAAGCTCCTTGTTGTGCTCCTATCCCCTGCCCAGCTGGTACTGGGGGCGCTGTCAACCAGGGAAGGGGGTGCAAGCTCTGGCTCCCGGACACAGGAGTGTTGGGGAAGATGCCAGGTGAGGTCCTTCAGGAGAATCCCCATCATTGCTGGCGGGGGTTACAGAAGGTGGCTGGGTGACTGTCCAGACCAAGCCAGGAGCTCTGATCCCACGTGCATGATGAAGACCCCGGTGCAGAGTGGGGCCCCCGCGGCCGTGGTGAGAACCGACAATCCGTGGCTCCGCTTGGAGCATGTGACAGTGGATCGTCCCTGGCTGGGTTTTGCAGATACAGAACTGGGGCACGGAGCCCGCAGGCTGGGGCACCGCAAGGCCTGCGAGTCCAGGGGGCAGGGGGTGGGGGAGGGGCAGGGCCAAGGTCAGCAGGGTCAATGTGGGGACAGAGGTCACTGTCAGTCACTGGGGGGCGTGTCCAATCAGGCTCCACCCCTCACGAGTCTGCTGAGGGGGGCCCTTGGTCCCTGCCCAGCCACTCATTGGCTGTTGCCATGGAGACTACACCCAGTGGTGAGGGGGGGTGAGCTCACTGCGCGGTGACGTCCCCCCTGGGTGACGATGTCTGTCCATCCCGGATTGGATTAGCCCCGCCTACACTTGCCCTCACCCAACATGGCCGGCGGTCGTGTTCGGGCCGTCTAAGATACTACACTTCCCAAGGTGCCCCGTGCGGAGCAGCCGGCCAATGGGCGCTGGCGGAGGGGGCGGGGCCGCGCGCGCGGCCCGGCGGTTAGTGTGCGCGCGGTAAAGGTTGGGTGTCTCGCGCCGGCGGCCGTTGGGAGACAGGAGCGGCCCCGCCCCCTCGGTCCCCCGCCACGCGAGGCGGCTGCCCCCCGCCCGCTGGGAAGGAGCCCCGGGCACGAGGTAGCGAGCGGGCGAACTGCCCCTCCCCACGGCAGGTGAGATTGCAGAGGCCTACGGGGGAGGGGCGGTGGGCGCTGCGCTTAAAGGGGCGGGGCTCCGCTTAAAGGGGCAGGCACGCGAGGCCGATTTTGTGTCCGCCAGGGGACTTTTGGCCAGTGTCAAGGGGCGGGGCGAATGGTTCTTAAAGGGATGGGTCCCGGGGCTTAAAAGGGCAGTCACTCGCTCCCCCCCCCCCCCCCCCGGCCCCCCCCCCCCCCCCCGGGCAGCGCTCGCCTCACTCACTGCCTGCCAGTTAGTGGGGTGGGGGCGTCCGCCAGAGAAGTGCAATGAGGGGCCGCCCCGGGCGGGGGGCTCACGCTGGGGAGGGGGGGTGGGACGTGGGGGGGCGTGTGACACGGGGCGGGGGGGGGGGTGGGGGGGCGGGACGTGGGAGGGGGGGGCGTGTGACACGGGGCGGGGGGGGGGGGGGTGGGACGTGGGGGGGGGCGTGTGACACGGGGCGGGGGGGGGGTGGGGGGGCGGGACGTGGGGGGGGCGTGTGACACGGGGCGGGGGGGGGGGTGGGGGGCGTGGGGTGGGGGGGGGGCGGGGCGGGGGGGGCGTGTGACACGGGGGGGGGGGGGACGGGGGGGGGGGTGGGAGGGGGGGTGGGACGTGGGGGGGCGTGTGACACGGGGCGGGGGGGTGGGACGTGGGGGGGCGTGTGACACGGGGCGGGGGGGGCGTGGGGGGGGCGTGGGACGTGGGGGGGGGGGGGGGTGGGACGTGGGGGGGCGTGTGACACGGGGGGGGGGTGGGACGTGGGGGGGCGTGTGACACGGGGGGGGGGTGGGACGGGGGGGGGGTGGGGGGGCGTGTGACACGGGGGGGGGGGTGGGAGGGGGGGGGGACGTGGGGGGGCGGGGGTGGGACGTGGGGGGGCGTGTGAAACGGGGGGGTGGTACGTGGGGGGGCGTGTGACACAGGGTGGGGGGTGGTACGTGGGGGGGCGTGTGACACAGGGCGGGGGGGTGGGACGTGGGGGGGCGTGTGACACAGGGCGGGGGGGGTGGGACGTGGGGGGGCGTGTGACACGGGGGGGTGGTACGTGGGGGGGCGTGTGACACGGGGGGGGGTGGGACGTGGGGGGGCGTGTGACACAGGGCGGGGGGGTGGTACGTGGGGGGGCGTGTGACACAGGGCGGGGGGTGGTACGTGGGGGGGCGTGTGACACAGGGCGGGGGGGGGGTGGTACGTGGGGGGGCGTGTGACACGGGGGCGGGGGGGGTGGAGGGGGGGGTGGTACGTGGGGGGGCGTGTGACACAGGGCGGGGGGGTGGTACGTGGGGGGGCGTGTGACACAGGGCGGGGGGGTGGTACGTGGGGGGGCGTGTGACACAGGGCGGGGGGGGTGGGACGTGGGGGGGGGCGTGTGACACGGGGGGGGGGGTGGTACGTGGGGGGGCGTGTGACATGGGCGGGGGGTGGTACGTGGGGGGGCGTGTGACACAGGGCGGGGGGGTGGGACGGGGGGGGGCGTGTGACACGGGGGGGGTGGGACGTGGGGGGGCGTGTGACACGGGCGGGGGGTGGGACGTGGGGGGGCGTGTGACACAGGGCGGGGGGGGTGGTACGTGGGGGGGCGTGTGACACAGGGCGGGGGGTGGTACGTGGGGGGGCGTGTGACACGGGGGGGGGGGGGGTGGTACGTGGGGGGGCGTGTGACACAGGGCGGGGGGGTGGTACGTGGGGGGGCGTGTGACACAGGGCGGGGGGTGGTACGTGGGGGGGCGTGTGACACAGGGCGGGGGGTGGTACGTGGGGGGGCGTGTGACAGGGTGGGGGGGGAGGTGGTACGTGGGGGGGCGTGTGACATGGTGGGGGGTGGTACATGGGAGGGCGTGTGACACAGGGTGGGGGGTGGCACTTGGGGGACTGAGTGACCCAGGGTGGGGGGCGGTACATGGGGGGCATTTATAGGGGTGTTGTGTGACACAGGATAGGGTGGTGGTACATAGGGGCTGTGTGACACAGTGGAGGTGGTATACTGGGACTGTGTCACAGGGTGGGGGGCAGTACACGGGCTGTGTGACACAGGGCAGGGTGGGAGGTGGTACAGGGGGCCATGTGACAGGGTCAGGGGCGGTATGTGAGGGGTTGTGTGACACAGGTGGGGGGGCTGTGTGATACAAGATGGGGGTGGTACAATGGGGGATCCGCACCCAGTGTACCTGCGTATATCTAGAGAGGGCTGTACCTGTAGTGCTTGGGCTGTGTAACACTGGGGAAGAGGGGGGCAAATAGCTCTTTCTACTAGGTTTCTAACAGTGTTGTTGATTAACCAATAAGCAAAAGTTTATAGGTTAATGCTATAGAGTACATGCATTCCCTCCCCGCCACTCCCACCAGTGAATTTTTTAGCAGGCTGGCCAGTAGCCCGGCTCAGTCCTGGCTCACGGCAGGTCCTGGGCCTACCTCCACTGTGTGTTTGCATTTAAAGTGAATTAGGAGCTAGGTGAGCAGGCAGCCCAGCTTGGTTCTGACTCGCACCAGGTCTGAGAGCTCAGCCTCTCTGCGCTGCTGCCTCTGATACAGAGGCAGCAGCACTGGGTGACAGGCAGCCAGTCTGTGAAGGGAGCTGGTTTTTAAACTGGCTCCTTTTATGGACCTGCCTGGCATCCCAGGCTGTTGCATCTAATACAGTATAGAGTGGCAGGGGGCTTTGCAGGAGCAGGGCTGCAACACACTGGCTGCTGGCCCCACCCCCGGGGACTGTAGACTAGCCAAGTAACCAAGAAGAATTCATGAGGTTAATCAACTATTCACGTAACCGATATTTAACATCCCTACTTCCCACAAACTGTTGGCGAGGGGAGCCTATGGGATCCTGTGCTGAAGTAGTGGGAGGGTTGCAGGTGGAAGTAGAGAGATTATTTTCTTTTTATTTGGCACTGATGGAGCCACTGCTGTGGTGTTTGGTCCAGTTCTGGTGCCCACAGCTGAAGGCTGTTGATAAGTTGGAGGGGGTCAGGGAAGAGTTATAGACCACCAGGATCCAATTTGGATATGGATAGAGACCTCTTTAATGTTTTTAATGAAGTAAATACTCATGGAAACTGCGTAATCATGGGAGATTTCAACTTTCCAGATATAGACTGGAGAACAAGTGCTAGTAATAATAGTGATAGAGATGTAGCCGTGTTAGTCTGGGGTAGCTGAAGCAAAATGCAGGACAATGTAGCACTTTAAACCATCTTGTTAGTCTTTAAAGTGCTACATTGTCCTGCATTTTGCTTCAGTAATAATAGGGCTCAGATTTTCCTAGATGTGATAGCTGATGAATTCCTTCATCAAGTAGTTGCTGAACCAACAAGGGGGGGATGCTATTTTAGATTTGGTTTTGGTGAGTAGCAAGGACCTCATAGATGAAATGGTTGTAGGGGACAACCTTGGCTCAAATTAGATCTGAGATTAGGGATTTTGATTTCAAAAGGGCTAACTTCAATAAATTAAGGAAATTAGTTAGGGAAGTTGATTGGACTAAAGAAATTATGGATCTTGATGTGGAGGAGGCATGGGATTATTTTAAGTTAAAGTTGCAGAAGTTGTCAGAAGCCTGTATCCCAAGAAAAGGGGAAAAATTATAGGTAGGTGTGTTAGACCAAGCTGGATGAGCAAGCATCTCAGAGAGGTGATTAAGAAAAAGCAGAAAACATATAAGGAGTGGAAGATGGGAGGGATTAGTAAAGAAAGCTACCTTATTGAGATTAGAGCATGTAAGGACAAAATGAGAGAGGCTAAAAGTCAGGTAGAGTTGGACCTTTCAAAGGGAATTAAAACCAATAGTAAAAGGTTTTATAGCCATATAAATAGGAAAAAAACAAACAAAAAAAAAGAAGTAGGACCGCTAATTACTAAGAATGGAGTGGAGGTTAAGGATAATCTAGGAATGGCCCAATATCTAAACAAATACTTTGCTTCAGTCTTTAATGAGGCTAATGAAGAGCTCAGGGATAATGGTAACATAACAAATAGGACTAAGGATATGGAGGTAGATATTACCATATCTGAGGTAAAAGCCAAACTTGAACAGTTTAATGGGAGTAAATCGGAGGGCCCAGATAATCTTCATCCATGAATATTAAAGGAACTGGCACATGAAATTGCAAGTCCATTAGCAAAAATTTTTAATAAGTCTCTAAACTCAGGGGTTGTACCATTTGACTGGAGAATTGCTAATATAGTTCCTATTTTTAAGAAAGGGAAAAAAAGCGACCCGAGTAACTATAGGCCTGTTAGTTTGACATCTGTAGTATGCAAGATCTTGGAAAAAATTTTGAAGGAGAAAGTAGTTAGAGACATTAAGGTTAATGGCAATTGGGACAAATTACAACATGGTTTTACAAAAGGTAGATCGTGCCAAACCAACCTGATCTCCTCTTTTGAGAAAGTAACAACTTTTTTAGATAAAGGAAATGCAGTGGATCTAATCTACCTCGACTTTAGTAAGGCATTTGATACAGTACCACATGGGGAATTATTGGTTAAATTGGAAAAAATAGGGATTAATATGAAAGTTGAGAGGTGGATAAGCAACTGGTTAAAGGGGAGACTACAGCGGGTCATACTGAAAGGTGAACTGTCAGGTTGGAGGAAGGTTACTAGCGGAGTGCCTCAGGGATCAGTTTTGGGGCCAATTTTATTTAATCTTTTTATTGCTGACCTTGGCACCAAAAGTGGAAGTGTCCTGATAAAATTTGCGGATGACACAAAGTTGGGAGGTATTGCCAATTCAGAAAAGGATCGGGATATTATACGGGAAGATCTGGATGACCTTGTAAATTGGAGTGATAGCAATAGGATGAAATTTAATAGTGAGAAGTGTAAGGTTATGCATTTAAGGATTAATAACAAGAATTTTAGTTATAAGCTGGGGACACATCAGTTGGAAGTAACGGAGGAGGAGAAGGACCTCGGAGTCCTGGTTGATTATAGGATGACTATGAGCCGCCACTGTGACATGGCCGTGAAAAAGGCTAATACGGTTTTGGGATGTATTAGGCAAAGTATTTCCTGTCGGGATAAGGAGGTGTTAGTGCCATTATACAAGGCATTGGTGAGACCCCATTTGGAATACTGTGTGCAGTTCTGGTCTCCCATGTTTAAGAAGGATGAATTCAAACTGGAACAGGTACAAAGAAGGGCCACTAGGATGATCCGAGGAATGGAAAACCTGTCTTATGAAAGGAGACTCAAGGAGCTTGGCTTGTTTACCTTAAACAAAAGAAGGCTGAGGGGGCACATGATTGCACTCTTTAAATATATTAGAGGGATAAATACCAGGGAGGGAGAGGAATTATTTAAGCTTAATACCAATGTGGACACAAGAACAAATGGATATAAGATGGCTAGTAGGAAGTTTAGACTTGAGATTAGATGAAGGTTTCTAACCATTAGAGGAGTGAGGTTCTAGAACGGCCTTCCAAGGGAAATAGTGGGGGCAAAAGATGTATCTGGCTTCAAGATTAAACTAGATGGCTACGTCTACACTGGCATGATTTTCAGAAAAGCGCGTCTAGATTTGCAGGACGCTTTTCTGCAAAAGCACTTTTTGCGGGAAAGCGTCCGTGGCCAAACTAGACGCGGTTTTCTGCAAAAAAGCCCCGATCGGGGCTATTTTCACGATCGGGGCTTTTTTGCGGAAAACAAATCTCTGCTGTCTACACTGGCCCTTTTGTGCAAAAGATTTTTGGAAAAAGACTTTTGCCCGAACGGGAGCAGCATAGTATTTCCACAAAAGCACTGACAATCTTACATGAAATTGTCAGTGCTTTTGCGGAAATTCAAGCGGCCAGTGTAGACAGCTGGCAAGTTTTTCCGCAATAGCAGATGATTCTGCGGAAAAACTTGCCAGTCTAGACACAGCCGATGGGTTTATGTAGGGGATGGTTTGATGAGATAACATGATCTTGGTAACTAATTGACCATTCATTATCAGTGGTAAATAGGTCAATGGAGGGATGATAGGAATTACTATAGAGAACTTTCTGGGTGTCTGGCTGGTGAGTCTTGCCCACGTGCTTAGGGTTTAGCTGATCGTCATATTTGGGGTTGGGAAGGAATTTTCCTCCAGGGTAGATTGGCAGAGGCCCTGGAGGTTTTTCGCCTTCCTCTGTAGCATGGGGTACAGATCACAGCTGGAGGAGTCTCTGCATCTTGGGGTCTTCAAACTGTTTGAAGGCTTCAATATCTGAGATATAGGTGAGAGGATTATTATAGAAGGGGGTGGGCGAGATTCTGTGGCCCGCATTGTGCAGGGGGTCAGACTAGATGATCATAATGGTCCCTTCTGACCTTAAAGTCTATGAGTCTATGAGTAAGAGCCATGACAATGGTTAAGGGGCTAGAAAACATGCCTCAGTGTGATAGACTCAATGAGCAAAATCTATTTAGCATAACAGTCAGTCCTTCGAGTGATGTTCCCGTGGGTGCTCCACCGTTGGTAATGGGTCACCCAGAGCTGTAAATTGGAGCATTGCAAAGCAGTTCCTGCCCCGCCCCCTTGCCAGGTTGTGCATGCACAGGAGGCATCTTGTGCCACTGCCTCCCAAGCGCCTGACATGCGCGGCCCGACCCTTCCCCTTCAGTTCCTCTTCAACTGCCCTCAGCTGCAGACAGGGCTTCAACATGTTCTCTCACTCATTACCTCAGATAGTCTTTAGTGTTTGGACAGTTTCTTTTATAGGATAAGTGTTAAAAATTTGTGTAAATAGTTTCCCTCCTTCATTTTTACCTAAAAAAAGTATTTTTTTCCCCTCAGGGGATTTGAACGCGGCATTAGCCACTCAAGCGTGGCGAACCGAGCACCTTTTGGTTCCCTGGTTCTCTGAGGGGGGGAAAAAAAAGAATGGAGTTGAATCAACAGATATTAACTAATATGTCTGCCTCGTCAGACATATTGGCTTTAAGAAATGTACAGACTGCCGAGAGCCCATGCCAGTATCTGATGACCATTCCCTCTGTATACGCTGTTTGGGGGAAGCCCATAACCTGCAAAAATGCGAGCACTGTTCAAGCCTGAAGGCAAGAGTGAGAAAAGATAGAGAGCTGCACCTGAGAATGATAAGATGCCTCCTCTAACCAAGACGGCTCTCCAAAGAAAAGGACTGCCTCCCTGCCCCTCAGGAAAGCCATGAATAAGAGAGCTTCTCCAGCTCACTTTCTCCTTCCTTCCTCCTCCCCAAGAATTAGCAGGGAGAGAGACCTGGAACATCTGGGGCCACCACCACAAAATCAGCAGGCAGAGCTCATACTGCAGCACCTACACTGATGTGCGCCTCCTTGGTTCTGAAAGAAGCACCAGGGCGCTCTACTCTCCCAGAGCTTGGCACAACAAAAAGCTGCGGCGCCATAGGCAAAAACAGCGCGTTCTAACAAGCCAGCACTGCCTTCACTGCCGCCACCCTCGGCACCAGCTATGCTGGCACTTGATACAGACCCGCAGCTAACATGGGCAGTATCTGGCAGATCCAAACTCTTTACCTGACAGCCAGGGCAAGCACACTCAGTCACGGCCTGCTTCTACAGGTCTATCACCTGCAGTATATCCAACTTGCATCCCCCATGTGGGATTGGGTCTCCAGTACTCTCTCACCCAAGTACCTTGCCCTACTTCCTACTCCATTCCTCTTCAGGGACCCCTCTCACAAGAGCCTGCTAAGACAGGATGTCAATCATCTCCTGCTGCTCAGAGCTCTAGAAAGGGTAGAAACGAATTCCACGCATGGGGGTTCTACTCCAAGTATTTTCTTACAGTACTGTACCAACAGATGTCCTCACATCCCTACACTGGTGGACATCAGTGGACAATCTCCTTGCAGGCATCCCCTTCCACCAACCCTAGCTCAGTGCACAAATCGCAACATATGCATCCCTGCTGGGTTGGGAAGCCTATCTTCAAGAGCAGGTAGTTCAGGACAAGTGGTCTCTACACATCAGTCTGTTAGAACTCAGGGCAGTGAGAAATGCCTGCACGCACTTTGTGTCTCAAATTGCCAACTGTACAGTTTGAGTCCTCACAGACAATATCTCAACAATCTTTTACATAAACAGGCAAGGCAGCGCCCACTCCTGTTCCCTGTGCACAGAGGCCATCAGCTTATGGAACTGGTGCATCTGCAACCAGGTTACACTCGTAGGATCATACCTCCCTGGTGTCACCAACACCACTGGGACACTCTGAGCTGCAACTTTTCTGCGGACCATAAATGGGAGCTGCATCTTGAGGCCGCAAACCTGACCTTCTGTCAATGGGGCTGACCAGCATTAGACCTTTTTGCCTCTTCCCACAACACCAGATTACCCTGATTCTGCTCCAAAGTGGGACTTGGCCAGGGCTCACTTGGAGATGCGTTCCTGACCCAGTGGAGGGCCCCTCTACGCTATGCCTTCCCCCCCATGCCACTCATTCCCAGAGTACTCCACAAGAACTGTGCAGTAGGGGCTTAAGTCATTCTGATAGATCTATTCTGGTCACGCCAAACATGGTTTCCAGTTTTGCACAGGCTGTTGACTCAGCCTCCATACCCATTACCACGTCGACGCAACCTCTCCCAGAATTGTGGGACGATGCTGCATCCTCAGCTGCACACCCTTCACCTCCTTGCATGGCTTCTATCTGGTTTAGGGAACTAGAGACCCAATGCTTTCAACAGGTGAAGAATGTTCTCCACAGTAGGAGACCTTCCACTCAAAAAACTTAAAAAATGGACTCGTTTCTCTCACTAGTGTCAAAGAGTGATGAGGGACCTTGTGCGTCCCCACTGAAGATCATCCTTGATTACATGTTAGAACTTAAGATATTGGGATTTCACTTTCTTCCCTCTGGGTACGTCTACACTTGCTCCCTAGTTCGAACTAGGGATACAAATGTAGCTGACCAAAATTGCTAATGAAGCGGGGATTTAAATATCCCACGCTTCATTAACATAATCTGGCCCGCGTGCTATTCCGCTCGCCAGCTGATTCAAACCAGGAAGTGCGCTCCAGGACGTGTTAGTTTTAATCAAACCCCTTGGTTCAAACTAAGATTACTCCTCAAAAAAATCCCTTCTTCATTAGCAATTTTGGTCGGCTACATTTGCATCCCTAGTTCGAACTAGGGAGCAAGTGTAGACGTACCCTAAGAGTACACCTGTTGGCTATAACAGCTTTCCACAATAAGGATGTTAAAGACTCATTGAGGAGGAGTAACGGTAGTTTGAATTAGGAGCTTTAATTCGAACTACCTAGCCTGTGCAGCGTGTAACCGCGGGCAGGTAGTTCGAAATACGGGGCATTAAAAATGGCGGCGCCCGGAAACATGCAAATAAAGCCTGGGATATTTAAATCCCGGGCTTCATTTGCAAGTTCGAATGACTACATTAGCCACCCTAGTTCAAACTAGGGTGGCGGTGTAGACATACCCTCAGAGACTTTATTTCCATTGCCGAGCGATTGAGAGGCATGCCTATTTCATCTCAGTGAATCTCGACTTGGATATCGATGTGCATACTCAGATGCCATTCTATGGCTAACAGGCTCTTACAGCATCCATCATGGGCACGTTCCACTTGAGCTACAGCTGCCTTCACAGCCTTTCTGAACAATGTCCCCCTAAGAGACATTTATAGAGCTGCAACATGGTCCTCAGACCACACTTTTGCGAAACACAATGCAATACTACCACAACTAGCATCTGACTCAGCAGTGGCCGTTGCATTCTTGTCCACCGCTGCCAAACAATGACTCCGACTCGCTCCATCCAACAGTGGAGCACCCACGGGGACATCACTCGAAGAAGAAAAGGGAGTTACTCACTTTGTGCAGTAACAACTGCTCTTCAAGATGTGTGTCCTGTGGCTCCACAACCTTTCCTTCCTCCCCTCTACTTGGAGTCTTAGGGTATGTCTAGACTGCATCTCTCTGTCGGCAGAGGGATGCAGATTAGGCAGGTCAACATTGCAAATGAGGCAGGGATTTAAATATCCTGTGCCTAATTTGCATAAAAGGGCCACCGCATTTTGCCAACTCAGCACTTTGTTGGCAAAAAGCAGCAGTCTAGAGGGGGATCTGTTGAGAAAAAAAGCCTTTTTCGACAGATCCTGTAAACCTCTAGACTGTTGCTTTTTGCCACCAAAGTGCTGAGTCGACAAAACGTGATGGCCATTTTTATGCAAATTAGGCACGGGATATTTAAATCCCTGCCTCATTTGCAATGTCAACCTGCCTAATCTGCATCCCTCTGCCAACTAACATACCCTTAGTTACTTGGACGGAGAAGAGGAACTGAACGGGAGGGGCCAGGCCGTGTGTGTCAGGTGCTCAGGAGGCAGCAGCATGAGATGCCTCCTGTGCATGTGCGGCCTGACAAGGTGTGTGTGTGTATAGTGTTTGTGTGTGTGTGTGGGGGGGGGGGACTGCTTTGCAATGCTCCAATTTGTGGCGCTGGAGCACCCACAAGGACATACATCTTGAAGAACAGTTGTTACTGCATGAAGCAAGTCCCTTTTAAGTGGTAACAGGACCACAGTCTGTAAGTACCTCCATGAGAATCAAATACTGAATAATGGGCTCTCAGTCTATCAGAGAAAGGTAGAATATGTCCAGTGGCTGGAAGCTGGAGCTGCATAAACTCAGGCTGGAAATAAAATGTACATTTATAATTACATTAGCCCTCAGAACAATTTCCCAAGGGTTGTGATGCATTCTCCGTCACTGACAATGTTTAAATCCAGATTAGGTGTTTCTCTAAAAGTTCTGCTCTAGGTATTATTTTGGGACAGGTCCCTGGCTACACAAGGTCAGACAAGACCAGTGGTCACCAGCCAATAGATTGGGATCTACTGGTCGATCTTGGAGCCTTTAACAGGTGATCCTGTCAGGTTTGGCTGGGGAGCTGTCGAGTGCCAGGACTTCATCTGCCCCCTCTCAGCACTGCTGTGCTGCTCCTGCCCTCTGCCGTGGAGGTGCCCCCCCCCACTCCTGGGAGCATCTTGGTTGCTACGTAGGGCACAGGAAGAAGAGGAGGGGGTGCTGATGTCAGGATGCTCCTTCCTCTACCCTGTACTCCATCTCCATAGAGAAGAGGGGGGGCAGGGATGGAGAGAGTTTGATGGCTGCTTTTGGGAGTGATGCAGGGCCAGATGAAGGGTGAGCCTGCCTTAGCCCCCTGCATCACCACCTGGAAGCCACCTGTGGTAAATGATGCCCAGCTGGAGCCTGCATTCCAAAAACCTGGCCCCAGTCCTGAACCCCTCCTGCACCCCAAACCCCTGAGTCCCACTGCACCCAAACTCCTTCCCAGAGCCTGTGCCCATTCTGCACCTCAGCTCCCTGCCCCAGGCTGAGCTCAGAACCCCTGGCACACTCCAAATCCTTTAGCCCAAGATCAGAGACCACATTCTCCTCCCTCGCATCCCAACCCTCTATCCCCAGCCTGATAAAAGTGAATGAGGGTGGGGAAGGGATGGAGTGAGCAGGGACTGCGCCTTGGAGAAGGGGTGGGAAGGAGGCAGGGCAAGAGTGTTTTGGGTATGAGGTGGATCCTGGATTGCATTTAAATTCAAAAAGTGATCTCATGCTTAAAAAGGTTGGAGAACATTGGACTCGATGATCAGAATGATCTTTTTTGGCCTTTGAATCTCATTAACAGCATAACAGAGCAGTGGTGCACGAGGCAGGGCTGGAGGTGCCAGGGCCAGTGACAGGAATGAGTGAGGATGTGGTTCAGCTTTGTGACATCTAGCAAGTTTCCAGCCAAAATTCTGCTTGGAGCTCAGAAATCACCGCTGGATTTGTTAAAAGCCACCGGACAGGAGGCAGGGATACTTCAAGGCTGGGTTCCCAGGGAGCCAGGCTGTCAGCAGCACAACAGCAGGATACATCTTGGCTGGTACTCCCATAGTGGGGTCAGCTTCCACTCAGGTAAAAACAAAGTGCAGTTGAGCAATGGACAGGAGCCAGAGCAGTCCTGGAGGTACAGGGCTGCTCCTTTACCAACCCTGCTTTGACAGAAAGCCACAGAGTCCCAGTAACCAAGGGCTTAATGTGAACCACAAAGTTTAAAATAGAAGAGAGGTTACCCTGACTGTTGGGGGATCCGTATTCTGATCTCAATTCTCCCAAGACTGTCCTGGAGTCACCCTGACATCATTGGCTGGCTCTGGGCAGCTGCCGATTCTGGATATCTGCAGGTTCTGGCCCAGTTCTGGCTGGCATTGGGCTCTGGACTGATTGTTGGTCTCACCAAACTAAGTAATTGGGCAACAAAATGGCAAATGAAATTTAATGTTGATAAATGTAAAGTCATGCACATTGGAAAAAATCATCCCAACTATTCATACAATATGATGGAGACTTATTTGGCTACAACTACTCGAGAGAGAGATCTTGGAGTCATTGTGGAGAGTTCTCTGAAAACAACCACTCCATGTGCAGCGGTAGTCAAAAAAGCAAATAGTATGTTAGGCATCATTAAAAAGGGATAGAGAATAAGACAGAAAATATTTGATTGCCTCTATATAAAAGCACGGTACGCCCACATCTTGAATACTGCGTACAGATGTGGTTGCCTCGTCTCAAAAATATACATATTGGCATTGGAAAAGGTTCAGAGAAGGGCAGCAAAATTGATTAGGAGTTTAGAATTGGTCGCATATGAAGAGAGATTAAGAAGACTTGGACCTTTCATCTTAGAAAAGAAGAGACTACGGGGGGATATGATAGAGGTCTATAAAATCATAACTGGTATGGAAAAAGTGAATAAGGAAACCTTATATATTTATTCCCACAAAATAAGAACTAGGGGTCACCAAATGAAATTAATAGTCAGCAGGTTTAAAAGAAACAAAAGGAAGTTTTTCCTTCACTAAGTGCACAGTCAACCTGTGGAACTCCTTGCCAGAGGATGAAGTGAAGGCTAGAATGTTAACAGGGTTAAAAAAAGAGCTAAATAGATTCATGGAGGGTAGGTCCATCAATGGCTATTAGCCAGGATGGGTGGGAATGGTATCCCTAGCCTCTGTTTCTCTGGAGGTGGGTGACAGGAGGGACCTGTTGTGATCCCTCCCTCTGGGGCCGTGGTCCCCAACACGGTGCCTGCGGGCGCCATGGCACCCGCGGGGGCATTTCAATGCGCCCGCCAGGTGCTCGGGTCTGGCCTGGCCCCGGGCACATGATGCACGGGCGCTTGCGGGGGGAGCGCGCTTGGCGGGGGGCGCGCCGGGCGCGCGGCACTCGGCGGGGGGAAGCGCCGGCCCCAGGCGCGCGGCACTTGGCGGGAGGGGGGGAGCACCGGGCGCGCGGCACTCGGCGGGAGGGGGGGAGCGCCATGCGCGTGGCACTCGGCGGGATGGGGGGAGTGCTGGCCCCGGGCACACGGCACTCAGCGGGGGGGCGGAGCGCCGGGCGCGCGGCACTTGGGGGGGGGCGGAGTGCCGGGCGCGCGGCACTCGGCGGGAGGGGGGGGGGGAGTACCGGCCCCGGGCGCGCGGCCCTTGGAGGGGGCCCTGCCCCCGGGCGCGTGGCTATGGGGGGGCCGCCCCCGGGCGCGCGGCAAGGGGGGGGCCGCCCCCGGGCGCACTAGTGTCCCTGCCCCCTGGCGCCCGGCGGGCAAACGGCCACGCCCCCTGGCGCCCGACAACTTCAAAAGGTTGGGGACCACTGCTCTGGGGCATCTGGTATTGGCCCCTGTTGGCAGACAGGATACTGGGCTAGATGGACCTTTGCTCTGATGCAGTATGGCCGTTCTTATGTTTTTATGGTGTTTTGCTGACATGTGCCCTCTTTCCCTGCAGGCTCGGCTGAGATGGTGGGAGCCCAGCAGCTGGAGATGGCTGAGATGCAGCCAGCCCCAGTGCCGCAGCCGGGTGCCAGCGACCACCAATATGAGTGCCAGGAGTGTGGCAAAGTGTTCAAGTGGTCGTCGCGACTGATTCATCACCAGCGCACACACACGGGTGAGCGCCCCTACAAATGCTCCGAGTGCCCTAAGGCCTTCAAGGGCTCATCAGCACTGCTCTACCACCAGCGCAGCCACACTGGCGAGCGCCCCTACAAGTGTGCTGACTGTGGCAAGGCCTTCAAACGCTCGTCGCTGTTGCAGATCCACCAGAGCGTGCACACGGGTCTACGCGCCTTCAAGTGCGCTCTGTGTGGCATGGCCTTCAAGTGGTCGTCGCACTACCAGTACCATGTGCGCCAGCACACAGGCGAGCGCCCCTACAAGTGCACGTTGTGTGAGAAGGCCTTCAAGAACTCATCCAGCCTGCGGCGCCACCGTAACATCCACACCGGCGAGCGCCCCTATGTCTGTGCCGCCTGCGGGAAAGCCTTCACCCAGTCCACCAACTTGCGGCAGCACCAGCGCATCCACACAGGAGAGCGTCCCTACCAGTGCACTGAATGCCCCAAGACTTTCACCCACTCCTCCAACCTGCTGCTGCACCAGCGCACCCATACCGGGGGACGGGCCCACAAGTGCCAGGCCTGTGGCAAAGCCTTCATCTCGGACGCCTACCTGCAGAAACACCTGCAGACGCACGCAGCCAAACCACTGGCACCCTTTGGCGAGGCGGAGCTGACCTGTGCACCAGCTGAGCTCTTCCTGGCTCCTGCCGAGCCTGTAGAGACAGTGGAGATGCTATGGAAGTGTGGGGAATGTGAGCTGACCTTCCCCAGCGAGGAGCTACTGCTGGGCCACCAGCACAGTCACCTGGCTCCCCCAGTGCCCACTGAGCCGCCCGTCCCACCGCTCTACACCTGTGCCACCTGCGGCAAGGCCTTCAAGAATGGCTCGGGCCTGGCACGCCACCAGCACAGCCACGTGGGTGAGCGCCCTTACAAGTGCTCCATCTGCGAGAAGACATTTGTGCAGCTCTCTAGCCTGCTGGGGCACCAGCGCAGCCACCCGGCCGAGCAGCAGCTCATCCAGGCAGAGGCCGAGGTCACCTGTCCCCAGACGGCGACCGAGCCAGCCCCACCCCCTGTGCCTCCTGAGGTGGCCGAGCGCCCCTACAAGTGCACCGAGTGCGGCAAGGCCTTCAAAGGCTCATCAGGGCTGCGCTACCACCTGCGCGACCATACAGGCGAGCGCCCCTACAAGTGCTCGGAGTGCGGCAAGGCCTTCAAGCGCTCGTCACTGTTGTCCATCCACCAGCGCGTGCACACCGGCCTGCGCGCCTTCAAGTGCGCCGAGTGCGGCCTCACCTTCAAGTGGTCGTCACACTACCAGTACCACCTACGCCTGCACACGGGCGAGCGCCCCTATAGCTGCACCGACTGTGGCAAGGCCTTCAAAAACACCTCATGCCTGCGACGCCACCGCCAGCTGCACACTGGTGAGCGCCCCTTCGCCTGCCTGGTGTGTGGCAAGGCCTTCACCCAGACCTCCAACCTGCGGCAGCACCAGCGCACGCACACAGGCGAGCGCCCCTACAGCTGCCAGGAATGCGGCAAGAGCTTCACTCACTCCTCCAACCTGCAGCTCCATCAGCGCACGCACTCCAGCGAGCGCCCCTTCAAGTGCTCTGTCTGCGCCAAGGGCTTCGTCATGGCTTCCTACCTGCAGCGCCACCTGCGCACCCATGCTGCTGAGGCCAAGGGGGAGAGCCCAGGCCCAGGTCTTCCCACCCCACCTGCCACCCAGGAAGTGCATATTGTGCCCAACTTACAGGCCACCCTCAACCTGGAGGTGGGTAGCACGCCCAGCGCCCCCAACTCACAGACTTTCCTGCTGGTGCAGACAGCCCAGGGGCTGCAGCTTATCCCCAGTGTCCAGCAGAGCCCCCAGAAACTGCTGCTCCTGCCCAGCCCACAGCTGGTGCCGACGCAGCAGAAAGTGTCTGTCCTCCAGAACACCCCTAATTTTACACTGGTGCCCAGCGGCCCTGTAGCCCCAAGCAAGCCTGCCCCACGCCAGCAGAGCAAGACCAGGAAGCAGGCAGCACCTGGCAATCCCCAGAACATCATCCTGGTGCCTGGTGGTGGGCCAGTGCTGCCCAGCATGCAGATCCAAGCACTGCCAGGCCCACAGCCAACACCAACCCTCCCGGCTGGGCAGAATATCATTGTGCTGCAGAATGTGGCCGAGCAGCCTCCTGCAGATGTGTCTGGAGTCCGGATCCAGGCCCAGCCTCAGGAGGTGGCCAGCATCCAGCTACAGGCTCTGCCGCCGCCCCCTGCTGAGGCATCAAATGTGCAGACTCTGCCCCAGCCCCCAGAACTAGGCAGCATGCAGCTGCAAACCCTAGTGCAGACTCCCCCAGTAGGGGGTGAAGAGCAGCACCTGCCTTGCTCCTCAGCACTTTCGGGTACTGTGGGTTCTGGGCCAGATGTGTCGGGCCTGCAGGAGAGTCAGGATCTGCTGGTGGTGCAGAGCGGGCCAGGGGAGGAACTGCTGGGGTCGGGTGGGGAGGTGGGTGTGCATCTGGAGACGCTGCAGACGGAGGAGGGGGTACAGAGCGTACTGGTGCTGCGTGGTGCTGATGGTGAACAGACCCGACTCTGTGTACAGGAGGTGGAGAACCTGCAGGAACTGCCCCCAGACAATGGAGTAGGAGCCCTGGCACCGGCAACAGGGCAGAAGCTCTTCATCATCCGCAGTGCGCCTGGTGAGCAGACTCTGCAAGTGCTGGAAAACATGGGCTCTGGCAGTGGCACGGCGCATGGGGTGTCAGCTGGCGGGCAGCCCTCTGCCACCAGTACCCAGATGGTGCAGCTGCTGCCAAACCCAGTACCACCCCCCCAGGAACTGCCCTCTATCCAGATTGTGCAGACAGTGCCCAGTGTGCAGCTGGTTCACACCTTCTGAGCCCCTGGCTACAGACACCAGCCGGGGTATGTGCAGTGGGTTGGCATTGCAGGATCTGCTAGAGCTCGTGTTCCCCGATTGTCTTGCCTGTGCAATATGAAAATAGTGGGATATCCCCACATGATGACCAGTGGGGGCCGCAAGCTGTGAGACTTGTGCAGGTAGCCTGGTTCTGCATCATCCTAGCTATCCTGGCTGCAGACTCCTGAGTTCTATCCTCAACTCTGGGAGGAGACTTGGTTCTAGGGGTTAGAGTGGATGGGTGGGCTGGGAGTCAGGACCCCTGGGTTCCATCCCTGACACTATGGGGTCTAGTGGTTAAAGTGTATGCAGGTTTGGGAGCTAGGTCTCTTGGGTTCTGCTGGGTGAGCCTGAGCAAGTCCCTCCCTGGTTGGAGCATTTTCCCTTCTGTGGGCTGAGCATAGCATTCCGGGAGGCTAAATGCATGAATAAGAGGTAGGAGCTCTGCAGTCAACCCGTGGGTGGAGCAGTTGGTGCTTGCTTCTTCACAAGTGGTTCCTATAGGAGAGGGGTTCCCATGGCACTGGCAGACAGAAGACTGGCATGAGAGCAGTTGCCACCTTCTGTATCTTTGTCCTGGTAACCAGGTAATACCTACTCCCCAAAGCCCTGGCCTATTCCTCCAACGCCCAGATGGCCTCCTGTGTAGGCAGAGCACCCCTGTCTCTTCTAGAGCCCCTTCTGTATTAGGGCAGTTGGCACAACCCTTCAACCTACAAGGCAAATAAAAGACTGATTTGAAAGTGCCTCTGTTTGGTTTGTTCAGTGCATGAAGGGTGTAGGAGAAAGAAAGAGCCTGAAGAGCTGGGTGCTTGAACCAAAGTAAGCAAAAGTTTTATTACGAGTAACAGACAGTCCATGTCAGAAGCAGATGTTTGCTCGCAAGTCAGTGTCTCTCATTCCTAGAACTGCTAGCACTGATAAAAGCACATGAAGTATGTAAATACATGCCACCAGGACAATACAGGGACACCCACCTGAGTACACAATAAAATAGTTTGAAACAACAGGAGTGAAAGCAGAACGGGTAATGAATGCTTTGGAGGAAAGTATAAGAAGAGGTACCAAACACGTCATTAATGCGTAAGATGATATGTATGGCGTGGATCATAAATTGTTCATTTCTGACTATAAATGTGGGGGTACCTCACTTAACTCTTTAGCTGGCCTAGGGGGAAATAGTGAAATCCATACTATTGATTGGCTGTGTCCATTGTCCTGGGTACAAATATGTAGGGGGCTCAGAGGCCATCTGGCTACCAACAATTATTAATGTACTTCGTTCAACAATAAACCTGACTCAGGTGCCTTTGTATCTTATCTAAGTGTGTGGTCTTTGGGGGCTCTCGTAAAGTCTATTATGCTAGCTACCAGCACAGAGCAGGCATAATATACTGAGGGAGCATATGAAAATGCATGGAGCCGAACATTTATCACTAACGGATCAGGAGACCTGTCAGAATGCCACACCAGTAAATCCTGGATTTGCTGTATCACTATCCTGTCTTACTACAGACGGGGATGTGGCCTCACGCCTACACCCATCTTGTGGTGGCTGAACACCACAAAGGGCTGCATGGGAACTGGGCCTAATTGGTAGATAGTGCCCTCCTGCTGCCACCACAGCTGCAGCTCCTGCACTAAGCCTGGCTGAGGCTGGTGGGTGCCTGCAGGTTCAACTTGGCAGCTCTGTGTGCATGAGAGACACTAGCATCTGCTCAGATATGGTGCTGGGTTCCTGCGCTAGAGCTGCTGGGTGGGAGGAGGTATGCAGGGCCCCGCCAAACCTGAGTGTTCATCAGATAGCCTTTATGCTGGGGGCTGCAGGGCCTTGCCTCAGCAAAGCAACCATCTGTGGGTGCTGAGCCCAGTGTTCAAGGATGACACTAGCAGGCCTGTGCTGCAGAGAGAGGGGTGTGGCTCAGCAAGGGATTTTTTTACCTCCCCCGCATACCCTGCACTGTGTTGGATGTGGCCTGCCCATCAGGTCACTGGGTCCAGCTTAGCCTGGCCCCTTGCTCACTGGTCTAGCTCAGCTTGCTCACTGGGTCTGGTTCAGCTTGCCCCCTCAATCCGTCAGCTGGCTTGGCTCACACATTGGTCTGGCTTATATTACTTATTCATTGCTGGAACTGGCTGGGCCTACTGGGTCCAGACTCACCATCTCGCTCATTGGTCAGCAGGTCCCTTAGGGTCCAGCTCAGCTTGCCCCCTTTCTCAATGGGCAGCAGGTCTGGCTCGACCTGATCCCTGGGTCCAGCCCGGCCCCTCTCTCGGCGCTCACCGGGTGCGTCTTGGCACTCACCAAGTCTGGCTCAGCCCCTCACTCAGCAGTCCTTGGGTCTGGCTCGGCCCCTCTCTCGGGGCTCCCCGGGTCCGGCTCGGCCCCTCTCTCGGGGGTCCCCGGGTCCGGCCCGGCCCCTCTCTCGGGGGTTCCCGGGTCTGGCTCGGCCCCTCGCTCCGCGGTCCCTGGGTCTGGCTCGGCCCCTCTCTCGGGGATCCCCGGGTCCGGCTCGGCCCCTCTCTCGGGGGTCCCTGGGTCTCGCTCGGCCCCTCTCTCGGGGCTCCCCGGGTCCGGCTCGGCCCCTCTCTCGGGGGTCCCCGGGTCCGGCCCGGCCCCTCTCTCGGGGGTTCCCGGGTCTGGCTCGGCCCCTCGCTCCGCGGTCCCTGGGTCTGGCTCGGCCCCTCTCTCGGGGATCCCCGGGTCCGGCTCGGCCCCTCTCTCGGGGGTCCCCAGGTCCAGCTCGGCCCCTCTCTCGGGGGTCCCCGGGTCTCGCTCGGCCCCTCTCTTGGGGCTCCCCGGGTCTCGCTTGGCCCCTCGGGGGTCCCCGGGTCTGGCTCGGCCCCTGTCTTGGGGATCCCCGGGTCTGGCCCGGCCCCTCTCTCGGGGGTCCCCGGGTCTGGCCCGGCCCCTCTCTCGGGGGTCCCCGGGTCTGGCTCGGCCCCTGTCTTGGGGATCCCCGGGTCTGGCCCGGCCCCTCTCTCGGGGGTCCCCGGGTCTGGCCCGGCCCCTCTCTCGGGGGTCCCCGGGTCTGGCCCGGCCCCTCTCTCGGGGGTCCCCGGGTCTGGCTCGGCCCCTCTCTCGGGGGTCCCCGGGTCTGGCTTGGCGCTCACTGGCTCAGCCCCTCGCTCCGCGGTCCCTGGGTCTGGCTCGGCCCCTCTCTCGGGGGTCCCCGGGTCTGGCTCGGCCCCTCTCTCGGGGATCCCCGGGTCCGGCTCGGCCCCTCTCTCGGGGGTCCCCAGGTCCAGCTCGGCCCCTCTCTCGGGGGTCCCCGGGTCTCGCTCGGCCCCTCTCTTGGGGCTCCCCGGGTCTCGCTTGGCCCCTCGGGGGTCCCCGGGTCTGGCTCGGCCCCTGTCTTGGGGATCCCCGGGTCTGGCCCGGCCCCTCTCTCGGGGGTCCCCGGGTCTGGCCCGGCCCCTCTCTCGGGGGTCCCCGGGTCTGGCTCGGCCCCTGTCTTGGGGATCCCCGGGTCTGGCCCGGCCCCTCTCTCGGGGGTCCCCGGGTCTGGCCCGGCCCCTCTCTCGGGGGTCCCCGGGTCTGGCCCGGCCCCTCTCTCGGGGGTCCCCGGGTCTGGCTCGGCCCCTCTCTCGGGGGTCCCTGGGTCTGGCTCGGCCCCTCTCTTGGGGGTCCCCGGGTCTGGCTTGGCGCTCACTGGCTCAGCCCCTCGCTCCGCGGTCCCTGGGTCTGGCTCGGCCCCTCTCTCGGGGGTCCCCGGGTCTGGCTCGGCCCCTCTCTCGGGGGTCCCCGGGTCTGGCCCGGCCCCTCTCTCGGGGGTCCCTGGGTCTGGCTCGGCCCCTCTCTCGGGGGTCCCCGGGTCTGGCTCGGCCCCTCTCTCGGGGGTCCCTGGGTCTGGCTCGGCCCCTCTCTCGGGGGTCCCTGGGTCTGGCTCGGCCCCTCTCTCGGGGGTCCCCGGGTCTGGCTTGGCCCCTCGCTCCGCGGTCCCTGGGTCTGGCTCGGCCCCTCTCTCGGGGGTCCCCGGGTCTGGCTTGGCCCCTCGCTCCGCGGTCCCTGGGTCTGGCTCGGCCCCTCTCTCGGGGGTCCCCGGGTCTGGCCCGGCCCCTCTCTCGGGGGTCCCTGGGTCTGGCTCGGCCCCTCTCTCGGGGGTCCCCGGGTCTGGCCCGGCCCCTCTCTCGGGGGTCCCTGGGTCTGGCTCGGCCCCTCTCTCGGGGGTCCCCGGGTCTGGCCCGGCCCCTCTCTCGGGGGTCCCCGGGTCTGGCTCGGCCCCTCTCTTGGGGGTCCCCGGGTCTGGCTTGGCGCTCACTGGCTCAGCCCCTCGCTCCGCGGTCCCTGGGTCTGGCTCGGCCCCTCTCTCGGGGGTCCCCGGGTCTGGCTCGGCCCCTCTCTCGGGGGTCCCTGGGTCTGGCTCGGCCCCTCTCTCGGGGGTCCCCGGGTCTGGCCCGGCCCCTCTCTCGGGGGTCCCTGGGTCTGGCTCGGCCCCTCTCTCGGGGGTCCCCGGGTCTGGCTTGGCGCTCACTGGCTCAGCCCCTCGCTCCGCGGTCCCTGGGTCTGGCTCGGCCCCTCTCTCGGGGGTCCCTGGGTCTGGCCCGGCCCCTCTCTCGGGGGTCCCCGGGTCTGGCTCGGCCCCTCTCTCGGGGGTCCCCAGGTCCAGCTCGGCCCCTCTCTCGGGGGTCCCCGGGTCTCGCTCGGCCCCTCTCTCGGGGGTCCCCGGGTCCGGCCCGGCCCCTCTCTTGGGGGTTCCCGGGTCCGGCCCCTCTCTCGGGGGTCCCCGGTCCGGCCCCTCTCTCGGGGGTCCCCGGGTCCGGCTCGGCCCCTCTCTTGGGGGTTCCCGGGTCCGGCCCCTCTCTCGGGGGTCCCCGGGTCCAGCTCGGCCCCTCTCTTGGGGGTTCCCGGGTCCGGCCCCTCTCTCGGGGGTCCCCGGGTCCAGCTCGGCCCCTCTCTTGGGGGTTCCCGGGTCCGGCCCCTCTCTCGGGGGTCCCCGGGTCCAGCTCGGCCCCTCTCTCGGGGGTCCCCGGGTCCGGCTCGGCCCCTCTCTCGGGGGTCCCCGGTCCGGCCCCTCTCTCGGGGGTCCCCGGGTCCGGCTCGGCCCCTCGCTCCGCGGTCCCTGGGTCTGGCTCGGCTCCCCTCCCTGTTATCACTGGTCCCAGCTCAGCCTGGCCTGCGCCCCCGCAGGGTGCCCGGGCTGGCCCGTGTGACGATGCAGTTGCGGGGGGGGGTATTCCTGGAGGTTTTACACAACACCCTCGCTAATTCCAGGCCGCTCCCAGGGCAGGGCTGCAGGGAGCAGATGGGGCCTCCCAGCCTCTCCTCAGCGCAGGCCTGGCCAGCGCAAGATCAGCTGTAGGAGCCCATGGGGCGGTGCCTGCTGGGAGAGCCCCCGTGCCCGCACGCGCCCCACTGCCCTCGCGCCCCCGCACTGCGAGGCAGGCGCTATGCGGGCGCGCTAGGCCGCAGTTGTGCCCTTAGCAACGGTTACTAAGTAAAACCTGGGCGGGCGGAGGAAAGTGGGGGGGGGAGGAGGGGAAAAGCTGCGGCGCATGCGTACTGGGCAGAAGGAGCGAGGCTATCGCCGGCTGCGCGCTGGGCTAGGGTGAGAGGCTGGGCTAGCTTGGAGCGGGTCCATTGCGCACCGGGAGGGGGTGGCGTGGGTTGTGGGAGGTGCCACAGGGTGTTTAGGGCTCAGGGCGTTCCACCGCCTGTGCTGCGGGGGTTGCATTCTCTGGGGAGGAGGATTGTACCATTCTGTTCTTGAAGGGAGGGGATGATTACGGGGGGAGAGGCGGGCAGTCCCATTCCCTTTAATGGGGGAAGGGTCAGTGGTTGCAGGGGGCGGGCAGTCCCATTCCCTTTAATGGGGGAAGGGTCAGTGGTTGCAGGGGGCGGGCAGTCCCATTCCCTTTAATGGGGGAAGGGTCAGTGGTTGCAGGGGGGCGGGCAGTCCCATTCCCTTTAATGGGGGAAGGGACAGAGGTTGCAGGGGGCGGGCAGTCCCATTCCCTTTAATGGGGGAAGGGTCAGAGGTTGCAGGGGGCGGGCAGTCCCATTCCCTTTAATGGGGGAAGGGTCAGTGGTTGCAGGGGGGCGGGCAGTCCCATTCCCTTTAATGGGGGAAGGGTCAGTGGTTGCAGGGGGGCGGGCAGTCCCATTCCCTTTAATGGGGGAAGGGTCAGTGGTTGCAGGGGGCTGGCAGTCCCGTTCCCTTTAATGGGGGAAGGGTCAGAGGTTGCAGGGGGCGGGCAGTCCCATTCCCTTTAATGGGGGAAGGGTCAGAGGTTGCAGGGGGCGGGCGGTCCCGTTCCCTTTAATGGGGGAAGGGTCAGTGGTTGCAGGGGGCGGGCAGTCCCGTTCCCTTTAATGGGGGAAGGGTCAGAGGTTGCAGGGGGCGGGCAGTCCCGTTCCCTTTAATGGGGGAAGGGTCAGAGGTTGCAGGGGGCGGGCAGTCCCGTTCCCTTTAATGGGGGAAGGGTCAGAGGTTGCAGGGGGCGGGCAGTCCCGTTCCCTTTAATGGGGGAAGGGTCAGAGGTTGCAGGGGGCGGGCAGTCCCGTTCCCTTTAATGGGGGAAGGGTCAGAGGTTGCAGGGGGCGGGCGGTCCCGTTCCCTTTAATGGGGGAAGGGTCAGAGGTTGCAGGGGGCGGGCGGTCCCGTTCCCTTTAATGGGGGAAGGGTCAGAGGTTGCAGGGGGCGGGCGGTCCCGTTCCCTTTAATGGGGGAAGGGTCAGAGGTTGCAGGGGGCGGGCGGTCCCGTTCCCTTTAATGGGGGAAGGGTCAGAGGTTGCAGGGGGCGGGCGGTCCCGTTCCCTTTAATGGGGGAAGGGTCAGAGGTTGCAGGGGGCGGGCGGTCCCGTTCCCTTTAATGGGGGAAGGGTCAGAGGTTGCAGGGGGCGGGCGGTCCCGTTCCCTTTAATGGGGGAAGGGTCAGAGGTTGCAGGGGGCGGGCGGTCCCGTTCCCTTTAATGGGGGAAGGGTCAGTGGTTGCAGGGGGCGGGCGGTCCCGTTCCCTTTAATGGGGGAAGGGTCAGAGGTTGCAGGGGGCGGGCGGTCCCGTTCCCTTTAATGGGGGAAGGGTCAGTGGTTGCAGGGGGCGGGCGGTCCCGTTCCCTTTAATGGGGGAAGGGTCAGTGGTTGCAGGGGGCGGGCGGTCCCGTTCCCTTTAATGGGGGAAGGGTCAGTGGTTGCAGGGGGCGGGCGGTCCCGTTCCCTTTAATGGGGGAAGGGTCAGTGGTTGCAGGGGGCGGGCGGTCCCGTTCCCTTTAATGGGGGAAGGGTCAGTGGTAGCAGGGGGCGGGCGGTCCCATTCCCTTTAATGGGGGAAGGGTCAGTGGTTGCAGGGGGCGGGCGGTCCCATTCCCTTTAATGGGGGAAGGGTCAGAGGTTGCAGGGGGCGGGCGGTCCCATTCCCTTTAATGGGGGAAGGGTCAGTGGTTGCAGGGGGCGGGCAGTCCCATTCCCTCTCATGGGCGGAGGGGTGGATCTCTGTGAAGGGGTTCATCCATTTCTTGGATGGGGGTGAAGGGAGGAGGCTGCCCCAAGGCAAAGTGTTGAGACTGTTTCTTCCCCACCTTGTCTCTGTGGCCCCACCCCCCTCGCCAGCTTCGTCATGGGCCCTTTCCTCCTCTAGGGGATGCTGGCTCCAATCTGG
Source organism: Pelodiscus sinensis (assembly GCF_052426305.1). Taxonomy (NCBI): domain Eukaryota; kingdom Metazoa; phylum Chordata; order Testudines; family Trionychidae; genus Pelodiscus; species Pelodiscus sinensis. Next base: position 8,171,937 of record NC_143069.1, read on the forward strand.
CCGTAGGGCAGGGGCTGGCTGGCCCAGGGGGCGGGGATTGGGGCTTGTCCTCTCTGGGGGGCACTGGCTGTGCTGCTGCCTGAGAACACCACGTGGGTCCAGCCCCTGGACCTGCCCAGCTGCTCTCTGGGCTGCCGTGGCTGAGTGACTCTAGTGTAGTGATGGGGGGCACCGGGCTGGGCGCAGAGCTGGAGCAGGCAGTGCTGGGGGAATGAGCTGCTCGGAGCCTCACCAGACCTGTGAGGGGGAGGAAAAGCCCTCGGCATTCAGCCTTGTTTCCTGCCTTGCAGGTCATCTTGCTCCCACCAGGCGCCATGCCCACGGTGGATCCTAGCCAGCTCGCCATCCGCGAGATGCAGGAAGATGAGGAGCAGATGGTCCTGGAGCTGCTAAAGGTCTGGGGAGAGGGCATTGCCTGTCTGTCCAGCCCTGGAGATGTCTGTCTGTCCGTCCATCCAAGCTCTAACCCCCTGCCTGCCTTTAGCCCTGTGGGGATCTCAAAGCTAAAGAATGATCCTGCATGATTCCCTACCCCTACCGAGATATGCAAGTCAGTATGAATCCCATTGTTTGTGGAGGACGCTGAGGCACAGAGATCCCAAGCGAGCAGCGCTTGAAGTCCCAGAGGGTCGAGGAAGAGCTGAGATTAGCACTGACCTGGTTTCCTTGACCTGCCATTTCACATTGTGACCAGAGTCCCATCCATAGAACAGTTCAGGGTGGATGCCCTGGTCCCTGTGCTTTGGGGGGGCCCTGCAGCAGCCATCCCAGCCATCCAATGGGGCAGTCCCCCATACTGATGGGAGCCCATGGAGCCCCGGGTGGCTTGAGGATTTCAGGGCTTGGGGAGGAGACGCGGAGCAGCAGGGTCCCCCTGCTGCACTCAGAGTGGCAGCGGAAGCCTGGGAAGCAGTATCTCATGCAGCAACTTGAGCTGCTCTGCTGTCATATCCCAGCCTGGGTGCTCCATTCCCCCAGGAGATGTGGGGCTTGGGGAAGTGGGCTGGGCTTGGGATGCTCTGCTTCCTGTCGCCGTGGTGAAGTCAAGCAACCCGGCTGGCAGATGGCAGCCAAGCAGAACAAGCTGTGGGTTGCTCTACTCCTGCAGCTCCTGCTGCTGTGGTGAGTGCGGGGTGGGCGGGGGGGCCAAACCCTGCTGCCACCTTGAGCTAGGCTCCCCGGGTCACGTAGCTTCAAGGAGGGGAGTTTGGGGGAGGTACAAGGGGGCCAGGAGGGAGCAGAGCAGGGGCAGGAAGAGGCAGGGTGGAGGTGGAGCAGGGGTAGGCCTTGGGGAAAGATGTGGGTGGGAAGAGACAGAATGGGGGCAGTGTGTGGGGGGGATGTGTGTGGGGTGGTGTCCATGGCCCCCTAGGGACAGCCCTGACCATGAGCATTAGACCCTGCTGTCCTCCAAAGTGCAGGGCTAGAACCCAGACATCCTGCCAGCTTCTCTTTTCTCTTAACCTTGTGCTCTGTGCACTACCTGTGAGAAATGCATGGGATTGGGCCCCTGTGTCCCATCCAGGACTTCCCTCGAGACCAGCCCCCCTGGCCACAGTGCCCTTTCTGGTAGGGTTACATCCCTCGGGGAGAGTTGCTGCCTGTGGCAAACCTGCCATCACAGCTGCACTCCCACCTGGCCTGGGCACGCAGCAGGCCCCCTGCCCTCAGCCCCCTGCTGACATGCCCTCTTCCTCCCCAGGATGGGTTCAAGGACACGGAAAACCGGCTGATCCTGTATGTCCTGACACGGCCCCTGGCACTGCTGCTGCTGGCCGTGGTGAGCAGTGGCCTTCGCTTTCTGCTCAACTCCTTTGTGGCCGCGCTGCTGGGCCCCGTGCTGCTCACCATCCTGGCCCTCAAGCTGCTGCTGCGGCGCTCTCCGGACCTGGGCCGCTTGCACGCGTACTACCGCTCAGGGCGGCGTGGGCTCTGGGTGGCGGTGTACGACGGCGACGACGTGTGCGGCTGTGTGGCACTGGAGCCCCGCCCACCGGGAGAGTCCCGTGCTGCTGAGCTGAGGCGCTTGGCCGTCAGCCGCTGGTACCGGCGCTCGGGCGTGGGGCGGCGTCTGCTAGCCTTCCTGGAGGCGCAGGCGCGGGCACAGGGCTACGAGTGTGTGGTGCTCTATGCTGCTGTGGTTGCCAAGGCTGCTGTCAGCCTCTTCGAGAGCAGCGGCTACCGCCCCACCGGTGGGCGCAGCTGGCTTGGCTACACCATCCTGCAGGAGTACAGCAAGGACCTCTAATACCCCCCACTCCTCAGCCCTGCTTGGGGGGACTGGCTTGTAAGTAGTCTTGGCCAAGAGCTGGTGGGCCGTGTCTGTCCTCATGCCCGGGGTCTCTCTGCTCCACGGACGCCACCACAGGACGTGGGGTATCGATGGCTGGGATGTGGGATTGGGGTGCAGCAGCCCTGGCCTTCATTCTCAGGATGCAGGGCCACCTCTTCGTTGACCGGAAACAGCGAATTCTGGATGAGTCCCTTTCTGGAGCTGAACAAGACGGGCTGAACCCAATTGTGACAGACTGGGTTCTGACTGTGTGTGTGTGTGTGTGTGGAGGGGGCGGGGGAGGGGTTGTGACTGTGTGTGTGGAGGGGGAAGGGGTTGTGATTGTGACTGTGTGGGGGGGTAGAGGTGGATTACAGATTCGATTGTGACTGCAGGAGTGTGGGGATAAATTGCAGACAGATGGTGATTTCAGGGTGGTGCAGGGGGGATCACAGACTGCTCTGGGGAAGGGGCTATCGAGTGGGTGGCCTTTAGGCATGGAACAGAGCAAAAAGGAAGGTAAGCTTGGTGACTGGGAAGTGCTGCAGGGGTGGAGGGGCAGGCGTTGAGGTTCAGGGGGACCCCAGCATTAGCGCGGGGCTGTGGAGAAGGGGGCTCTCCCCTCACCAAGTTGGCTGTGTGAGGGAGTTTGGCCGTGATTTGCGATGGGCATGGGCCTGGCTGAGGATTGCATTGCTGAACCCAGGCGAGAGAATTCTGGATCTGTCAGTTGCCCCTACAGCTTGAGGGCCAATGGAACCTTGCTGCAGCCATCGCGGGTCCACGTGTGTCACTGCATGTTGTGAATAAAGCTTGCTATTGCGGATACTGCGGCTCCATCTACCTCCTGCCCTCATGGACCCGGGGCAGCTCCCCAGCCAGCAAGGGGCTCCACTCAGCCCGGGAGGCCAGCAGGAGAGTCGCCCCCAGGAAAGGCTGATGGCAGCTGTCTCTCCATCTCCAGACATGCTCTGCTCCGGTTGTCGCCAGCATAAAACAACAAATATCCCTTCCTCCATCAATGGCTCGAGGTCTGGCTGGCGGTTTCAAGGGGGGTGCCCCCGGGGTCGGCACTGGGGCCAGTTTTGTTCAGCATCTTTATTAATGATCTGGATAAGGGGATGGATTGCACCCTCAGCAAGTTTGCAGATGACACTAAGCTAGGGGGAGAGGTAGATACATTGGAGGGTAGGGTTAGGGTCCAGAGTGAGCTAGATAAATTGGCGGATTGGGCCAAAAGACATCTGATGAGGTTCAGAAAGAACAAGTGCAGAGTCCTGCCCTTGGGACAGAAGAATCCCAAGCATAGTTACAGGCTGGGGACCGACTGGATAAGCAGCAGTTCTGCAAAAAAGGATCTGGGGATTATAGTGGATGAGAAGCTGGATATGAGTCACCAGGGTGCCCTTGTAGCCAAGAAGGCTAATGGCATATTAGGGTGCATTAGGAGGAGCATTGCCAGCAGATCCAGAGAAGTGATTACTCCCCTTTATTCAGCACTAGCAAGGCAACATCTGGAGTACTATGTCCAGTTCTGCCCCCCCCCCCCCCCCACTACAGAAAAGAGGTGGATGCATTGGAGAGGGTCCAGCGGAAGGCAATGAAAACGATTAGGGGGCTGGAGCGCCTAATTTTTGAGAAGCTGAGAGATTTGGGCTTGTTTAGTCTAGAGAAGAGTGAGGGGGGATTTGAGAGCAGCCTGCAACTACCTGAAGGGGCGTGTCAAAGGCGATGGAGAGAGGCTGTTCTCAGTGGTGGCAGGTGGCAGAACGAGGGGCAATAGTCTCCAGTTGCAGTGGGGGAGGTCTAGGTTGGATATTAGGAAGAAGTATTTCCCTAGGAGGGTGGGGAAGCCCTGGGATGGGTTCCCTAGGGAGCTGATGGAATCAACGCCCCTAGAGATTTTGAAGTCCCAGCAAAGCCCTGGCTGGGATGATTTAGTTGGGGTTGGTCCTGCTTTGGGTGGGTGGGGTTTGGACTGGATGACTCCCGAGATCTCTTCCAACCCTGTGATTCCTTTCATCCTATGTGCACCGGGGAAGGGGGGGCACTGACTGCAGGGTGCCGGGGAGAGCGCCCCCTTCTGGGCCCTGCAGCACAGCCCCCTAACACTGCCCTGGAGCAAGGAGGCCATGACTGCCCGGGAAGAGAGCCCCTGCCCGCCCCTTGCAGCTGCCTGCCCATTCCTTGGCAGTCTCCATCCGTGGCAGGCCAGGCAGGCTGCAGCGTGGGATGTTTCGTTGTATGACAACACAGGTTGCTATGGTTGCCAGTATCCTGGACTCGCAGCAGCCGCAGTGGCGATTAGAGTCTGGGGAGCAGCCAGGCCACAGTGCTCCATCTGCCCTGTGGTGCAGCCAGCCACGCAGGGGCAGTGCTTGGCATGAGGGGCCAGGTGGGCTGGGGCCCCAGGCCTGCCCTGTGTCTACAGGCATCCCAGAGACCCGGGCTGGGCCGTCCCTCCTCGTGACGCTGCTGGCTCTAGGCTAGCCTGGCTCTCACACACAGCGCTGACTCAATCTTTCTATGACTCGCCCCCAGCTGGGACCGTGCAGCCAGGCCGTCCCGGGCTGGGGAACACAGGCATGTCCCAGCCCAGGCCCCACACCCTGGTGGGACAGGACCCCCCACTCACAGCCCTGGGCCCGGATAACAGCACAGCACCCAGGGTGCACTGGAACCACGGGGCGTGTCAGGCTCTGTGCACATGTGTGTGTATGTGAGTGTGGATGATAGGTACGTGTATCTGGGCCTGTGTGTGAATTGGCGGGGGGTGTGTGTCCACGTCTGTGTGCCCATGTGAACATCTGGATGTGTGTCCATCCGTGTGCATCACTTGGTATGTATATTTGTGCAGGGGAGGGCTGGGGGTGCACGTGTGTGTCGGTTTGCACTGCACACACAGGCATGAGCCCAGCTGTTGCAGCTGCTTCTGTAGCTGCTCGTTAACCCATTGGCTGCCGGGGCAGGGCTGGAGGATGCCACTCACTGGGCTGGGACATGTGGCTGGCAGGGCTCTGCCATCCAGCATCCCTGGTGCTCCGCTTGCCTCCGCCTGTGCTTGGGCTCCCCTGCGGCCCCTGGCTTCCAAGGTCACCACCCTCAGCTGTGGGCGGTTCAGGCTCCCTGCTTCTAAATGGTGTCTGGGCTGAGTCATCCCCTGGCCTGGCCAGTCCTGCTCCATGAAACACCCCTTCGCGAGGCCACTGTGCCGTCTTGGCCCCGGGCTTGCTCCACACCAGCCACCATGCGGCTGCCCCTGCTCCTCCTCGGTGAGTACCAGCTGCTCGGGGGGCGAGGCTCAACTCCAGGGTCCCAGCTCAGGTACTGCCAGAGCTCCCAGATGCTCAGGGCTGCAGGGGCACTGCGGGCCAGGCAGAGGCCACTGGGCAGGGTGCACCAAGCACTGAATGCGAGGCGCTGGGCACTGGGCGCTGAGCACTGGGTGCTGAGCACGGGGCAGAGGGTGCTGGGGTGGGGGTGCTGAGCGCTAGGCACAGGGTGCTGAGTGCTGGGCCAGGGACACTGGGCAGGGGGTGCTGAGCTCTAGGCAGGTGGCACTGTACACAGGGTGCTGAGAACCGGGCAGTGGGTGCTCAGTGCTGGGCAGGGGGTGCTGGACACAGGGTGCTGAGAACCGGGCAGGGGGTGCTCAGTGCTGGGCAGGGGGTGCTGGACACAGGGTGCTGAGAACCGAGCAGGGGGTGCTGAGCGCAGGGCAGGGGGCGCTGGACACAGGGTGCTGAGGACTGGGCAGGGGGTGCTGAGTGCAGGGCAGGGGGCGCTGGACACAGGGTGCTGAGGACCGGGCAGGGGGTGCTGAGCGCAGGGCAGGGGGCGCTGGACACAGGGTGCTGAGGACTGGGCAGGGGGTGCTGAGCGCAGGGCAGGGGGCGCTGGACACAGGGTGCTGAGGACTGGGCAGGGGGTGCTGAGCGCAGGGCAGGGGGCGCTGGACACAGGGTGCTGAGGACCGGGCAGGGGGTGCTGAGTGCAGGGCAGGGGGCGCTGGACACAGGGTGCTGAGGACTGGGCAGGGGGTGCTGAGCGCAGGGCAGGGGGCGCTGGACACAGGGTGCTGAGGACTGGGCAGGGGGTGCTGAGCGCAGGGCAGGGGGCGCTGGACACAGGATGCTGAGGACCGGGCAGGGGGTGCTGAGCGCTGGGCAGGGGGCGCTGGACACAGGGTGCTGAGGACCGGGCAGGGGGTGCTGAGCGCAGGGCAGGGGGCGCTGGACACAGGGTGCTAGGACCGGGCAGGGGGTGCTGAGCGCAGGGCAGGGGGCGCTGGACACAGGGTGCTGAGGACCGGGCAGGGGGTGCTGAGTGCAGGGCAGGGGGCGCTGGACACAGGGTGCTGAGCGCTGGGCAGGGGGTGCTGAGCGCTGGGCAGGGGCATCAGTTGCAGCCAGACACACACTGGGAGCCCAAGGTGCCTCACTCCAGGGCTTGCTCTGTTCACAGACATTTGCAGCGTTAATCTAAATGCTGCTCATGCCGGTTGTTCTGGGGTCAGGCTCAGATTGGCCAGGCCTCCGCATCCGCCAGTCCGGACTCTCTGACCCGCTGGGCAGGGGATTGGCTGTTTGCTGGGTTTGGCTCACCCGCTGCGCTCTTGTTTTTCAGTTGCTTTCCTGGAATTTCACTGCTCAGGTAACTGCGTATTGTGGGGGTGCATGCCTGTGTGTGCGTGTGTGTGCGCCCTTGTGCACGTGTATCACTGACGTGTGGGCGAGTCCCCGGGCCCTGCACCCCCATCCACAGTGAGATGTGACTCTCAGCCGGCAGGTAGAACGGGGTTTATTAGTTGACAGGGACACGGCGTAGAACTGATTTGTCAGCACAGAAATCAGGAGCAGTCAGGACAGTCCATCCTGGGGAGAGGGGGACCCAGACCCAGGGTCTTGGCCCTCCCTCTGCCTCCCCATGCACGGCTTCTGGTCCCAGCCGCCCCAGCCAGGCTCTTCCCTCTGGCCTTTGTCCTGCTTCCCAGGCAAACGATGTCACCTAGTTGCACCCCCTCCTGTGCTCAGAGTACAAAGGGAGGGGGCCCGCAGCCTCCCTCAGTTAGAGTCACACCCACAATTCCCATCACCATCTAGGAATTGGTGCAGCGCCCAGGGAAACTGAGGCACATGCATGGGGTTAGTACAAGACCATAAAAAACACATGCAACATAACAAGGAGACTAAAATCCCCCCCATCCCCACTACGTCACAATGCGGCCCTGTCTGCTGTCTGTATGTGTGCGTGTAGCTGGGGGGCTGAATGCTGCAGTGGGGTGGAGAATTACAGGTGGCGAAGCATCACGGTGGGGTATAGAGTGTTGTAGTGGGTGGAGGCTCAGAGGGGTGTGGAGTGTTGCAGTGGGGTGGAGGCTGACGGGGGGGGTTGCAGTGGGGTGGAGGCTGATGGGGGGTGTCACAGTGGGTGGAGGCTGACGGAGGGGGGGTCGCAGTGGGGTGGAGGCTGACGGAGGGGGTGTCGCAGTGGGTGGAGGCTGATGGGGGAGTGTCACAGTGGGGTGGAGGCTGATGGGGGGGTCGCAGTGGGTGGAGGCTGATGGAGGAGGTGTTGCAGTGGGTGGAGGCTGACGGGGGGGTCACAGTGGGGTGGAGGCTGATGGGGGGTGTTGCAGTGGATGTAGGCTGACGGGGGGGTCGCAGTGGGGTGTAGGCTGATGGGGGGGATCGCAGTGGGTGGAGGCTGATGGAGGGGGTGTCGCAGTGGGTGGAGGCTGATGGGGGGAGTGTCACAGTGGGGTGGAGGTTGACGGGGGGATCGCAGTGGGTGGAGGCTGACGGGGGAGTGTCACAGTGGGGTGTAGGCTGACGGGGGGGATCGCAGTGGGTGGAGGTTGACGGGGGGATCGCAGTGGGTGGAGGCCGACAGGGGGGTCGCAGTGGGTGGAGGTTGACGGGGGGGTCGCAGTGGGTGGAGGCCGACAGGGGGGATCGCAGTGGGTGGAGGTTGACGGGGGGGTCGCAGTGGGTGGAGGTTGACGGGGGGGATCGCAGTGGGTTGTAGGCTGACAGGGGGGTCGCAGTGGGTTGTAGGCTGACGGGGGGGGTCGCAGTGGGTGGAGGCCGACAGGGGGGTCGCAGTGGGTGGAGGCTCACGGGGACTGACGGTTCAGGGTGTGACAGGCCGTGCCGTGCCTGCAGGCCCGTTCCAGGTGCGTCTGTCCGGGGGCCCCAGTGCGTGCGTGGGGCGTGTGGAGATCAGCCACAAGGGCCGCTGGGGCTCGGTGTGTGACGACGAGTGGGATCTGGCCGACGCAGCCGTTGTGTGCCGCCAGCTGGGCTGTGGCACTGCGCTCTCTGCCCCCGTGGGCGCCTGGTTCGGGGAGGGCACCGGCCCCATCTGGCTCAATGAGATGCGATGCCAGGGCTCCGAGCAACACCTGCGCCACTGCCGCCACCGGGGCTGGCGCCAGCACGTCTGCACCCACGAGGAGGACGCCAGCGCCGTGTGCTCAGGTAGGGCCAGTCGGAATGCGTGATGTGCCCACTGGGTTCTCCCCACCCAGCACTGGGCCAAGGGGAGCCGGGCCCCGGGCCCCATTCCCCACCCCCTGGGGCCGGATTGGAGGACATGGCCATAGTGGGTCCCTGTGTGTCACTGCAGCAGCGGTTCGCAGGCCTCATGTGGCCCAGTTAGCACCCAGCCGTGGCCTGAGTGTGTGCTAAAAGGTGCCAGCCTGCGCAGAGAGGTCTGGATTCCTGGCTGCCTGTGCGGCAGGGTCCAGGGTGGGGTTGTCCCTGTGGGAGTCTGGGGGCGCTGCCCAGCTCTGCACAGTGAGAGTGTGGGACTGGTGCTGGCGGTGGACCTGCTGGGGTTGGGATCAGGGTTCCCAGCCAGCTGACAGACAAGTCCAGGGTTGGGCCTGCCACCCGGCCTAACATAAAGGGGTCTGGGCCCTGCCCAGGTCCCCATTCCAGGCCCTACTCTGTGGAGGGGTCTCTGGGCAGGTGGCGCTGGGCATAGGGGTTGGTGGAAGGGCTGGGGGGCGCACTGCGGTTTTCAGCCTGCGGCCAGGTAGCACACGGTGGTTCAATGCTAATTAGGGTGAGAACCACTGCACTACACTGGGGCTCTGGATGTGCAGGTGAGAGGGCCCGTCCCATGGCTGTGCCCAGTGTGGCTGGCACTGACCCTTCTGGGGCCCAGGCACCACACTCTGCATGTGGCCATGTCTCTGTGCCCGTCTGACCCTGCCGCGCCCACAGCTCACCGCTTCCTGCCCTTCATCACCACCGAGCCCTCGGTGCAGCTCAGGGACCCCCGACCCCCAGCACAGAGCACAGCCCGGGCTCCCACCACGCCAGCGCACAGTGAGTACGAGACACACCAGTCCCCCCGGCCCCTCTGCTCCTAGCACATGCCCCCCTCCACTCCAGGCCCCTGACTTCCTGGGCTTCATCCCAGGGGAAGTGGAATTGCTTGTTCATGGGCCTCGAGTGGAGCTAGTGGATGCGACTGGCCCCTGGTGGGATGAGCGCTGGAACGTTAAAATCAAGGGTAGGGCCTGTGGAGCAAGCATCGCGTGGGCAAACCCCATCCCGAGAGCGGCACTGCTTGTTTCGGAGTCACTGATCAGTAGCTTGGACTTCAGTTCCAAGGCCAGAAGGGGCCGCTGGGACCATCTGATCTGACATCCCCCCCATAACTCAGGCTTGAGAACGCGCCCAAGTCATTCCCAGAGCAGAGTTTTGAGAAAAGCTTCCACTTGGAGCGACCTCCCCTGGAGGGCTCACGCTGCCAGGATCAAAACGTCCTCTGAACTTCAGAACACCGTGACAATTTCCTCACACAAAGAGCGCCACAGCCGGTGTGTGGGGGTTTTACATTTGAGCACAGCTATGGCTGTTACCCGCTCTAGGGCACCCCACCTTTACCCTGCCATGGGCTCAAGGCAAATTTCAGTACCATCACCCTTTCCCAGTTCCTAGGGCTCCGGGCAAAAGGCACTTACCCTCACCCAGGTCCTAGGGCCCAGAGCCACCCATCCCCCATTTCTAGGGCTCAGGGAGGAATCTGGGGGCTCAGAGGCCTTTTCGCCAGTGAAGAACCTGACACAGTCATACCCAGGTCTCTGTGCGCTAGCAGCCACCCAAAGAGAATGCAGATGCTGAGCATACAGCGCTCCCCAGCTGCTCCCAACAGGGCAGATGAAATATCCTGCTGGCTGCCCAGGACCAGGTCATGTGGGGCTCTGGCTTCCTGCAGGGTGTGGGTGCAGGGTGTGGAGGTCTGGCAGCTCTGATCAGAGGCCGTTTCCTGGACTTAGGTTCCAGTCCTAAAAACTTCCTTTTGGACCCCAGTTTATCTAGTGAAATCCAGTCCTGCTTAGCTGTACCGTAACCAATCAGTTTAGACTAAAGAACCACAACACAGTGTTTTTCCTCAGTCCTAGCCCAATACGAAATAATTCTTTAAGTACGCATACTCCCTCCCCCCCCTTCGCTGGTTTAAATCTTGCAAAATGAGTTATGCAACACACAGAGCCCAGATAGGTAAACAATACAGAAGTGAGGTGGGGACCTTAAGGGCAAAATCATAAAGAAGTGGAGACTTCACCCCCCCAACGACTGACAGCATTCTGTCTGGCAAGGGCGCTTATCACAGCTTTCCTTGATGGTGGGTGCTGTTAGGAGAGGAGTGCCTCTTCAACAGCCCCATATTAGTTTGCTTTGATAAAATCTAGGTGGAAAGGGAGGATGTGACTTTCTGCTCCTTAGCTCAGGGCTGTTGCTCTCCTGTGTCTGCAGAAAAAGGCTGTGGGCCTTGCGAAACAGGCTGCACTCACAGCTTAGGTTCGAGTCTCACAGAGCCCCAGGATTGATGCTCCATCCCAGTGTTTAAACAGGCTCTTGGAGGAATCCCTGCAATGTGCCAGACCCCGCAAGGGGTCTCACTTTCTGCCAGGGCAGGCCAGGGGGTCTCACAGACCCCAAAACAGCTCTCTGGGCAGAGCCGTCCATACACAGAAATACACAGCTGCATAGGGCACCCCAAATGTTGGGGACCACTGGTCTTAGTGTCCCCTCACTCGGCTCTTCCCATCCCTGCTCTCTGGCTCTGCTTCCTCTGGAAAGGAGGTAGTTCACTTACAAGTGGCAAAGCCTGGCAGAGCTCGTAGCAGACACTGAACCTGTGAAAGAGCCATAACGGGCATTTGCCAACCCCAGGCATACACTGCCAGTTTTTGAATGTATCGTGTGAGTCAAGAGGACCTTAGTTAAAATGTACTTCAAAAACTATTTCACTAGCAAAGACCCACTTCGTCAGATGTCTTGCATCTGACGAAGTGGGTCTTTGCCCACGAAAGCTTATGCTCCTACACTTCAGTTAGTCTATAAGGTGCCACAGGACTCCTTGTCGCTTTTGCAGATTCAGACTAACACGGCTACCCCTCTGATATTTCATTAGCGTGTAGCTGAAGATTATTAAATCACAGCTCTAAAAAGTCCACCCCCCCCCAGCTGCCATTGGTTATGGGGCACCAGTTTAATAGTACTGGATAGAGTCCCATTGGGATGGCCCTGTCTTTGGGCTCCAGCCTGCTTCCTTTGCCCCACAAGCGCTTTCCTGCCAGGGAAACTCAGCCAGACTCCTGGGAGAGCCTTGTGAGCACTGCCAGGATTAATGCACCTCAGCACGGATGGGCGGAGACACTCAAACCATCCTTCCAAAGCCGGTGGGCTTGCTCGGCCCTGGCACATGGGCAGGGAGTCCCGAGGGCAGCGCAGAGAGAGGAAGGTTCCAGCAGAGCCAATTCTGGTCGTCCCCGAGCCTATCTTCAGGCTCTGTTCCTTAGTCACTTGCCAGGGGTTTCTGCAGAAAAGGACCTGGGGGTTACAGTGGATGAGAAGCTGGATATGAGTCAACAGTGTGTCCTTGTAGCCAAGAAGGCTAATGGCATATTAGGGTGCATTAAGAGGAGCATTGCCGGCAGATCCAGAGATGTCATTATTCCCCTTTATTCGGCTCTGATGAGGCCACATCTGGACTATTGTGTTCAGTTCTGGGCCCCCCACTACAGAAAGGATGTGGACGCATTGGAGAGGGTCCAGAGTAGGGCAAACAAAATGATTAGGGAGCTGGAGCATATGACTTATGAGGAGAGGCTGAGGAACTTGGGTCTGTTTAGTCTGCAGAAGCGAAGAGTGAGGGGGGGATTAGAAAGCAGCCTGCAACTTCCTGAAGGGAGGTTCCAAAGAGGAAGGAGAGAGGCTGTTCTCAGTAGTGACAGATGGCAGAACAAGGAGCAATGGTCTCAAGTTGTGGTGGGGGAGGTCCAGGTTGGATATTAGGAAAAACTATTTCCCTAGGAGGGTGGAGAAGCACTGGGATGGGTTCCCTAGGGAAGTAGTGGAGTCTCCATCCCTAGAGGTGTTTAAGTCTCGGCTTGACAAAGCCCTGGCCGGGTTGATTGAGTTGGGATTGGTCCTGCCTAGAGCAGGGGGCTGGACTTGATGACCTTCTGAGGTTTCTTCTAACTCTATGGTTCTAGGATTCTATGGTTCCATAGTTCTAGGTAAGAACATGGAGGTTTCTGCCAGAGCCCACCCATATCCCCGTCCCAGGCCTCTGTCTCCAGGCAGGTTCACAGCCACGCCTGCTGGGGTCATTTGGTGGAGTGTCCATTGTTCCCTCCTGGAGCTTCCATTGATCCTCTGGCTGGCTTGTGGGTCTGGGCTCTGTCTAGACTGGCAGTGTTAAAGCGCTGCCGCAGCAGAGTTTCAACAGGACAGTGTGGTTGTGAGTGACACCAGTGCTGGGGGAAAACACGCAGAGCACATGCGGAAAACCACCTCCACAAGGGGCGCAGCTCCCAGGTGCTGCTGATTTTTCACTCCCCCGAGTGAGTTTCAGTCCAGTAACTGGTCCGTGTAGACAAGCCCTGGGTCTGTTTCAAACACTTCCTTCAGGGCCATTTGATCCATCCAAACAGCGAGATAACACAGCACGATAACGTACACCTGCACCCCCCCCATATATCTAGTGCTACCCCTCTGGGCAGCAATGCAATCTTCAGAGAGAAACTGAGGCACACATAGGCGTAATAAAATATTACCCAAAATTCCTGCTTCCTCACAAGTGAGCATGATTTGATGACATTTGTAATAAGCAAAAAGGAGAAACTCCAGTCTGCATTCTTGGTGCTTGAGAAGGGGCAGTTTGACAAAGTTGAAAACAAAATTATGAACAAAATTCTCTGGGAGGAAGAATTAACATAAAATAGTAGCCCAATGTCTGTGACTCTGTAATGCTGGCTGTTCCCTCTGAGCGGCGCTGTTGCCTCCCTGGCTGTTCCCTCTGAGCGGCGCTGTTGCCTCCCTGGCTGTTCCCTCTGGGCGGCACTGTTGCCTCCCTGGCTGTTCCCTCTGGGCGGTGCTGTTGTCTTCCTGGCTGTTCCCTCTGGGCGGCGCTGTTGCCTCCCTGGCTGTTCCCTCTGGGTGGCGCTGTTGTCTCCCTGGCTGTTCCCTCTGGGCGGCGCTGTTGTCTTCCTGGCTGTTCCCTCTGGGCGGCGCTGTTGCCTCCCTGGCTGTTCCCTCTGAGTGGCGCTGTTGCCTCCCTGGCTGTTCCCTCTGGACGGCGCTGTTGCCTCCCTGGCTGTTCCCTCTGAGTGGCGCTGTTGCCTCCCTGGCTGTTCCCTCTGGACGACGCTGTTGCCTCCCTGGCTGTTCCCTCTGAGTGGCGCTGTTGTCTCCCTGGCTGTTCCCTCTGAGTGGCGCTGTTGTCTCCCTGGCTGTTCCCTCTGGGCGGCGCTGTTGCCTGAGTCACGTCCTTTGCCTCCCGCCGTAGCACTCGACTGACTTCTGCGCCGCTCAGCCAGGCCGCCGCGGGGGAGCAAGCAGCCATCTGGGCGCTGTGGTCCCCATGCATCACAGGGGTGGCTGAGCGGTGCAGGAGTCAGCCGAGTGCCACAGTGGGAGGAAAGGGGGGCGGTGACGTACACGGCCAGGGGGTGGGGCCTGCCTGTGTATGTCACCGCCCTGCCCCCCTTTGCACCCCCCTTCGCCTCCTGCCGTGGCACTTGGCTGACACAGGGGAGCCGAAACAGCCGCTGCGGGGGAGCCCAAATGGTGTGACAGAGGCACTGGGCCCTGCCCCCTGGCTATGAACATCACTGCCCTGCCCCCCTTTGCCTCCCGCAGTGGGCTCAGCTGACTTCTGCGGCGCTCAGCCGGGCCACCGCATGGGAGAAAGAGGCGCAAGTGACCGTTTGGGCTCTGCGCTCCCCATGCAGCACAGGGAGCGTGGTGCCCAAACGGCTCCCTGCGTGGGAGGCAGGAGGGGGAGAAGAGAAAGAGCGAGACAGAGAGGGTACGTGGAATGAGGAGTAACAGTAGTTCGAATTAGGATCTTTAATTTGAACTACCTACTCTGTGCCGCATATAGCCGCGGGCACAGAGTTCGGACTAAGGGGGATTTAAAAATGGCAGCGCCCGGGAACATGCAAATGAAGCCCAGGATATTTAAATCCCGGGCTTCATTTGCAACTCCACTTGCCCTAATTACCCTACCTAGCTCGAACTAATGAGCTAGTGTAGACGTACCTAGAAAGAGGCAGGAGGCGGAGGAGAGCTGAGAGGGTATGTCTACACTGCCACCCTAATTCGAACTAGGCTGGCTAATGTAGGCATTTGAAGTTGCAAATGAAGCCCGGGATTTAAATATCCTGGGCTTCATTTGCATCTTGCCGGGCACCGCCATTTTTAAATCCCCGTTAGTGCGGACTCTGTGCCCGCGGCTACACGCGGCACGGAGTAGGTAGTTCGAATTAGGCTCTCTAATTCGAACTACCAGTACACCTCGTTCCACGAGGACATCTTCTCTGACCCCCTTGCAATTCATCACCCTCCTTCTGGAATTGCGGGCATAGGAGGGCTCGAGGAATAACGGTAGTTCGGATTAGAGAGCCTAATTCGAACTACCTACTCTGTGCTGGGTGTAGCCGCGGGCACGGAGTCTGCACTAACGGGGATTTAAAAATGGCGGCGCCCGGCAAGATGCAAATGAAGCCCGGGATATTTAAATCCCGGGCTTCATTTGCAACTTCAAATGCCTATATTAGCCACCCTAGTTCGAACTAGGGTGGCAGTGTAGACATACCCAGAGAGAGCGGGGGGAGGCAGTAGGAGGAGGAGAGACAGAGAGAGGGAGAGACACGGAGTGAGAGACCGGAGGCTCAGGAGAGAAGACCGACGTGAAGGAGAGACCTGAAAATCCCCTCTTATAACGAGCTAATTGGCTAGTTAACATAAGAAGGGCCATACTGGGACAGACCAAGGGTCTGTCTAGCCCAGTATTCTGTTTTCTGTCAAAGGCCAATGCCAAGTCCCCGGAGGAAGTGAACAGAACAGAGGGATAATCAGAAATTTAATAAGAAAAAAGTGTGTATTGGGAATAGGCTGAGAATTGGACGCCACAAAAGCCACAGTCCTACAACTGAGGAAGAAGGCCTTGCTGATTTAAAAATCCAACCAGACTTAAAGGAAAAGTGAAAGCATGATAAAAATAAAAACAATGATATGCAACAAATGGAAGAAAAGGGAAGTTGGCAATAATGACTATATCTCAGAAGCTCCAGAGGGGTAGCCAAGTTAGTCTATAACAGGAAAAACTTAAAAACCAACAAATAGTCTAGTAGCACCTTAAAGACTAACAAAACATGTAGATGGTACCATGAGCTTTTGTGGGCACAGCCCACTCAGAAGCTAGGAACTGTAGAAAATTGATAAGGGAAGATTTTTTTTAAAAAGTGTAGAACAAGCAAAAAGAATCCTGACCATGGTATTGGCCCATTACTGGATGGAAATAGAAAACAAATGATGCTCGTATGGTGATAATAACACTCTTCTTATTCCACTAATATATCAGGAGGATAAGAAGAGAAGCTACAAAAGTCAGAAATGTTTAAGTTGGCAGGTCTAGATGAATTGCATCAACGAGTTTTGAAAGAGCTTCCCGAGGAGCTTGCTGGATCTTTACTTTTGATTTTCATTTGTGGAGGACTGGGGTAGTTGGGTAAACAGGATGACCCAGGTAGTTATAGGCCTGTCTTCCTGACATTATTCCTGGGCAAAATAGTGGAGAAATTGATATGAGACTTGATTAATAAGGAATATAAAGAGGATAATGTAATTATTGCAAATCAACATGGGTTTATGGAAAATAGTTCCTGTCAAATTAACTGGATATATTTTTGGAGGTATGATGGGTTTGATTACAGAGATCCCATTAAGACTGTCACTTGATGTGCTGAAAATACCACTGAGCTTGCCTTCCCGCCCTGGGAGGCATCCTGCCACCCTGGGGGACAGGAGACTGCAACAGGGTGGTACGGCTCACTTGGCACATTGGGAGCAAGCAACAACTTTAGTGGCTGGATGCAAAAGTATTGCTCTGGGGAGGAACAGTGCGGCTGCACTCCCAGGGGGCCTCTCTCCGGGAGCAGGGACTCTGAAACCGCCCCATGCTTCCCCCACTCTGCCCTTTCCTCCAAGCCCAGCTTCTGCCCCTGCTCCACCTTTGTTCTACCTCCTGCCCCAAGCAGTGCGACCTGGGATTACAAGGGGTGGCAATGGGAAGCAGAGGAGCCAGGCCCCAGCCTGCAGCGACCTGGCTGGGATATGGTGGAGCAGAGCAGGCTGGGGCTGGGTCGCTCTGCTTCCCACGGCTCCTGCCACCGCTGGTGTGGGGGCAGGCCTGGCCCTTGTTGCCGGCACAGGCCCCCGGTAACTCCTGCCCTCCCTGAGCCCTGCGGAGCCTGGGGCAGCTGCCCTGAGCCCTCCTATGCCTGCAATTCCAGAAGGAGGGTGATGAATTGCAGGGGGGTCAGAGAAGACGGTGAAGGGGGTAGAAAACCAGCCTCGGCGTGGCAGACTCAGGGAGCTGGGTCTAGGTGGCTGAGCAAGGAGACGGTCGCAGGCTGTAGGTAGCTGCCTGGGAACGAAGGTTCAATGCTGCGGTCAGATGCCTTCCAAAGGCTGGATGCTGAAGCTGGACGAGTTGAGTCGGGAACTCAGACGTTCCTTTGTGGCAGGGAAGTGCTGGAACAATTTACCGAAGGTTGTGGGGGGCTCTCCAATGTGGACGATTTTGGACCCGGTTGTTGTAAATGCTCTGCTCACGGAATTATTTGGGGGCAGCTCTCGGCAGGTCGTCAGCAACATGACCACCAAGGTCTCTTCTGGCCTCAGGAGCTGCAAGCATCCCCTTGTGTCCGCCCTGGCGGCCATGAGCCTGTCAGAGACCCGTCCCCACCCATCAGCCTGGACAGTGGGCTCCCTTCCCATGCAAAGACACCCTCCCCCCCCAGCCTGGCCTGCGGTGCTCCTCCCCGTACAGGTGGCCTGCCATTCTGGTCTGGGCTGTGGATCCGCTCTGTGATCCCCATCCCCTGGTGACCTACTATCTGCCCCGCAGGTGGCGCCCCCCTGCGGCTGGTTGGGGGGCCCCACAACTGCGCGGGGCGCCTGGAGGTGCTGCACAGGGGCCAGTGGGGCTCAGTGTGTGATGACGGCTGGGGGCTGCCGGAGGGCGCCGTGGTGTGCCGGGAGCTGGGCTGCGGTGCGGTGCAGGCGGCCCCCGGGGGGGCGCATTTTGGGACAGGCACTGGCCCCATCTGGCTGGACGACGTGGGCTGCAGCGGGAAGGAGGTGTCTCTGCGGCACTGCCGGGCACGGCCCTGGGGGCGCAGCAACTGCCAGCACAACGAGGACGCCAGTGTCGTTTGTACAGGTATCACCCGGAGCTATGTACCCCCCCAGCTACCCCCACTCGAACTTCCCCCCCTCAGCTATTCCCCCCCGGAGATACCTACCCCCCAGCTACCCCCACTCGAACTTCCTCCTCCCTCAGCTATTCCCCCCCGGAGATACCTACCCCACAGCTACCCCCACTCGAACTTCCCCCCCCTCAGCTATTCCCCCCCGGAGATACCTACCCCCCAGCTACCCCCACTCGAACTTCCCCCCCTCAGCTATTCCCCCCCGGAGATACCTACCCCCCAGCTACCCCCACTCGAACTTCCCCCCCTCAGCTATTCCCCCCCGGAGATACCTACCCCCCAGCTACCCCCACTCGAACTTCCCCCCCAGAGATACCTACCCCCCAGCTACCCCCACTCGAACTTCCCCCCTCAGCTATTCCCCCCCGGAGATACCTACCCCCCAGCTACCCCCACTCGAACTTCCCCCCCTCAGCTATTCCCCCCCGGAGATACCTACCCCCCAGCTACCCCCACTCGAACTTCCCCCCCTCAGCTATTCCCTCCCAGAGATACCTACCCCCCAGCTACCCCCACTCGAACTTCCTCCTCCCTCAGCTATTCCCCCCCGGAGATACCTACCCCCCAGCTACCCCCACTCGAACTTCCCCCCCTCAGCTATTCCCTCCCAGAGATACCTACCCCCCAGCTACCCCCACTCGAACTTCCCCCCCCTCAGCTATTCCCCCCCGGAGATACCTACCCCCCAGCTACCCCCACCCGAACTTCCCCCCCTCAGCTATTCCCTCCCAGAGATACCTACCCCCCAGCTACCCCCACTCGAACTTCCCCCCCCTCAGCTATTCCCCCCCGGAGATACCTACCCCCCAGCTACCCCCACTCGAACTTCCTCCTCCCTCAGCTATTCCCCCCCGGAGATACCTACCCCCCAGCTACCCCCACTCGAACTTCCCCCCCCTCAGCTATTCCCCCCCGGAGATACCTACCCCCCAGCTACCCCCACCCGAACTTCCCCCCCCTCAGCTATTCCCTCCCAGAGATACCTACCCCCCAGCTACCCCCACCCGAACTTCCTCCTCCCTCAGCTATTCCCTCCCAGAGATACCTACCCCCCAGCTACCCCCACTCGAACTTCCCCCCCTCAGCTATTCCCCCCCGGAGATACCTACCCCCCAGCTACCCCCACCCGAACTTCCTCCTCCCTCAGCTATTCCCTCCCAGAGATACCTACCCCCCAGCTACCCCCACTCGAACTTCCTCCTCCCTCAGCTATTCCCCCCCGGAGATACCTACCCCCCAGCTACCCCCACTCGAACTTCCTCCTCCCTCAGCTATTCCCCCCCGGAGATACCTACCCCCCAGCTACCCCCACCCGAACTTCCTCCTCCCTCAGCTATTCCCTCCCAGAGATACCTACCCCCCAGCTACCCCCACTCGAACTTCCCCCCCCTCAGCTATTCCCCCCCGGAGATACCTACCCCCCAGCTACCCCCACCCGAACTTCCTCCTCCCTCAGCTATTCCCTCCCAGAGATACCTACCCCCCAGCTACCCCCACTCGAACTTCCCCCCCTCAGCTATTCCCTCCCAGAGATACCTACCCCCCAGCTACCCCCACTCGAACTTCCTCCTCCCTCAGCTATTCCCCCCCGGAGATACCTACCCCCCAGCTACCCCCACTCGAACTTCCCCCCCTCAGCTATTCCCCCCCGGAGATACCTACCCCCCAGCTACCCCCACCCGAACTTCCCCCCCCTCAGCTATTCCCTCCCAGAGATACCTACCCCCCAGCTACCCCCACTCGAACTTCCTCCTCCCTCAGCTATTCCCCCCCCGGAGATACCTACCACTCAGCTAACCCCACCCCGAACTTCCTCCTCCCTCAGCTATTCCTCCCCGGAGATACCTACCCCACAGCTACCCCCACCCTGAACTTCCCCCCCTCAGCTATTCCCCCCCGGAGATACCTACCCCCCAGCTATCCCCACCCTGAACTTCCTCCTCCCTCAGCTATTCCCTCCCAGAGATACCTACCCCCCAGCTACTCCCACCCCGAACTTCCTCCTCCCTCAGCTATTCCCTCCCAGAGATACCTACCCCCCAGCTACTCCCACCCCGAACTTCCTCCTCCCTCAGCTATTCCCTCCCAGAGATACCTACCCCCCAGCTACCCCCACCCGAACTTCCCCCCCCTTAGCTATTCCCCCCCGGAGATACCTACCCCTCAGCTACCCCCACCCTGAACTTCCCCTCCCTCAGCTATTCCCTCCCAGAGATACCTACCCCCCAGCTATCCCCACCCTGAACTTCCCCTCCCTCAGCTATTCCCTCCCAGAGATACCTACCCCCCAGCTACCCCCACTCGAACTTCCTCCTCCCTCAGCTATTCCCCTCCAGAGATACCTACCCCCCAGCTATCCCCACCCTGAACTTCCCCTCCCTCAGCTATTCCCTCCCAGAGATACCTACCCCCCAGCTATCCCCACCCTGAACTTCCCCTCCCTCAGCTATTCCCCCCGGAGATACCTACCCCTCAGCTACCCCCACCCTGAACTTCCCCTCCCTCAACTATTCCCCCACAGAAATACCTACCCCCAGCTGCCCCCAACTTTCCCCTTCCTCAGTTATTCCCCCCCAGAGATACCTACTCCCCAGCTGCTCCCACCCCAAACTTCCCCCTCCCTCAGCTATTCCCTCCCAGAGATACCTACCCCCCAGCTACCCCCACCCGAACTTCCTCCTCCCTCAGCTATTCCCTCCCAGAGATACCTACCCCCCAGCTACCCCCACCCAAACTTCCTCCTCCCTCAGCTATTCCCTCCCAGAGATACCTACCCCCCAGCTATCCCCACCCTGAACTTCCCCTCCCTCAGCTATTCCCCCCAGAGATACCTACTCCCCAGCTGCCCCAACCCTGAACATCCCCTCCCTCAACTATTCCCCACAGAGATACCTACCCCCTGCTGCTCCCACCCCAAACTTCCCCCTCCCTCAGCTATTCCCCACAGAGATACCTACCCCTCAGCTACCTCCACAGCTACTCCCACCCTGAGCTTTCCCCTCCCTCAGATATTCTCCCCCAGAGATACCTACCCCCCCAGCAACTCCCCAACCCCGAACTCTCCCCTCCCGGAGCTGTTCCCCCCAAGAACTTCCCACTTCCCACAGCTACTCCTCACCCTGGACTCTCTCCCTCACAGAGCTATTTCCCCCTGAGCTACCTACTCCCGAGCTACTCCCCCCGAACAACCTTCCTCCCTGAGCTATTCCCCCCGAACTACCTACCCCCCAGCTACTCCCAACCAAACTCCCTCCCTCCCTGAGCTAATCCCCCCAGAGCTCCCTACACCCCCACATTGCCTCAGAGCTACCTCCGCCCACCTCAAAGTTACCTTCCCCCACCCTCGAGCTACCTCCCGTCACCCCAGAGCTACTTCCACCCACCTCAAAGTTACCTTCCCCCACCCCATGTTACCTCCCCCCGAGCTACTTCCTCCCACTACGAGCTACCTTCCCCCACCCCGAGCTACTTCCCCCCCGAGTTACCCCCCTCACCTCAGGCTACTTCCCCCCACTCTGAGCTACTTTCCCCCACCCCAGAGCTACCTACCTAACTTGCAGACAAGCTACCCCAATATCTCTGCTCTCTCCTGGGGTGTGTGTGTGTGTGTTGCTCTCTTCTTGGGGTTGTGGAGTGGTTCCTGCTGACTCCCCGTGTGTGGACTGGGATGATTTCTGCTGTCTTGCTGTGGGGAGGGGGGTGGTAAGGGGATGATCTGTGCTGTCTCACTGGGAGGGTAGGGGGATGGTGTCTGCTGTCTTGCTGTGGGGGGGGTAAGGGGATGATCTGTGCTGTCTCACTGGGAGGGTAGGGGGATGGTGTCTGCTGTCTTGCTGTGGGGGGGTAAGGGGATGATCTGTGCTGTCTCACTGGGAGGGTAGGGGGATGGTGTCTGCTGTCTTGCTGTGGGGGGGGTAAGGGGATGATCTGTGCTGTCTCACTGGGAGGGTAGGGGGATGGTGTCTGCTGTCTTGCTGTGGGGGGGGAAGGGGATGATCTGTGCTGTCTCACTGGGAGGGTAGGGGGATGGTGTCTGCTGTCTTGCTGTGGGGGGGGTAAGGGGATGATCTGTGCTGTCTCACTGGGAGGGTAGGGGGATGGTGTCTGCTGTCTTGCTGTGGGGGGGGGAAGGGGATGATCTGTGCTGTCTCACTGGGAGGGTAGGGGGATGGTGTCTGCTGTCTTGCTGTGGGGGGGGTAAGGGGATGATCTGTGCTGTCTCACTGGGAGGGTAGGGGGATGGTGTCTGCTGTCTTGCTGTGGGGGGGGTAAGGGGATGATCTGTGCTGTCTCACTGGGAGGGTAGGGGGATGGTGTCTGCTGTCTTGCTGGGGGGGGTCTCTGCTCGCTGGGGGGTAGGAGGATGATCTCTGCTGTCTCGCTGGGGGGGTGGGACTGATCTCTGCTCTCTTTGCAGGGGGTGCTGTGCTGCGGCTGGTGGGCGGGGCAGGTCCCTGCTCCGGGCGGCTGGAGGTTTTCCACCAGGACCGCTGGGGCACGGTGTGTGACGACATGTGGGCGCTGCCCGGCGCGGCTGTGGTGTGCCGGGAGCTCGGCTGTGGGGATCCCCTCTCGGCTCCTGGCGGGGCCTTCTTTGGTGAGGGCAGTGGCCCCATCTGGCTGGACAACGTGCGGTGCCAGGGCAACGAGTCGGCGCTGAGCCGGTGTCCCGCGGCGCCCTGGGGCGTGCACGACTGCCAGCACGCGGAGGACGCTGGCGTGGTGTGCACAGGTAACTGCGGGGCGTGGGTCTCTCTTCCCTGCACTGGCCTCTCCCCAGCCAGCACCCACGTTCCACCTCTCGGCTGCTCGGCTGCTTCCACTGCCAGATCCCTGCACCTGCCACGCTGAGCCAGAGGGTTCGCTTCATGGCCTGCAACTCAGAATTAGCCCTGCTGGGTAACTGGGTCCCATCTGCTCCCGCTCAGCCGATTCTTTTAACCTTCCCCAGTTGTACCTGGGAGGTGCCGAGATCTGCCACTATTCCCTTCCCCTCCCTGGACTACAGCGGCTAGGGGCGCTCTGGCTGGCTGGGGTTGGGGTCCGGCTGGAGCGGGTGAGGGGCACTGGCTGGGGTTGGGGTCCGGCTGACAGGGGTGAGGGGCGCTCTGGCTGGGGTTGGGGTCCGGCTGGCGCGGGTGAGGGGTGCTCTGGCTGGGGTTGGGGTTCGGCTGGCGTGGGTGAGGGGCACTGGCTGGGGTTGGGGTCCGGCTGACAGGGGTGAGGGGCGCTCTGGCTGGGGTTGGGGTCCGGCTGGCGTGGGTGAGGGGTGCTCTGGCTGGGGTTGGGGTTCGGTTGGCGTGGGTGAGGGGCGCTCTGGCTGGGGTTGGGGTCCGGCTGGCGTGGGTGAGGGGCACTGGCTGGGGTTGGGGTTCGGCTGGCATTGGTGAGGGGTGCTCTGGCTGGGGTTGGGGTCCGGCTGGCATTGGTGAGGGGTGCTCTGGCTGGGGTTGGGGTCTGGCTGGCGCGGGTGAGGGACGCTCTGGCTGGGGTTGGGGTTCGGCTGGCCTGGGTGAGGGGCGCTCTGGCTGGGGTTGGGGTCTGGCTAGCGTGGGTGAGGGGCGCTCTGGCTGGGGTTGGGGTTCGGCTGGCCTGGGTGAGGGGCGCTCTGGCTGGGGTTGGGGTTCGGCTGGCCTGGGTGAGGGGCGCTCTGGCTGGGGTTGGGGTCTGGCTAGCGTGGGTGAGGGGCGCTCTGGCTGGGGTTGGGGTTCGGTTGGCGTGGGTGAGGGGTGCTCTGGCTGGGGTTGGGGTCTGGCTAGCGTGGGTGAGGGGCGCTCTGGCTGGGGTTGGGGTCTGGCTAGCGTGGGTGAGGGGCGCTCTGGCTGGGGTTGGGGTCTGGCTAGCGTGGGTGAGGGGCGCTCTGGCTGGGGTTGGGGTTCGGTTGGCGTGGGTGAGGGGTGCTCTGGCTGGGGTTGGGGTCTGGCTAGCGTGGGTGAGGGGCGCTCTGGCTGGGGTTGGGGTCTGGCTAGCGTGGGTGAGGGGCGCTCTGGCTGGGGTTGGGGTCTGGCTAGCGTGGGTGAGGGGCGCTCTGGCTGGGGTTGGGGTTCGGTTGGCGTGGGTGAGGGGTGCTCTGGCTGGGGTTGGGGTTCAGCTGGCGTGGGTGAGGGGTGCTCTGGCTGGGGTTGGGGTTCAGCTGGCGTGGGTGAGGGGCGCTCTGGCTGGGGTTGGGGTTCGGTTGGCGTGGGTGAGGGGCGCTCTGGCTGGGGTTGGGGTTCAGCTGGCGTGGGTGAGGGGTGCTCTGGCTGGGGTTGGGGTCTGGCTGGCGCGGGTGAGGGGCGCTCTGGCTGGGGTTGGGGTCTGGCTGGCGCGGGTGAGGGGCGTTCTGGCTGGGGTTGGGGTCTGGCTGGCGCGGGTGAGGGGCGCTCTGGCTGGGGTTGGGGTCTGGCTGGCGCGGGTGAGGGGCGCTCTGGCTGGGGTTGGGGTCTGGCTGGCGCGGGTGAGGGGCGTTCTGGCTGGGGTTGGGGTCTGGCTGGCGCGGGTGAGGGGCGCTCTGGCTGGGGTTGGGGTCCGGCTGGAGCGGGTGAGGGGCGCTCTGGCTGGGGTTGGGGTTTGGCTGGCCTGGGTGAGGGGCGCTCTGGCTGCCTGGGGTTGGGGTCCGGCTGGCGTGGGTGAGGGGCGCTCTGGCTGGGGTTGGGGTCCGGCTGGCGTGGGTGAGGGGCGCTCTGGCTGGGGTTGGGGTCCGGCTGGAGCGGGTGAGGGGTGCTCTGGCTGGGGTTGGGGTCCGGCTGGCATGGGTGAGGGGCGCTCTGGCTGGGGTTGGGGTCCGGCTGGCGCGGGTGAGGGGCGCTCTGGCTGGGGTTGGGGTCCGGCTGGCGCGGGTGAGGGGCGCTCTGGCTGGGATTGGGGTCCGGCTGGCGTGGGTGAGGGGCGCTCTGGCTGGGGTTGGGGTCCAGCTGGCGTGGGTGAGGGGTGCTCTGGCTGGGATTGGGGTCCAGCTGGCGCGGGTGAGGGGCGCTCTGGCTGGGGTTGGGGTCCAGCTGGTGTGGGTGAGGGGTGCTCTGGCTGCCTGGGGTTGGGAGTCCGGCTGGCAGGGGTGCTACCTGCTGGTCAGCAGGTCTGTGTTCCAGGAACGTGGAAGCTGGGAGCGTGTTTGTGCCAACCCCCTCAGGTTGCTGGGATTTCCCCCGGTCTCCTCCACAGACGAGTTTGCCCATGTGGGGCAGCGCTCTGGCAAGCCCATGGCCCCACAGCCACGCACGCAGAAGCCCCGGATGCAGAAGCCCCGGCCCCGGCCCCCTTCAATGGCACCAGCCCAAGTATCCCCCCGGGCAGTTCTACCAGGTGAGTGATCTGTGGGGAAACCCTTCCCAGAAAAGCCCCTGCTCCCTAGTCCATCCCACCCCTCCCCCATCCTCCCACCCCCTCTTAGCTCCTGAGAGACCCCCCAGGGAGCCCTGCACCCCGCCGGGATGTGCAGAGAGCCAGCGCGGCCTGCTCAGGACAAGCCACGTCCCTTAGCAACCCAGCCCTGGAGGGTCCTTAGGGCAGCCTGGCCAAACTGCACTGTGGGGTTGGTATGGAAAGGGAGGGGAGCTGGTGGGGGGGGATTCATCTGGCGAGGGGTTGGGGGGCTGGCTGGTGAGGGGGGTGGGGGATTCATCTGGTGGGGGGGTTGGGGGGCTGGCTGTTGGGTGTAAGGGGGATTCATCTGGCGGGGAGTTTGGGGCTGGCTGGTGGGGGGAGGGGGTTTCATCTGGCAGGGGGTTGGGAGGGCTGGTTGTGGGGGCAAGGGGGATTCGTGTGGCAGGGGCTTGGGGGGTTGGTGGGGGGAGGGGGATTAGTCTGGTGGACGGTTGGGAGGCTGGTGGTGGGGATGAGGGTGTTTCACCTGGCAGGGGGTGTGGGGCTGGTTGGGGGGAGTTGGGGGTCCAGCTGGTGGGGATAAGGGGGTTTCACCTGGCAGGGGGTGTGGGGCTGGTTGGGGGGAGTTGGGTGTCCGGATGGTGGGGATGAGGGGGTTTCACTTGGCAGGGGGTGTGGGGCTGGTTGGAGGGAGTTGGGTGTCCGGCTGGTGGGGATGAAGGGGATTTGTCTGGCGGGGAGTTGGGGGGCTGGTTGGGGGGAGTTGGGGGTCTGGCTGGTGGGGATGAGGGGGTTTCACCTGGCAGGGGGTGTGGGGCTGGTTGGAGGGAGTTGGGGGTCCGGCTGGTGGGGGTGTTACCTGTTGGGCTGGCTGCTCTGTGCTCCAGGCAAGTGGAAGCCGTCGCTGTTTCTGGAGCCCAGCAGGCCGCGGGAGGCTGCCCCACCAGAGGTGAACACGCGGCGCCCCCCTCCCTCAGAACCAGAGCTGCCCACGGCTGGGCCCACAGGTCAGTCTGGCATCCTGCAGCTTGTCCTGCCTGGCCCCATTGACGCCTGCAGGCTCCGAGTGCTCTGCTGCTCACCCAGCACCGCCCCGCAGTGCATGAGGACCAGTGTGGTCCACTGTCCTCTGTCAGATCCCCCTGCCGGAGAGGTGGTGTTTTGGGATGGGTGTGCTGGTTGGTAGCGCTGTGCTGGGTGGTGTGGTGGATGGGGGTGTGGGGCGGGGCGGGGCGGATGTTAGGGCTGTGCTGGGTGGTGGGGGGTGAGATGTGCTAGCACTGCTCTGAGTGGTGTGGGTGTGTTAGCACTGGATGGGGTATGGTGGTGTGCATGTGTTAGCCCTGCACTGGGTGCTGTGAGGCAGGGTGTAGTGGTGGGGGGGATGTGTTAGCTCTGCACTGGTGGGGCCAGGATGGACATGCTGAGTGGGGGCAGAGCTGGGTGGACAGTGTGGCTCTGGTCTGGGCACGCTGAGCTGGGACAGGGCGGGGTGGGCAGGGTGGGGCCAGGCTGGGCACATTGAGCGGGGGCAGGGCCGGGTGGGCAGTGTGGGGCCAGGCTGGGCACATTGAGCGGGGGCAGGGCTGGGTGGGCAGTGTGGGGCCGGGCTGGGCAGACTGAGCAGGGGCAGGGCCGACCTAGGGCCTGGCTGAACTGTGTGGGGAGCAGGAGGGACCTGGCACTGGCCTCGTGTCTGTGTCCCCCCTTGGGGGAGCTGCCCGACTCGGGGGGGAAGGGGTGGGGGTTAGGGGTTCTGCAGGGGGAGTGTTACCTGCATTCCAGCTCTGCGGCTTTCTCCCCACAGCCCAGGCTGCGACAGATGCTGCTGTGGGGGTGAGCAGCCCCAGGGATACCCCCCGTCCTGGACGGCATGGAGCCCCGCGGGCGCCGCACCCCGTCCTGAAGAGCCGGCGGCCCCGCCCCAAACCACTGGAGACACGCCCAGGTATTGGTGTCACTGCCCGGTGCGCTGCAGCCAGTGCCCACCTGCCACTGCCCCTCTGAGCCCAATTCCCCGGGGTGGCACCAAGGGCCCTGTGCTGCAGAGAGCAGGGGGCTGAGTAGGGGCGCTGTCCTGGGCACAGTGCTGGGGGGGGGGCGTGCTGCTGGACACTGGTGCCTGGAGGTGCTGTTGAAGGGGGTGAGGTGGCTACAGGTCGCAGTGCAGAGCTGAACCCTGGTGTCCAGGCAGCATGCCAGGGAGGGTCAGTTATCCTGCCCCCCCTCAGGTGGTGCTGGGCACAGGGGGCTGGGCTCGGGGGTGTGGAGGGGCAGAGCCGGGTGGGAAAGGCCCAGCTGCCCTCAGGGCATTTTGGAAGCCTGTGTCATTCTCTGTCTCCTGCCTTACATAGATGCTGTCCGGCACCGAGCTCCTGCTGCCACCCCCACCCTCAGGACCCGCACTGGGGCCCAGACTGACCCCCATCTGCCTCGCCTCCCGCACCGGCCCGGAGACAGCACCCTAGCGACTGTGGCTTCCCCAGTCCACCTTCCCATCCAGCCCCACAACACCTGGACCAGCCCCGGCACCCACCCTACCACTCTCTCAACCAGCCCCACAACCACCTACCCTCCCAGCCAGCCCCACAGCGCCTGGACCAGCCCACGCTCCCTTCCCCTCACCCTCACAACCACCTTCCCTCCCAGCCAGCCCCACAGCGCCTGGACCAGCCCACGCTCCCTTCCCCTCACCCTCACAACCACCTTCCCTCCCAGCCAGCCCCACAGCGCGTGGACCAGCCCACACTCCCTTCCCCTCACCCTCACAACCACCTTCCCTCCCAGCGAGCCCCACAGTGCCTGGACCAGCCCACGGTTCCTTCTCCTCACCCCCACAACCACCTTCCCTCCCAGCCAGCCCCACAGCGCCTGGACCAGCCCACGCTCCCTTCCCCTCACCCCCACAACCACCTACTCTCCCAGCCAGCCCCACAGCGCCTGGACCAGCGCACACTCCCTTCCCCTCACCCCCACAACCACCTACCCTCCCAGCCAGCCCCATAGCACCTGGACCAGCCCACACTCCCTTCCCCTCACCCCCACAACCACCTACCCTCCCAGCCAGCCCCACAGTGCCTGGACCAACCCAGGCGCCCCAGCCCACACACCTGCCTCCATAACTACTTTCCCTCTTGACCAGCCCCACAGCCCCCAGATGGGCCAAAGCTCCCCCTCCTCCACAACAGCCCACCCTTCCCGCTACCCCCACAACACCCAGGTGGGTCTGGCCTCTCCAACCCTCTTCCCAATCCTCACAGTGACCGACAGAGCCCAAACAGACCCACGCTCCCCCATTCCCACAGCCGTCCAATCTGTGGAGAAGACCCACAGCACCTGGCTAGGCCCAGCCTCTACATTCCCCTCCTATGCAACCTCCCAGCCTCCTAGCCAGCCCCACAGCACCCAGATGGGCCCAGCTCCCTCCCGCCCCACAACCCCTCAGCCTCAGGATGAGACCCACACTGTCCAGATGGACCCAGCTCCCTCCAGCCTCGCAATAGCCCAGCTTTGGGATGAGACCCAAAGTGCCTGGACCGGATCAGTTCCCTCCCGCCCCACAACCCCTCAGCCTCAGGACGAGACCCAGAGCGCTGGGACGGGCCCCGCTCCCTCCCGCCTCACAACCCCTCAGCCTCAGGATGAGACCCACAGAGCCTGGACGGGCCCCGCTCCCTCCCGCCCCACAACCCCTCAGCCTCAGGATGAGACCCACAGAGCCTGGATGGGCCCCGCTGCCTCCCACCCCACAACCCCTCAGCCTCAGGATGAGATCCACAGCGCTGGGACGGGCCCCACTCCCTCCCGCCCCACAACCCCTCAGCCTCAGGATGAGATCCACAGCGCTGGGACGGGCCCCACTCCTTCCCGCCCCACAACCCCTCAGCCTCAGGATGAGATCCACAGCGCTGGGACGGGCCCCACTCCTTCCCGCCCCACAACCCCTCAGCCTCAGGATGAGACCCACAGTGCCTGGATAGGCCTCGCTGCCTCCCGCCCCACAACCCCTCAGCTTCAAGATGAGACCCACAGTGCCCAGATGGGCCCCACAACCCCTCAGCCTCAGGATGAGACCCACAGCGCCTGGCCGGGCCCAGCTCCCTCCCACCCCAAAACCCCTCAGCCTCAGGACGAGACCCACAGCGCCCAGACAGGTCCCGCTCCCTCCCGCCCCACAACCCCTCAGCCTCAGGACGAGACCCACAGCGCCCTGATGGGCCCAGCTACCTCCCTCCCCACAACCCCTCAGCCTCAGGACAACACCCACAGCGCCCAGACAGGCCCCGCTCCCTCCCGCCCCACAACCCCTCAGCCTCAGGACGAGACCCACAGCGCTCAGACAGGCCCAGCCTCCCTGTCCCAGATCATGCCCCCTGGTGCCCACGTGCCGTGCACCAGCTCAGCAGTTAATGGTTGTGCCAAGACACCTGCAGCACCCAGGCTGCCAGGCACCCAGACTGCACAGACAGGTAGGTGCAGGGGCCTGTTCCCAGCAGGGGTCCAAAGCCCTGGGCTGGGTGGGGCGTGTGGACAGCACCTAGACACCAGGCCTGCCTGGAAATGTCTCTGGGGGTCTGTGTTGGGGGGGCGATTCTGCCAGGCCCTCGTAGGGTGATAGCACCCTCCCTAGACTGGCGGGGCTGGAACCCGTGCGCCCATAGCCCGTCCTTCTCCCCCGTGACATCCATTCCGCACCACCCCACATTGGGAAGCCCCAGGCCTTTGCAGAGGGAAATCCCGTTATCCACCGTTGTGGGGGTAAACCGAGGCACGAGTGAGTCAGTGCCTAAGTTGGGGGGAAAAACCCAGGAGTCCTGTCAGCGTATCCCCCTCCTTCCCCTCCCCACTACGCCCCCATGCCAGAGCTGGGATAGAACCAGGAGTCCTGGCTCCCATTCCCCCTTGCCCTGGTTCTAACCAGTGGATCCCACTCCCCTCCCTGAGCTGCCTTGGCGTGTTCAGTAGCAGACAAGGCCATAGTCAGTGGGGGAGGGGTTGGCAGCCAGGTGTTCCCTGGGCCCTGTTGGTTGGGGGTGCTGTGTGGGGGGTGTCTCTGGCTCAGGGCTTTACAGGTGGTTTCCTTGTGTCCCATCCCACAGACGCTGCCTCCACGCCGGGCCGGCCTCAGGAAACCATGCTGGAGACGCCACATCCTTCCACCCACCCCCTCCCAGTTACTGCCTTCCCTCCAGCCACCCCCTCAGCTGGGGCCCCCCCACCTCCCGCCACTTTTCCCCCCACCTCCCGCCCTCCTGCCCCACCGAGGGCCGTGGCTGTGCCGAGGGAGACAAAGGCCCCTGTGCCGGCGGCAGTCAGACAGGGGGCGGATTGCCGGGAGCCAAGCCATGAATCTCCCCAGCTTCAGGAGCTGATCCAGGTGGTCCGGGAGCTGCGGGGGGACGTGCGCGCCCTCGTCCACATCCAGCGGCAGGAGGGTCGCTGGCTGGGCGCCATCGCTGGCAGCCTGGCTGAGCTGGCGGGGGCCGTGCGGCAGGTGGTGGGGGAGCTGCCCAGACAGGGACTTCGGGGGCAGAGCCAGCTCCCCCCTTCAGCACGGCACAGGCTCCCTAAAGACAGCCTGGCCTGATGCTTGCCCTCCACAGAGCCCTGTGGAGAGACAGACCCCCCCCCGGGCTGCACACCCCTGCTGAGACAGACCCCTGCCTGCCCTGCCTCTGAGGGTATGTCTACACTACAGCACTAATTCGAACTCACTTAATTCAAATTAGTTAATTTGAACTAAGCTAATTCGAACTAGTGCATCTAGACCTAAAAACTAGTTCGAATTAGCATTTTGCGAATTCAAACTAGCATGTCCACATTGAGTGGACCCTGAACCGAAGTTAAGCCTGGCCGGAAGCAGTGCCGGCAGGGCATCAGGTTAGGACTTAGAGCGTGGAGCTGCTGTCTCAGGCTAGCAAAGGGCTGTGCTTAAAGGGACCCGACCCCCACCCCGGACAGACAGTTCTCAGGGTTCCCCGCTTGCTTGTCTACCTCGATGAGAGACAGCAAAGCCGTCCTGTTTTGGAATGCCCTGAATGCCCGCGCTCGGCACATCACAGCACTCGGTCATCAGCCCGGCTGCACTTGCCGCAGGCTGCCATCTGGGGGGGGGTTCAATCGGGGGCCTGCAGGAGAGTTTCTACCCCGAGGAGCCCGCAGAGCCACCCCAGTCCTCCCCATCGGGGGCTCGTACCCCATTCCTCCCTCACATCCTTACACTTACCCCTCCCTAGCCCCCCTTCCTGATGTACAAAATAAAGGACACGTGGTCAAAAATAGAAACTCTCTTTATTTAACAAAACTGGGGGAGACTGGGAAAAGGAGGTGGGAGAGGGGAAGTGAGAGGGTGGGAGAAGGGAGGGGGAAACCTGGGAGGAGGGAGCTGGAAGGGGGAAGCCAGGGGAACAAGGAGGAGGGGAAGTAACAAACTATGGTACGCCATATCTTCAGTACTGTGTACAGATGTGATCTCCTCACCCCAGAAAAGATATTTCGACCTTGGAAAGGGTTCAGAAAAGGGCAACTAAAATGATCAGGGGTTTGGAACAGGTCCAATATGAAGAGAGGCTAAAGAGACTGGGACTTTTCAGCTTAGAAAAGAGGAGACTGAGGGGGGATATGATAGAGGTCTATAAAAGCATGAGTGGTGTGGAGAGGGTGCATAAAGAAAAGTTCTTCATTAGTTCCTATAATAGAAGGACTAGAGGACACCAAATGAAAGGAATGGGTAGCAGGCTTCAAACTAATAACAGAAAGTTCTTCACAAAGCAAATAGTCAACCTGTGGAACTCCTTGCCGCAGGAGGCTGTGAAGGCTAGAACTATAACAGAGTTTAAAGAGAAGTTAGATAAAGTCATGGAGATTATGTCCATGGAGTGGTATTAGCCAGGGGGTAGAAATGGTGTCCCTGGCCTCTGTTTGTGGAAGGCTGGGAGATGGATGGCATGAGACAAATGGCTTGGTCAGTGTCTTCGGTCCATCCCCTCCAGGGTACCTAGTGTTGGCCGCCGTCAGCAGACAGGCTACTGGGCTAGATGGCCCTTTGGTCTGACCCAGTACGGCTGTTCTTATGTTCTAAGCTCAGGGCTCAGGGTTGGGGGGGTCTCACTGGACCACCTTGATTTTCATGCAAACCTGCTCCTGGGTGGCCAGGCTGGCAGCTATCCTGCCCTAGATG
This sequence comes from Pelodiscus sinensis, assembly GCF_052426305.1. Taxonomy (NCBI): domain Eukaryota; kingdom Metazoa; phylum Chordata; order Testudines; family Trionychidae; genus Pelodiscus; species Pelodiscus sinensis. The sequence goes on from NC_143069.1 coordinate 8,204,493, forward strand.
GCCACTTTCCTGTGCCTAGTGCGGAGATCGTGAACGTTGGACGCCCCCCCCCCAAACCTCGATGAGGTCCACGATCTCCGCACTAGACCAGGTGGGCGCCCACCTCTTGAGGCCCCGGGCAGGCTCCTGGGAGCCGCCAGCCTGGACCCAGGAAGAGGCGGAGGGCTGGGTGGCAGTGGGTGGCTGGCTCGTGCCGTGCCAGGTGCAGGGTCTGCTGGCTGGGTGCTGGCAAGCTTGCACCCATACCGTGCCCCTTTAAGGGCTCCGGGGCCGGGAGGGGGGAAGACAAGTTTCCACCAGTGGCCAGAGTGGCCACCAGGGAAAGCTGGGGAGGGCTAGCCTCCCACTAGTTCAAATTAAGTGGCTACACAGCCCTTAATTCAAACTACTTAATTTGAACTAGGCGTTAGTCCTCGTAGAATGAGGTTTACCTAGTTTGAATTAAGCGCTCCGCTAGTTCGAATTAAGTTCCAACTAGCGGTTTGCATGTGTAGCACTTATGAAAGTTAATTTGAACTAACAGCTGTTAGTTCGAATTAACTTTGTAGTGTAGACATACCCTGAGGCTACATCTACATTGGCCCCTTTTCCGGAAGGGGCATGCTAATTTTTCAGATCGTAATAGGGAAATCCCCCGCGGATTTCCCTATTACGATCTGAAAAATTAGCATGCCCCTTCTGGAAAAGGGGCCAATGTAGACGTAGCCTGAGAGACAGACTGTCCACACCAGGGCCGGCCCACAACATTTTGGTGTAAGCAGGGTCAGGGTAAAGTCTATCCTGACATCTAGTGGTGAACTGTGGCAAGTGGTGCAAAGAGACTTCAGGGGCTGAGCCCAATTTGCATAGACACACCCACCCTGTCTAGTATGTGCTCACAGCAGCCCAAATCGTCACTTTGGCCACTGTGGGAGCCCCAGTCTCTCTGTTATTGAGGCAGGGGGGATAAAAGTGTTGTTACCCTGATTATGCGAATCAAGGACAATGGAATGGTGGAACTGTTTATGACAGAGGGATTCGCCATAAACTAAGTAGCACTCGCTAGACATGGGGCATGGCTTCCAAACCCAGTCAAATTGAGAGAGGTTGGGGGACAGGTCTTTGTACTTGGGGTGGGGTTGGGTCGGGTCCTGTTTGAGGATCTAAACAACACTGATTGCACTCTTTTCTCTGTGGACTGTCAGAGTTAATTTAGATTCCTTTAGGAGTTTAGTTATGAGCTGTGGAGTTAACTTTACTGTGGGCCAGTGCTCTCTGTGATGAGTTGAAATCACTGTGCTGCAGCTGGCATGTGCAGGTGGACAATAGATGCAGCTGGAGGGGTGACCTGCCCAGAACCCCACGGAGAGGCAGAGCCGCCACCCCGAACCCGTGCATTGATCCCCTGCCCATTGATCCCCTGCCGTGCATTGATCCCCTGCCCATTGATCCCCTGCCGAACCCGTGCATTGATCCCCTGCCCATTGATCCCCTGCCGGGTGGACTTTTGAACCCTGGGGCGGCACTGACCCAGGGCTGAGACTTTTGGGACTTGGGGAGATTTGTGGCTGGGGGGAGGGCCTTTGCTCATTGTTTGGTCGGTGTGTTTCCCCAATTTAATGCAGATGTCGGTTACCTCATGTCATTAAAGGTTTGCTACTATACTGAGGCTCTGTGCTTGCGAGAGGGGAAGAGTTGCCTCTTTTGAGGCACCCAGAGGTGTATGTAAGATTTCCCAGGTCACTGGGTGAGGGCTCGAGCCGGTGTTGTATTACCTGATCCCGGTGTTGTATTACCTGATCCCGGACGAGCCCTGTAAGATTTTCCAGGTCACTGGGTGAGGGCTCAAGCCGGTGTTGTATTACCTGATCCCGGACGAGCCCCCAAAAATGTAACCCTTCTGCCAGGCCGAGCAAATAGCAGTAAATAGAAGCAAGGGCCGGCTCCTCCCAACGAGGTAATACAACACCGGCTCGAGCCCCCACCCAGTGACCTGGGAAATCTTATATACACCTCTGGGTGCCTCAAAAGAGGCAACTCTTCCCCTCTCGCAAGCACAGAGCCTCAGTATAGTAGCAAACGACCAAACAATGAGCAAAGGCCCTCCCCCCAGCCACAAATCTCCCCAACTCCCAAAAGTCCAACACCCCAAAAGTCTCACCCGGCAGGGTTTCAGCATCCCAACCTGGAGTGGTGGGGATCAATGCACCTTACACTCCGCCGATGGCTCCGCCTCTCCGTGGGGGGCTCCAACGATGGCTCTGCCTCTCCGTGGGGCTCTGCCGCTGCCGTCAGCCGCTCTGCTGTCCGCACTCACACTCACAGGTCACCCCGCCAGCTGCATCTACTGTCCACCTGCGCGTGCTGGTTGTCCCTTGCAAACTGCTCTGCTAGTAGCCCAGCAGCACAGTGCCAGGCTCCCCTCAGCAACAGTGATTTCAGCTGTCGTCCGCAGCACAGCACACAGTGATTTCAGCTCATCACAGAGGAGCCTTAGCGCTAGTGCTCCACTGGCCCACAGTGAAGTTAACTCCACAGCTCACAATGAGACTCCTAATGGAATCTAAATTAACTTTGAGGCTATGTCTACTCTGACCCCTTTTCTGAAAGGGGCATGCTAATTTGACAGGTCATAACAGGGAAATCCACAGAGATACAGCATTTAAATAAAAATGTCCACTGCTTTTTTCCAGCTTTTAGAAAAGCCAGAAAAAAAGCAGCAAACAGACATTTTTATTTAAATCCCCCACAAATTTTCCTCTTATGACCTGTCAAATTAGCATGCCCCAAAAAGGGGTCAGTGTAGACACAGCCTAATAGTCCACAGAGAAGAAAGGAAGGAGTACAATCAGTGTTGTTTAGACCCTCAAACAGGACCACCCCACCCAAGTACAAAGACCTGTCCCCAACCTCTCTCAATTTGACTGGGTTTGGAAGCCATGCCCCTTGTCTAGCGAGTGCTACTTAGTTTATGGCGAATCCCTCTGTCATAAACAGTTCCACCATTCCATTGTCCTTGATTCGCATAATCAGGGTAACAACACTTTTATCCCTCCTGCCTCAATAACAGAGAGACTGGGGCTCCCACAGTGGCCAAAGTGACGATTTGGGCTGCTGTGAGCACATACTAGACAGGGTGGGTGTGTCTATGCAAATTGGGCTCCTCCCCTGAAGTCTCTTTGCACCATTTGCCACAGTTCGCCACTAGATGTCAGGATAGAGTTTACCCTGACCCTGCTTACATTGGCACCTGAGGCGAGGAGCTCAAATGCCCCCTTTTCTCCTGCCTGCCTGTTATGTCTCTTGTGCCCTCCTTCCTCCAGCACCGCACTCCCCCATCTCTGTGCATCTAGAGCAGAGAGAATACAGATGTACCAGCAGCAGACACAATTTTCTATACTCTGGGTCCTAGTCGCACCGCCCCCCCCCCAGTCTGGCACCTGAGGTGGCCGCCTCAGTTCTCCTCATGGTAGGACTAGTCCTGGTCCCCACTCCCGCATGCATACACCCCCCTGCTGAGAAACAGACCCACTGCTGGCTCTGCTCCCCCCCCCCGCTGCTGAGAGACAGACCCCTCCTGCCTGCATACACACCCCACTGAGAGACAGACCCCTCCTGCCTGCATACACACCCCACTGAGAGACAGACCCCTCCTGCCTGCATACACACCCCACTGAGAGACAGACCCCCCCCCCCGCTGCTGAGAGACAGACCCCTCCTGCCTGCATACACACCCCACTGAGAGACAGACCCCCCCCACCTTGCCCCCTCTGCTGAGAGACAGACCCCCCGCTCCAGCTGCCTGCATGCACACTCCTGCTGAGAGACTCCCTCCCTGCCACCACTGCCCCCACCTCCAGTCCAGAGGTTTCTGGGATCCCCCCCAGATCAGGCCTGTCTGCCCCACATGGTAGCACAGAGCTCTGGGCTGTGGGCGTCAGTCTGAGCCCAGCCTGCAGTAAAGAGGAAGCAGCCGGAGCTGTGGCGTCTGGTTGTCTGTCTGTTCTGGGGAGCCCTGTTTGCAGCGGGCAGCAGTTGTAAACCCTGGGAGCCCCAGCACGGAGTGCTGCGCAATGCAGGGGGGCTGGGGGTCCGTGCTGTTAGGGTTTATCCCTGGCCTGGCTGCCCATCCGCCCATCACAGGTGCATGGGCTCTGGTCTAGGTCATCTGACTCCTTGGAGCGATGCCCCCTTTGCGCTGGGCTCGGAGGCCCCTGCACTGTTCCCAGGGTAGGGCCATGGTGCCCCCGGCAGTGAGCTGAGTCCAATCAGACACCTGCGGGAGCCTTCCCAGCAGCCTCTGGCTCGCTGCCTCTGTCAGTCCAAGCTGGGCCCCCACTCTCCCCACAGGCAGCGACAAGCCCCCCAGTCCTTTGGCGCCAGGCCAGGCCATGCTGAGTCCCAGGCCCCTGCTACCAGGGCTGGGGACCCCCAGAGGCTGCAGGATCAGGGCTGGGGCTCCCCTTGCTCTCTGGCCTCTCTGCTGGTTGGGGTCGGTGTCAGTTCTTGAGTGGCCCAGGCAGGTGGAGGCATTGTTTCTGCTCCGCACCTTGAGCAGCATTACCTGCTGTCCTGGCTTCCTACCGCCTCATTCTCCGGGCTCTGTGCCCCTCTGCCCTCCAGCTCCTAGGCTCTGTCCCACCAGGCCCCATACCCTGGGCCTGCACCCCGCCCCCACTAACTGCTGGGCTGTGCACCCCTACTCCCACCCCTAGCACTCCTCCCCTATCTCCTGTCCTCTGCACTCCAGCCCTATGCTCTCCACCCCTACCTCTAGGGTCTCTGCCCCACCGGGCCCCATGCCCTGGCCTCTGCACCCCACCCCCACTATTCCCTGACCTCTGCACCCCTTGCACCCCCAGTTTTGGTCCCCCACTGACCTGGTTTACCAGGCAGGAGCACAACAGGAGCCGTGGGTTCCAGCAAGAGGCTGGTTTGCCTGAACTCAGCCAGCAGCTGGGTCCCTCGGCCCTTTCCCCAGGAGGGCCAAAGGGACAGACCGTTCACAAGCGTTCTCCAGCCCCCAGAGCACGGCATGCCCTGGGGAGGGGCCTGGCCCACACAGTACAGGGAGCTGGGGGGGGGCAGTGCTGGGGGCCTGCGCTACAGGGAGGGGAGTGGTGCTACCAGGGGATGCTCTTCCTTCACAGTGCTCCAAGCCGACTGTCCCCTCTGTGCCGTCCTCTGGGGGGAGGGGCCCCTTTCCCTGCCCCCAGGATTCCTCCGCTGGGAGGGGAAGCAGCCAGGCACACAGCCTTGTTGTTGTGTAGGGGAGGGGGCTTGTGGATGGGCGGGGACCACTCCCCTGCACTCACGGGCTGTGGGAAGCAGAGTGAAGGGGCTGGGAACTTCTACAGGTGTTAGAAGGAGAAGGGAAAAAACTGTTCTCCTCAGCCTCTGGGGATAGGACAAGGAACAATGGGCTTAAGTGCAGCCTGGGAGGTTCCTGGCTGTCTGGGGGGTGAAACACTGGAATAAATTCTGCTAGAGAAGGAAGTGGAGCCGGCTGCAGAGATAATGAGCTCAAGTAATAGAGGAAGCAGGGCCAGAGCCATGGGCCCCAGGACAGAGTCACGGGGTGGGGAGCTGCCCCCTGCCCCATCCCCTGTTTTAACCACCTGACACCAGTTCCTGTCCTGTGCTGGGGGGAGACCCTAGAAGCCCCGCCTTGGCCTCCCAAGGGTGGCAGCTTGCAGAAATGTTGCTGGTTCCTGGAATGTCCAAAATGCCCTGCTGCTGGGCTTGGGGAGGGGCAGGTTTGGGTGCAGGGGGGCTGAGGGGTTGGGGTCAGGGAGGGAATTTGAGTGCTGGGGGGGTGCAGGTGCTTGGGGGGGAAAGAGGAGTGAAGGGAGGAGGGTGTTGCACTGATCTTGAGCATCCCCTCTGGCAGAGGCTTGGGGACGGGAGTCAGGAACAGCGTAGGGAGACACCGACACCCTTCGCCACAGGGTGGCAGGTGGGGCTGGGGGAGGGGAGCGTGCGGGGTGGCAGGCGGGGCTGGGGGAGGGGAGCGTGCGGGGTGGCAGGCGGGGCTGGGGGAGGGGAGCGTGCGGGGTGGCAGGCGGGGATGGGGGAGGGGAGCGTGCAGGGTGGCAGGCGGGGCTGGGGGAGGGGAGCGTGCGGGGTGGCAGGCGGGGCTGGGGGAGGGGAGCGTGCGGGGTGGCAGGCGGGGATGGAGGAGGGGAGCAGGGCGGGGGGCTGGGGGAGGGGAGTGTGCGGGGTGGCAGGCGGGGATGGAGGAGGGGAGGGGAGCGTGCGGGGTGGCAGGCGGGGATGGAGGAGGGGAGCGTGCGGGGTGGCAGGCGGGGATGGGGGAGGGGAGCGTGCGGGGTGGCAGGCGGGGATGGGGGAGGGGAGCGTGCGGGGTGGCAGGCGGGGATGGGGGAGGGGAGCGTGCGGGGTGGCAGGCGGGGATGGGGGAGGGGAGCGTGCGGGGTGGCAGGCGGGGATGGAGGAGGGGAGCGTGCGGGGTGGCAGGCGGGGATGGGGGAGGGGAGCGTGCAGGGTGGCAGGCGGGGATGGGGGAGGGGAGCGTGCGGGGTGGCAGGCGGGGATGGGGGAGGGGAGCGTGCGGGGTGGCAGGCAGGGATGGGGGAGGGGAGCGTGCGGGGTGGCAGGCGGGGATGGCGGAGGGGAGCGTGCGGGGTGGCAGGCGGGGCTGGGGGAGGGGAGCGTGCGGGGTGGCAGGCGGGGCTGGGGGAGGGGAGCGTGCGGGGTGGCAGGCGGGGCTGGGGGAGGGGAGCGTGCGGGGTGGCAGGCAGGGATGGGGGAGGGGAGCGTGCGGGGTGGCAGGCGGGGATGGCGGAGGGGAGCGTGCGGGGTGGCAGGCGGGGATGGCGGAGGGGAGCGTGCGGGGTGGCAGGCGGGGCTGGGGGAGGGGAGCGTCTGGGGTGGCAGACAGGGCCATACAATTCGTTGCCTCAGCCCCCTACTGTAAATCACCAGACCCCCGCCACTCCTTTCAGAGGGCCGGGCACCAGCAGATCCTACTCCCCTTCCACAGCTGGCGTGAGAACCCAGGAGTCCTGGCTCGCAGCAACTACCCTGCCCTGTCTCCTATAACCACCGAGCCCCACTCCTCTCCCAGAGCCGGGGCTAATGGGATCCCGGGACAGCCCCAACTGCACCAGGACAGAGCCCTCACTGAGATCCCAGCCCCCTCCCTGCGGCGCAGGGTCACTGGCAGGAAACGCTCTAGGCCGCAGAGCTGTGCCCTGCCCCGGGATGTGCTGAGCCAGCGCAAGGCGCGGGGAAGTGCCCTTGAGACCAGCCCGTGGGCTGGCCCCTCCCTCCGGCTCCTCCCTCGCTGGCCGGCAGAGCCCTGCACAGGCCGTAAAAGGGGCTGCCCTGGGTGGGAGGGTGAGATGCTCTTGGCACCGGATCGTGGCACGAAGGAACCACTCGCTCGGGCAGCCATGGACCTGCGGCTGGGCCTCTGGCTCTGCTTTGGTGAGGGCCCCCTGGGGGTGTCAGGCCCCAGCCAATTGTGGGAGGTGCTGGCGGGGACGGGCTGGGCCCTGATGGGGCTTCTCTGTGCACCAGGGTTAAGAGGGGGGCCAAGCAGCCTGGGGTTGCCCCGGTCTCATGGGTGCCTGCACCTGTCACTGCTGTGACTGGCCCCAACCGCTCTGGACTTTGCTCCACCTGGCGCCACCTTTCTGCAGGAACCGTGTTGGGGTGCGAGGGCCCCTCTCTGCTCCTGACAGTTTCCTCTTCTCTCCCCAGCTGCCGGCGTGAGAGTCTCTGCCCCTTCAGGTACGTACGTCTGGCCCCTCGGCCCCTGCCCTTTGCCAGAGCCCAGGCCAGGATCCCACCCTGGTGTCACGGCAGGGCCTGAGCAGCGGTGAGCACGACCAGCTTTGCAAAGTCAGTTACCCGAGGGCAGGTCCCAGCATGCAATGGGAGCGAGGCTCTAGGAGCTGCCCACTATGGGACTCATTTTCTCCCCGTCCAGCCGCTCTGGTTTGTCCCTGTGCTGCCAGGCCCAGCCTGCACTGGGACTTGCCAGACACCCTGCGCTGGATCCAGGGGAGCAGACCCCCAGCTGTTTGCCCACCCCCAGCAGGGAGCCTGCCAGCTCCACCACCTGGACAGTCGATAGCCCAGTCAGCTGTGCCGACCGGAGCTGGGGGGGGGGGCATTTTGGTATAGAATAATATTAATAATAATAAAAAAATAACCCTCCCTCCCAGACACCACCAAATAACTTTCCACGGGGAGCTCCTCCCTCGCCGAGCTGCCCCGTGTGTTCACACACAATCTAACTCCATCTCCCCGGTCAGGGTGGCCTTGTTTTGCCCTCCAACTGCCAGCCCTGGCTCCACAGCAGGGGCACGGCCCCGACTGCCCAGGAGTCGTGTGCTCTGCAGGCAGGCAGCTGATCTCCAGGGGAGACCCCCCCCTTCTCTCCCCAGTGTGTGGAGTGGAGGGAGGTTCTAGTCCCTGCTCTGTACAAGGCTCTTGGTGTGACCAGGAGTAAGTCAAGTCCTGGCTGCGTGCCTCAGTTTCCCTTCTGCAAAGCAGGGGCAATGAGGCTTCAGCATGTCCTGGGGCTCAGTGACCTGCCTGTGCAGGCATGGAGGTGCAGGACAAGGGCCCAGGGTCACGGGGGAAGCCCGTTCTGCCCTGTTCTGCACTCGCTGGCGATGCCTCACGCTGGGCCTTAACCCTGCACAGCCCTGGAGCAGGCGTCCCAGCAGCTGTTTGCTTTGCCAGATGTCAGGCTGGTGGGGGGCCCCCACAGCTGCGCCGGGCGAGTGGAGGTGCTTGTGGCCGGGCGCTGGGGCACCGTGTGTGACGACGGCTGGGACGAGAAGGACGTGGCCGTGGTGTGCAGGCAGCTGGGCTGTGGGCAGGCTGTGGAGTCCCTGAGTAGCAGCGTGTTCGGCCCAGGGTCCGAATCACAGCCTGTCCTGCTGACGGACGTGCAGTGCCAGGGGACGGAGGCGGCGCTGGGGACCTGCACGTACACGGATGCAGGACACCACTGTGAGCATGATGAGGACGCGGGGGTTCGCTGCCAAGGTGAGCTGACCTGAAGCGGTTATGAACAGAAAACTCCTTTCTGCAGCAGGATTAGTGACCACACACACTGCCCGCGACTGACAGCCCCCAGCAGGGCCGGGAGTCAGAACTCCTGGGGTCCATCTCCGGCTCTGGGAGGGAAGTGGGGCCGAGTGGGTTGGGGGCTGGGAGCCAGGACTCCTGGGGTCTGTCCCTGGCTCTGGGAGGGAAGTGGGGCCTAGTGGGTTGGGGGCTGGGAGCCAGGTCTCCTGGGTTCTGTTCCTGGCTCTGGGAGGTGTCACCTACATACACTAGGGCAGGGCATCCACCTTGTCCCAGTTCCTAGAGCTCAAGGAACCCCGACCTGCTCCCAGTTCTTAGGGGCCTGTGAGAAAGGCACCTGCCCTCCGCCAGGCCCTGGGGCTCAGGGAGGAACCTGGGGGTTTGCAGGGGATTTGCACCAATGAAAGAGCCTGACAGTGGTACCTAGATCGGAACACACCCCCTAAGTGTGCAGGGCTCTCTGATGGCTCACCCTGGGGACCCGCGGCTCTGCCTCTGGCTCTGCTTTGGTGACGATGTCACTGGGTGCGTAAAGCGCCCGCCAGCCGGGTGTTTCCCTGGTGGGAGCACAGAGAGCTCACCTGTTCTCACCCTGGGCTGAGCCCTGCCCTGCTGAGTCCCCTGCACAGGGAGTGTGGATCAGTCTGTGCTGGTAGGGCCCCGGTGGGGCTGGTCTGTGCACAAGGGTTAGGAGCAGGTGTAACATGGCAGGTGGTCGGGGCACCACTGAGAGGGTCACATCAGGGAGAATTCTTACAGCCAGGGTTACTTACAGCCCTAGACTGGGGCCCTTCTCCATAAGGCGCCAAGCTAGCCACACACAAACCACTTCAGCTGCCAGTGTGGCCAGTAGGAAGTCACACACGCAATCCCCTTAGACACTCCAGCTTCACCCGTGCCACAGCCGGCACCGCTCCTTACACAGAGGAGGGGTTATCAGACCGATCTCACTGACTCCAAACAGGTTCTCCCAGTCCCAAGGGCCAGCCCCAGTCCCGGCTCAATTTGTACCTCAGCTCTTACCCAAAAGCACACGCTGGGCCAGGCCTGTAGCATCTGAAATCTAAGGGTGTATTAATAAAAGGAAAGACAAGGTGGAGAATGAGATTGTTAAAGCGATCACATGACATGCGCCAATCACCAAGTCCCTGATGCAGGCCTAGCAGAGATGGAACAACCTGCTAGTGTAACCGTCTCTGGAGGGCATGGACGGTCGGCCGGGTCGACGCTCCTGCTCAGCTCTGTCTCTGGCAAAGGTTCTTCTGGAGCGGAGAGTAAGCCCAGGATCCTTTTCTAACCTTGTCCCTGCAGAGGGAATTCCATTGTCCCCCTGGGTGCTGGGGCCTCCCAAAATGGGGCTGGTCACATGACCACTAAACTAGTTTAAGGCGATGTCTACACTGCAGGTTATTTTCGGAAGAAGGTCACAAATGGTGAACCGCAATTTGCATACCTTTACCCGATTCTTTTTTCAGAAGAGGCTTTTCCGACATTTGGCCCATCTACACGGGTGCCAAATGTGGGGAAAACCTCCTCTTTCGGAAGATCCCTTATTCCTCATAGAATGAGGGATACAGGGCCTCCAAAAAAGCGTGCCCACTTTTTCAGAAACTGATCCAAAAGGTATCCCAGAAAAACTCTATAGTGTAGACATAGCCTATGTCCTTTCTAGACAAGGAGCCAGGGAGTATCCAGGTGTGTCCTTCGCAGACCAAGGCCCAGCGTGTGCTCCTCAGGTGTCAATTGGCAACGCTTAAGAGCCTTTGTCCATGCAGCATTCACTATTCATTGGGCCACAGCCCCCCAACTAATAGGTGGATGACGCCTTCTGCTGTCTCCCAGTCAGAGAACGTTAAAAATATAAGTACAGAGCCCGTATCCGTAACTTGACCCATGAAAATCATACATGGATGTGAGCAGCGTAGACAGAATCCGCAAAGCACGAGCTTTCCTTAGACGCCTCCCATGGCCCATCTTACGCAGAATTTGGGGCAAACCCACCAGTGGGAGCATCACTGATCTGCCTGCTCACATTAAAATCCAATAACATCACCGTGGGGCAGAGCAGCTCATGGGCAGCCAGCCTGGCGCCACCTTCTTGCAGGTGCTGTGAGGGGGGGAAGCTTTGGGGTGGTGCAAGGCAATGGGAACAAGGAGCTCCCTAGGGCAGTCCCAGCATGCAGTGGGAGCAAGGGGCTGCCTGGGTTCAAGCACACAAGAGGAACAAACTGGAGCGTGGCTCTAAGACTGTGGTGTCCAACCAGTCCTGAAGCAGTAGCCACTATAGCAGATGAGCTACAGTCAACCAGATACATAGTTCAAGCCAACTAGCCACACTTAACTGGCCAAATAGCTACATGTGGCTAGTGGCTGGGGCAGGGCTACTCAGCTTTGGAAGCCCTGGAGGCCGCAATGATACTCACAGCACCTGCCGAGGGCCACATCTTAAGTGTGGTTGCATGTGCATGCAAACAGCTTCTTTCACACTGACAGGTATGAATGCAAAGATTAAGGCAAGAGTACACAGCTGTAAGTCAGTTCTGCCGATAGTAATAAAATGCAGCAGTTACCTGATTTCCACCTGTGTTGCACTTGTAATGAGCAATGACAGTCCAGGGATTTAACTACTAAAACACATCTCAACAGAAGACCGTTATAGTGACCACATTTTTGTTTGGCTCCCACCCATGGGCCACAGACAAATGGGCCTTGGGCCACATGCAGCCCACGAGCCGCGTGCTGAGTAGCCCTGGGCTAGGGCATTGGATACCCCAGTTCTAAGAGCTGCTGGCTATGGGGCTTCTTGCCGCGGGATCCATTCTCTTGGTGGGGGACCTCCTCTTCTTCTCCCAGCCCCAGCCGCTCTGGTTTGTCTTTGTGCTCACGGTCCCAGCCTGCACTGGGATCAGCCCGACACCCTGCGCTGGATCCAGGGGAGCAAAGGCATCAGCACCCAATCTAGCCCCGCCTCTCAGGTCAGCATCTGGGGCTCCACTGCAGCCCCGGAGTAGGCGTCCCAGCTGCTGTTTGCTTTTCCAGATGTCAGGCTGGTGGGGGGCCCCCACGGCTGCGCCGGGCGAGTGGAGGTGCTTGTGGCCGGGCGCTGGGGCACCGTGTGTGACGACGGCTGGGACGAGAAGGACGTGGCCGTGGTGTGCAGGCAGCTGGGCTGTGGACAGGCCGTGGGAGCGACGAATAGCAGCGTGTTCGGCCCGGGCCCTGAGTCACAGCCTGTCCTGATGATGGACGTGCAGTGCCAGGGGACGGAGGCGGCGCTGGGGACCTGCACCTACAAGCATGCGGAGAACCTCTGTGAGCACTTCGAGGACGTGGGCGCTCGCTGCCAAGGTGAGCTGGCCTGGAGAGCCCTGGGTCAGGGGAGGGACAAGCAGACGTCCGGGGTCCCATGGCGGGGGCTGGGCTCTGACTGAGCAGCCTCTCTGGGTGAGCCCTGCACGGTCTGGCCTGGTGGCAGGGAGGGACATGGCACGTCCTGGGGTTGGGAGAAGCAGGGCCTGGGCGCCGCTTCCCGGCAGGGTTGCCAGATGGTTTCCACAATAATACCGGACACACTTGCCATGACATCACAGTGGCACATCACATCTTATTTAGAAAATACTGGACATGGATAATTCCTCAAAACCGGACACCTGGCAACTCTACTTCCTGGCCATGGTCAGTGTCCACACGACCACGATCCCCCCACCCCCCGTGAGCCAGGACTCCTGGGCAGGGGCAGATGATCATTTTGCGGGGCCCAGAGCAGCCCAATTTCGCGGGGCCCCCCTTTGCCATGGCGCATGCGCGGGGCTTCTTGAAGCGCGGGGCCCGGGGCGGCCGCCCCGCTTGCCCTGCCCTATATCCGCCCCTGCTCCTGGGGTCCATCGCTGGCTCGGGGAGGTGTCACCTAGACAGGCTAGGGCAGGGCACCCACCTTGGGCCAGTTCCTAGAGCTCCTGATGGTTTTGCCTCCTACCCCCATCTGCCGGTCTGGGAGTGTCTGTCTCCCCGGCACCTGCCCTTTGGCAGAGCCCAGGCCTGGATCCCACCCACTGGCATCACAGCATGCCCTGCGCAGAAGTGGCCACCACCATGCTTTGGGGTGGTGGCTGCCCTAGGGCAGCTCCCAGCATGCAATGGGAGCAAGGTTGCTGCCCGTATGCCGGTTCCAGCATCCAATGGGAATGAGGCAGCTGCCTGAGCAAAGTCCCAGCATGCAATGGGAGTGAGGAGGCTGCCTGGGTTCAAGCACAGAACTAGAGCCAGCTGGAGCATGGCACTAGACGTTCCCTCCTATGGGACTCCTCGCCGTGGGGCCGCTCCCCAGAGGAGGTGACATCACCTTGTTCCTCCAGCCCCAGCTGCTCTGGTTTGTCTTTGTGCTGCTGGTCCCGTCCTGCACTGGGATCTGCCAGACACGACCCCATCCCCACTCCACCACACCCCACTGCACCCCCCCACCCCACCACACCCCACCGCACCCCACCCCACCCCACCCCACCCCACCCCACCCCACCGCACCCCACTCCACCACACCCCACCGCACCCCACCCCACCCCACCCCACCCCACCGCACCCCACTCCACCCCACCCCACCCCACCCCACCCCACCCCACTCCACCGCACCCCACCCCACCGCACCCCACTCCACCCCACCCCACCGCACCCCACTCCACCCCACCCCCCCACCACCACCCCCCCACCGCACCCCCCCCCCCACCCCATCCCACCCCACCGCACCCCACTCCACCACACCCCACCCCACCGCCCCCCCCCACCCCACCCCACCCCACTTCACCGCACCCCACCCCACTCCACCCCACCCCACCCCACCGCACCCCACATCACCCCACTCCACTCCACCCCACCCCACCCCACCGCACCCCACCCCACTCCACCGCACCCCACCCCACCCCACCCCACCCCACTCCACCGCACCCCACTCCACTCCACCCCACCCCACCCCACCACACCCCACCCCACTCCACCCCACCCCACCACACCACACCCCACCCCACTCCACCGCACCCCACTCCACCACACCCCACCGCACCCCACTTCACCGCACCCCACCCCACCCCACCCCACTCCACTGCACCCCACCCCACCCCACCCCACCACACTGCACCATATGAAGAAGCCCCCTGCTCTCCAAGCCCCCTGTGTGTTAAAGGAGAATCTAGCCCCATCTCTCAGGTCAGGGTGGCCCCTCTCCCCATGGGATGCCCTCTTGTTGTCACACTGACCCAGGCTCCCATTGTATCCCTGCACACGGGTCACATGCTGTGATCATGGTGTTCAGAGTGTGGGAGTCACTGGGCCCGGCACCCCCATCTGCAGCCAGACGTGACTCAGCCGGCAGGTAGGACAGAAGGGCTATTGGTTGACGGGGACACAGCGTAGCCCAGACTGGTTGTTACCAGGAGCATTCAGTACAATCCATCTGGGGCAGAGGGGGGCCCAGAGCCAGGGCCCCTGCCCGGCCCCCCTAGCCAGGTAGACTCCCCTCTCCCTAAGCCAGCCGGAAACTCTCACGCCCCCAGCAACTGGTCACAGCCCTCTAGGCAGCCTCTCTTCTTCCTTTGTCCTGCTCCCCAGGCAGAGTGCCCCCTGACTGAACCCCCCACCTAGCTCAGGGGTCAGGCTGGCCTGGGCCATTCCCTCTGCGCCTCCCTCAGGAGTCCTCCCCCAGAGACCCCATCCCCTGCTGGGCACTGCACACACAGAGCAGCACAGAAGAGCCGGAATCACACACATCACAACAAAGCACCCAGTGAATCTACAACCAGAGTGACACCGTGACTACTCGAGTGGGCACAGTCCCCTCTGCGTCACACATGGCCGTGGACACAGTGGCTACTTCTCCACTGCTCGGCCGTTTTTGTGCAAAAACCTGCAGATTGTCCACACCTCAAATGCGTTATTACGCAAGTAAATCGGCAGTAAAACGGCAGAACTGAGGGCTTTTACCGGTGTAGGTAAACCTCCTTTTACAAGGCAGAACTCCTTTTTGCGCTACAGCTCTTGTGCAATAAGGCACGTGTGGAGGCTCCGCAGGGGTTTTTGTGCAAAAAACCCTCTGGGAAAAAGCACAGGTGCTCTGATGGCCATTCTGTGAATGGCCATCAGAGCTTTCTTGCGTAAGAGCGTCCATGCAGTGGTTTTTTTTGCGCAAAAACTCTTGCATAAAAGAATTCTGGCGCAAGAAGCCTGCGGTACAGTCGTAGCCAGTCAGTGTGGTTGCAAGTGACGGAGCTGGGCACGGCAAGAAGTTCATCGGGAGGGGCAGTACATGGTGTATGCCAATGAGCGGGGGCCGGTAGGGGCAGGTGCAACTGGCACTGGAGTGAGTCAGGGTCTCTCCCCTCCAACTACCAGCACTGACCCCACAACAGGGGCACGACCGTGACTGCTCAGGAGCCGTGTGCTCTGCCAGCAGGCAGCCGATCTCCAGCGCAGACCCCCCATCTCTCCCCAGTGATGCGGGGAGAGCTGGGTTTTCAATGCTCACGCTACTGAGTGGAAACGGGGGTGCGACACATTGGGAAGAGCTGGTGGCTGCACGGTCTGCCCTGGGGGCAGGGAGGGACATGGCACGTCCTGGGTTTGGGAGAAGCAGGGCCTGGGTGCCGCTTCCTGGACACGGTCAGCATCCACACAAACTCTCCGTGACTGACACCCCCCAGCAGGGCCGGGAGCCAGGTCTCCTGGGGTCCATCGCTGGCTCGGGGAGGTGTCACCTTGTGCCCGTTCCTAGAGCTTTAGCTGCCCCAACCTCTTCCCAGTTCCTAGGGGCCTGTGGGAAAGGCACCTGCCCGTACCCAGACCTGGGGCTCAGGGAGGAATCTGGGGGCTCACGTGGCCTTTTTGCTAGTGAAAGAGCCTGACACAGTCGTACCCGGATCCTCTGCGTATTAACAGTCACCCAAGCAGCACAGGGGAAGTGCGCAGGGCTCCCTGGCAACTTTCCCCGGGGAGCCATGGACTCCAGTTCTGCCTCTGCCTCTGCTTTGGTGAGGGTGACACTGGCTACGTAAGGTACCTGCCAGCTGGCTGCATCCCTGGTGGGGGCACACAGAGCTCGCCTGTTCTCCCTTGGGGCTGTGGCTGAACCCTGCCCCATGCCCTCGCACAGGGAGCAGGGCTCAGTCTGAGCTGCAGAGCCAGGCCCTGATGGGGCTGCCCAGTGCACCAGGGTTAGGAGCGGGGTGGAGCAGCCGATGGGCAGCCGGCCTGGGGCTGCCGCAGTGTTCTGGGTCGCAGCACCTGTCACTGCCATGTCTGGCCCCAACTGCTCTGGACTCTGCCCCGCCTGGCCCCACCTTCCCGCTGGAGCCGTGGGGCCCACTAGTGATGATTTCGCCTCTTTGCCCCAACCACCGGCCTGGGAGTGTCTGTCTCCCCAACACCTGCCCTTTGGAGAGGATCCCACCCACTGGCATCACAGCATGGCCTGTGCAGAGGTGGCTATAGCAGAGCTTTGGAGAGGTGGCTGCCCTAGGGCAGGTCCCAGCATGCAATGGGAGCGAGGCGGCTGCCCGGGTTCAAGCGCAGAACCAGAGCAAAGTGGAGTGTGGCTCTAGGATTTGATAGCAGCCTTCAACTTCCTGAAGGGAGGTTCCAGAGAGGATGGAGAGAGGCTGTTCTCAGTAGTGACAGATGGCAGAACAAGGAGCAATGGTCTCAAGTTGTGGTGGGAGAGGTCCAGGTTGGATATTAGGAAAAACTATTTCACTAGGGGAATGTCTACACTAGCCCCCTAGTTCAAACTACCCGTTACACCTCCTTGCAGCAGGAATAACAGGAAATTTGATTTAGGGATTTAATTCTAAGTACCGGGTCCCTGCTGCATGTAGACGCGGGCAATTTGTCCGGACTTGTAAATTTCAAAAAATGGCAACCGTCCGGGAAGATGCAAATCAAGCGCAGGATATTTAAATCCCGGGGCACATGCTGTGATCATGGTGTCCGGAGCGTGGGAGTCACTGGGCCCGGCACCCCCCATCCGCAGCCAGACGTGACTCAGCCGGCAGGTAGAACAGAAGGGTTATCGGTTGACGGGGACACAGCGTAGCCCAGACTGGTTGTTACCAGGAGCATTCAGTACAATCCATCTGGGGCAGAGGGGGGCCCAGAGGCAGGGCCCCTGCTCGGCCCCCCTAGCCAGGTAGACTCCCCTCTCCCTAAGCCAGCCGGAAACTCTCACACCCCCAGCAACTGGTCACAGCCCTCTAGGCAGCCCCTCTTCTTCCTTTGTCCTGCTCCCCAGGCAGAGTGCCCCCTGACTGAACCCCCCACCTAGCTCAGGGGTCAGGCTGGCCTGGGCCATTCCCTCTGCGCCTCCCTCAGGAGTCCTCCCCCAGAGACCCCATCCTCCGCTAGGCACTGCGCGCACACACACTGTCACTACAGAACAGCACAGGACAGTAACAATCACACACAGCACCACAAAGCAACCAGTGAAAGCACAACCGGAGTGACACTGTGGCTACAGAAATGGTCACAGTCCCCGCTGCGTCACGCGCCCATGGACACTCTCCAGGCTGGCAGCTCTGGGCAATGCGGATGCAAATGACAGAGCCGGGGAGTGTAACCAGTTCCCCCACGGAGGGGCAGTCAGTGGTGTATGCCAATGAGCGGGGGCCGGTAGGGACAGGTGCAGCTGGCACTGGAGTGAGTCAGGGTGTCTCCCCTCTAACTACCAGCGCTGGCCCCACAACAGGGGCACGACTGTGACGGCTCAGGAGCTGTGTGCTCTGCTGGTAGGCGGCCGATCTCCAGGGCAGACCCCCCATCTCTCCCCAGGGATGCGGGGAGTGCTGGGTGTTCAATGCTCACGCTGCTGAGTGGAAATGGAGGCGAGTGGCACTGGGAAGAGCTGGTGGGGAAGGGACAGACGCGGATCCAGGAGTCTAGTTCGGACCCATCCTCGTCTTGATCCCCATTCCCCGTGAGCCAGTGACCAAGCTTCTGTCCTTGTCTCTAGGAGGGGAGTAGGGACTGGTGTTTAAAGGCAAAGGTGGCTAGAAGCTGGGGTGGGCAGGGATCTGTCCCTGGCTCTGCATAGAGAGTGGGGTCTAGTGGTTAGAGTGGAGGGACGTTATATTCCTTGCTCTATTCAAAGTTTACTGTGTGATTAGGAGTAAGCCAAGTCCTGTCTCTGTGCCTCAGTTTCCTTCTGCACAGCAGGGACTCTGATTCTGTGCCCCTTTTTGGGGCTCAGTGACCGGTAGGTGCTGGAGGCAAATGCTGGCGAGGGGCCCAGGGTCATGGGGGAAGCCCGTTCTGCCCTGTTTTGCATTCGCTGGCGATGCCTTGCATTGGGCTGGGCAAGCATCCCAGCAGCTGTTTGCTTTTCCAGATGTGAGGCTGGTGGGGGGCCCCCACGGCTGTGTCGGGCGAGTGGAGGTGCTTGTGGCCGGGCGCTGGGGCACCGTGTGTGACGACGGCTGGGACGAGAAGGACGTGGCCGTGGTGTGCAGGCAGCTGGGCTGTGGACAGGCCGTGGGAGCGACGAATAGCAGCGTGTTCGGCCCGGGCCCCGAGTCACAGCCTGTCCTGATGATGGACGTGCAGTGCCAGGGGACGGAGGCGGCGCTGGGGACCTGCACCTACAAGCATGCGGAGAACCTCTGTGAGCACTTCGAGGACGTGGGCGCTCGCTGCCAAGGTGAGCTGGCCTGGAGAGCCCTGGGTCAGGGCAAGGACAGACAGACACCTGGAGTTCCAGGGTGGGGGCTGGGCTCTCACTGAGCAGCCTTGCTGGGTGAGCGCTGCACGGTCTGCCCTGGCAGCAGGGAGGAACCCGGCAGGTCCTGGGGCTGGAACAAGTGGGGCCTGGGCGCCGCTTCCTGGACACGGTCAGCATCCACACAAACCCTCCACGACTGACAGCCCCCAGCAGGGCTGGGATCCAGGGTCGCCAGGTGTCCGGTTTTGAACCGGACAGTCCGGGATTTGAGCTTTCTGTCTGGGAAACAAATTGAGAAAACACCGGACATAGAAATGTCTGCTGTTTTCTAATTAAGTATGTTTTATTATTATCATGAGTATCAGTACGTAGGGTACTGCCTGGCTAGTAGACACGCTCATGGTGCGTGAGCATGTCTACCAGCCAGGCAGTACGCAGCTACGCAGAAGAGAGCGGGGGAGAGGCAGGGCCGGGATGGATTCCCCGGGGCCAGATTTGCCCGTGTGCCCCTCAGGGATCATGCACGGGACGGGCAGCACCCTGGGATCTGCATGCGCCCGGGCCAGCCCTGCTCCCCACTGGCCGGTTCTCTCTCCTACTGCTCCCTCTCTGGCCAGCACCACTTCCCCCAACTCCCTCCCATCCAGCCCCGCTCCCCTTCCAACTCGTCTCCCCCCCACCATCTGAGATCAAGTGTGTCCAGTATTTTTTTTAAACCATCTGGTAACCCTACTGGGAGCCAGGACTCTCTGGTCCATGCCCACTGTGGGAGGTGTCACCTAGACAGGCTAGGGCAGGGCACCCATCTTGTGCCAGTTCCCAGACCTGTTCCCAGTTCCTAGGGGCCTGTGGGAAAGGCACCTGCTCACACCGTGGCCCTGGGGATCAGGGCGGAATCTGGGGGCTTGCAGGGCCTTTTTGCCAGTGCAGAGCCTGACTCAGCCATACCCGGATCCCCTGTGTATTAGCAGCCACCCGAAGAGACTGCAGACAGTGCACAGCGCTCCCGGCTGCTTCCCACAGGGCAGGTGAAATTTCCTGCCAGCTGGCCAGGATCGGGCCATGTGGGGTCCTGGCTTCCTGCCAGGTGTGGGTGCAGGGTGTGAGGTCTGAGCTTGGGGGTGTGTCTCAGAGTTAGATCCCTAAGGAACTTCCTTTTGGACCCCAGTTTCCCTGGCGATGGCTGGGTCCTGGCGGGGTCCCCTTCGCTAGTCACCGGAAAGCAAAGGACCGTAACACGGTATTTTCCGGTCCTAGACAGGGACGTGCTGAGGCAGAAGCGGCTGCGTAGGACTCCACACAATGCAGGGCCTCCCCCCCTGGACCGGACAGCAGGTAAGAGGGAGGCAGGGGCTGGCCAGAGCCGAACGCCACGCATGCTGTGTGGGGGGAGGGGAGAGGGTACTTGCACCTCCCCTGCGGGGGACTCAGCTCTCTGCCACCCTGTGTCAGGCGGGGGCTTGTCTCGGTGTCTCTGCCACCCAGGCTGTGAGCCCAGGCTGCTTAGTCCAGACAGTCTGGGCCCCCGGCCCAGGGTGCAGGAGGCAGGCCAGGTACTGCGCAGGGTTCGGACTTTGGCTTGTCCTCGCTGGCTGTGGCTGGACTCCACTCCCGCCCCTCTGGGCTCCCCAACCGCTCCAGCCTCCCGCTCTGCCACCCCAGGCCCAGCACCACAGCCTGGCCCACCCTGTCCAGAGCAGAGTCCCTCCTTGGGCCCAGCCTGCTGGCTCTGGGGCCAGAAGGAGCTAAACCTCCCCGTGGGGGAGGCAGGGACTGACATGTGCAGGGTCACTGGCAGGCAGCGCTCTAGACCGCAGAGCTGTGCCCTGCCCCGGGACGTGCTGAGCCAGCGCGAGGTGCCGGGAAGTGCCCTTGTGACCAGCCCTCGGGCCGGCTCCTCCCTCGTTGGCCGGCAGAGCCCTGAGCAGGCCATAAAAGGGGCTGCCCTGGTGGGAGGGTGAGAGGCTCTTGGCACTGGATCGTGGCAGGAAGGAGCAGTTCAACGGGGCAGCCATGGACCTTCTGGGCCTCTGGCTCTGCTTCGGTGAGGGCCAACTAGGGGCGGTGCCAATGGGGTCCTCTGTGCGCCAGGGTTCGGAGCGGGGTGGGGCAGCTGATGGGCTGCTGGCCTGGGACACCCCTAGTCTCCTGGGTCCCAGCACTTGTCACTGCCGTGTCTGGCCCCAACTGCTCTGGAATCTGCCCCTTCCAGTGCCACCTTCCCGCAGGTGCAGTGGGGCTGGGAAGCTTTGGGGTGTGAGGGCCCCTTTCTGCTCCTGACAGTTTCCTCTTCTCTCCCCAGCTGCCGGCGTGGGAGTCTCTGCCCTCTCAGGTACGTACGTCTGGCCCCTCGGCCCCTGCCCTTTGCCAGAGCCCAGGCCAGGATCCCACCCTGGTGTCATGGCAGGACGTGAGCATGGCTCTGCCATGACCCGCTTTTCAGAGTCAGCTGCCCTAGGGCAGGTCCCAGCAGGCAGTGGGAGCGAGGCGGCTGCCTGGGTTCAAGCACAGAACCAGAGCAAAGTGGAGCGTGGCTCTAGGAGCGCCCTGCGGGGGGACTCCTCGCCGTGGGGCCGTTCCCCTGGGAAGGTGACATCAGCTTGTTCCTCCAGCCCCAGCCGCTCTGGTTTGTCCTTCTGCTGTCGGCCCAGCCTGCACTGGGATCTGCCAGGCCCCCTGCGCTGGATCCAGGGGAGCAGACTCACAGCTGTTTGCCCACCCCCAGCAACACGGAGGGGCGCCAGCTTTCCACTTGCACAAACACCCTCTCTCCCTCTCCTCCCTTCCTGCCGAGTCCTTGCCCTGCCCCTCTCTGATGCCCCACCCATGGTGTCCCAGACCCTCCCTCTGTCTCTAGCTTCCCACCTGCCCTCATGTGGCCTCCGCTCCAGCACAGAGAGCGGAGAGGACCGAGAGGGGGAAGTGAGGAGGCTTCATTTGCTCCCCTGGCTTCAGCAGAATTTCCCAGCTCCTATTGGCCGGACACTGGGGCAGTGCAGGGAGCTTTCCCCTCCCTGTGCAGATTCACAGCAAGGAGCAGCCTGCTCTGTGAAGTGGCTGCAGCTGCTCTGCAGTAAGAGTGCTGGCGAGGGGGCCGTGGCTGGATCAGGCACCGTGGCGGCCGGATCTGGCCCCCGAGCCGCCTCTTGCCCAACCTGGGTTAAAGTGAGTGTGTGGGGGGAGGGGTGGTTTCTATTCCCTGTTTGCACAAGACTCACAGGCTGCGTCTAGACTGGCATGGTTTTCCGCAAATGCTTTTAATGGAAAAGTTTTCCGTTAAAAGCATTTGCGGAAAAGAGCGTCTAGATTGGCACGGACACTTTTCCGCAAAAGCACTTTTTGCAGGGAAGCGTCCGTGCCAATCTAGACGCGCTTTTGCGCAAAAAAGCCCCAATCGCCATTTTTGCGATCGGGGCTTTTTTGCGCAAAACAAATCTGAGCTGTCTACACTGGCCCTTTTGCGCAAAACTTTTGCAGCTGCTTTTGCGGAAAAACTCGCCAGTCTAGACACAGCCACTGTGTGACCAGGAGGAGTAAGCTAAGTCCTGTCTCTGTGCCTCGGTTTCCCTTCTGTAAAGCAGGGGCACTGGTTATGACCCATTTCCAGGGGCGCAGTTACCGGCCTCTGGCCCTGCAGCCTCTGGGCCTTTCCCCCCAGCCCGGAGCGGGCATCCCAGCAGCTGTTTGCTTTGCCAGATGTGAGGCTGGTGGGGGGCCCCCACAGCTGCGCCGGGCGAGTGGAGGTGCTTGTGGCCGGGCGCTGGGGCACCGTGTGTGACGACGACTGGGACGAGAAGGACGTGGCCGTGGTGTGCAGGCAGCTGGGCTGCGGGCAGGCCATGGAAGCCCTGAGTAGCGGCGTGTTCGGCCCAGGGTCCGAGTCACAGCCTATCCTGCTGACGGACGTGCAGTGCCAGGGGACGGAGGCGGCTCTGGGGAACTGCACATATGAGGATCCAGGGATCGACTGTAACCACAACGAGGATGCGGGGGCTCGTTGCCAGGGTGAGCCTCTATGGAGGGGAGGGTTTCTGTGGTTCCAGATTGGGGGCTGAGTTCCGACTCACTGGCCTTGCTGGGTCAGCGCTGCCCGGTCGGCCCTTGTGGCAGGGAGGGACCCGGCAGGTCCTGGGCTTGGGACAAGCAGGGCCTGGGCGCCGCTTTCTGGACATGGTCAGTGTCCACACAACCCCCCGTGACTGACACCCCCCAGCAGGGCTGGGAGCCAGGGCTCCTGGGTCTGTTCTTGGCTCTGGGTGGGTGTCACTACACAGATGAAGGCACCCACCTTGCACCAGGTGCTAGGACTCAAGGCAGTTCATTTTAAAAAGTCCCAATCAATTCCTAGAGCCCGGTGGGAAAGGCACCTGCTCTTACCCATTCCCAGGGCTCAGGGAGGACTTGGGGGGGTTGCGAGGCTTTTTTGCCACTGACACAGTGACAGCTGGATCCGCAGTGTGTTAATAGTCAACAAAGCAGCACACAGACACGCACACACACAAACACATGAACGCGCGATGTGTACTGGGCCCCCTGCAATGGTGCCTCTGCCTCTGCCTTGGTGCGGATGCCTCAGTGTGTGTCAGGCACCCACCTTGTATCCTCCTGGGGGCGCTCACAGAACTCGCCTGTTCTGCCTCCTCCCCAGGCTGTGCTGAGCCCAGCCCTGCCGCGTGCCCCTGTACAAGGCGAGAGGCTCAGTCTGTGCTGGTGGGATAGTGCCCTGATGGGGCTGTTCTGTGCACCAAGGTTGGGGGGGGGGGGCAGAGCAGCCGATGGGCCACTGGCCTGGGACTGCCCCGGTCTCCTAGGTTCCAGCCCCTGTCACTGCCGTGTCTGGCCCCAAGTGCTCTGAATTCTGCCCCACCTGGTGCCACCTTCCCGCAGGTGCCGTGGGGCTGGGAAGCTTTGGGGTGCGAGGGCCCCTCTCTGCTTCGACGGTTTCCCCTTCTCTCCTCAGCTGCCAGTGTGCGAGTCTCTGCCCCCTCAAATATGTATCTCAGGGTGGGACCGTGGCACCTGCCCTTTGCCAGAGCCCAGGCCAGGATCCCACCCTGGCGACACCGCAGGGCCTGAGCAGATGTGACCACGACCAGCAAGCAGTGGTGTCCCAGGGCAGGTCCCAGCATGGAATGGGAGCGAGGCGGCTGCCTGGGTTCAAGCACAGAACCAGAGCAAAGTGGAGCGTGGCTCTAGGAGCACCCTGCGGGGGGACTCCGCGCCGTGGGGCCGTTCCCCTGGGAAGGTGACATCAGCTTGTTCCTCCAGCCCCAGCCGCTCTGGTTTGTCCTTGTGCTGCCGGTTCCATCCTGTGCTGGGAGCTGCCAGACCCCCTGTGCTGGATCCAGGGGAGCAGCCTCGCAGCTGTTTGCCCACCCCCAGCAACACTGAGGGGCGCCAGCTTCCATTTGCACACACACCCTCGCTCCCGTTTGGGCCTTCCCGCCCGAGTCCTGGCCCCGCCTCTTTCTGATGCTCCCCCCCCAGTGTCCCAGCCCTTCCCTCTCTCTCACTCTCCCCTCCCTCCCTCATGTGGCTCTGCTCCAGCATTGGGAGGGCGTGGGGGGGAGAGGGAGGAGGCTTCATTTGCTCCCCTGCCTTCAGCAGACTTTCCCAGCTCCTATTGGCCGGACACTGGGGCAGCGCAGGGAGCTTTCCCCTCCCTGCGCAGATTCACAGCAAGGAGCAGCCTGCATAGGGTTGCCAGGTGTCTGGTTTTGAACCAGACAGTCCAGTATTGGAGCTTTCTGTTCGGGAAACAAATTGAGAAAATAGAAATGAGACAATAGAAATGTCGGGTATTTTCTAAATGGGATGTAATGCAGATTGGGATGTCATGTCAAATGTGTCCGGTATGTTTCTTGAAACCGACTGGCAACCCTAAGCCTGCTCTTCGAAGTGGCTGCAGCTGCTCTGCGGTAAGAGTGCTGGCGAGGTGGCCGTGGGCTGGATCTAGCACCGTGGCGGCTGGATCTGGTCCGCAAGCCTCCTCTTGCCCACCCTGGGTTAGAGTGAGAGTGTGTGGGGGGAGGGAGTGGTTTCTATTCCCTGTGTGTACAAGGCTCCCTGTGTGACTGGGTTAAGCTGAGCCCTGTCTCTGTGCCTCTGTAAAGCAGGGGCACTGGTTATGACCCATTTCCAGGGGCACAGTTATCGGCCTCTGGCCCTGCAGCCTCTGGGCTCTTCCCACAGCCCGGAGTAGGCATCCCAACAGCTGTTTGCTTTGCCAGATGTCAGGCTGGTGGGTGGCACCCACAGCTGCGCCGGGCGAGTGGAGGTGCTTGTGGATGGGCGCTGGGGCACCGTGTGTGACGACGGCTGGGACGAGAAGGACGTGGCCGTGGTGTGCAGGCAGCTGGGCTGTGGACAGGCCGTGGGAGCGACGAATAGCAGAGTGATCGGTCCAGGCCCCAAGTCACAGCCTGTCCTGCTGATGGATGTGCAGTGCCAGGGCATGGAGACGGTGCTGAGGAACTGCACCTACAAGGATCCTGGGGGCAACTGTGATCACAGGGAGGACGCGGAGGCTCACTGCCAAGGTGAGCTGGCCTGGAGATCTCTGGACAGCCCTGGCTCAGGGGAGAGATGGGAGGATTTCTGGGGTTCCAGGTTCGGGGCTGAGTTCCGACTCAATGGCCTTGCTGGGTGAACGCTGCACGGTCGGCCCTTGTGGCAGGGAGGGATCTGGGGCTGTTTGGGGCATGGAGAGCACTGGAGTGTCAGAGGGGTTTGCTTGTGAGTCTTCTGGCTGGCCAGGCAGGCAGCTGAAGCGTTCTGGGGGACTGGTTTGTGGCCTATTTGGGAAGGTCTCCAGTCTGGGGGCTGTAAGGAGCCCCGAATTTGAGCAATTTGCCTTGAGTGGACGCCCTCAGCTGTGCCCAGACCTAGCTCGGTCTGTCACGGTGGCGTAGTCGGCAGGATACTGTGACAGACTGGGCCGGATCTGGGCACAGCTGAGGTCGTCGGCGCAGGGCGAATTGCTCAAATTCAGGGCTCCTCACAGCCCCCGGACTGGAGACCTTCCCAAACAGGCCACTAACCAGTCCTCCAGTCCACTTCAGCTGCCTGCCTGGCCAGCCAGAAGCCTCACAAGCAAAACCCCTCTGACACTCCAGTGCTCTCCGTGCCCCAAACATCCCTGGGCCTGCCCACAGGTGAGGGGTCTTAGAACCTAATCCCACCTACCCCGAACAAGTTCTGTCCAGTTCCAAGAAACCAGCCACAGATCCCTGGTCAATTTACCCTCCGGATCTTACCCACAACTCACGCTGGGCCAATGCATTAGAATCTAACATCTAAAGGTTTATCACTAAAAGAAAGAAAAGCGCGAGAGTAAGGTCATACATTACATGCTTCAAATCTCCCAGTTCTCAATGCAGGCTTGCAGCAGAGATGTTATAACTGCTGGTTTAAAAGTCTTTGGTGTACATCCTACATCAGGATGGGTCCACACTTCTTTGCAGCTCCTTGATCCCTGCACTCTTGCCTCTGGAATGAAAAGCTAAGCTGAGCACCAAGATGGAGTGGGCCACATGGCATATTTATATCCCTCCCCCCCTCCCCCCCGCTCCCCGGCTTCTTCCAAGCTGGGGACAGTCACATGGTCAGTGTCCAGGTGTGTCTTTGGCCTTCAGAGGTCTGTTGTTCCATGGAGACTTGCTCATTAGCATGTCCATAGGCTGAGCATTCTTCGTCTATTGCTCAGCCACAAACAGAAGTTTCCAATATTGACACAGAGTACATAGCTATAATGTCACACCCAGACATTATACAGGTACATGAAGAGCATATATAGAATCAGAAGGAAGTAAGCTTTCATTTGACACCTCACATGAACCCCTTTGTACCACTTTTGGGGCAACCCCCCCCCCATGGGTGCAGCAGTGATCTGGCTGCTTCCCTAAAATGCAGTAACATGACAGGGCTGTTCTGTGCACCAGGGCTGGAGCTGGGGCCAGCCTGGGCCTCCCCCGTTCTCCCAAGTCCTAGCACCTCTCAGCGCTTTTTCTTAACGGCTCTGGACTCTGCACTACCCGGCGCCACCTTCCCGCAGGTGCCGTGTTGCAGTGCGAGGGCCCCTCTGTGCTCCTGACGGTTTCCTCTTCCCTCCCCAGCTGCCAGCGTGGGAGTCTCTGCCCCCTCAGGAACGTATGTCAGGGTGGGCCCCTGGCACCTGCCCTTTGCTAGAGCCCAGGCCAGGATCCCACCCCAGTGTCACGGCAGGGCCTGAGCAGAGGTGACCACCACGTGCTTTGCAAAAACAGCTGCCCTAGGGCAGGTCCCAGCAGGCAGTGGGAGCGAGGCGGCTCCCTGGGTTCAAGCACAGAACCAGAGCAAAGTGGAGCGTGGCTCTAGGAGCGCCCGGCGGGGGGACTCCTCGCCGTGGGGCCGTTCCCCTGGGAAGGTGACATCACCTTGTTCCTCCAGCCCCAGCCGCTCTGGTTTGTCCTTCTGCTGTCGGCCCAGCCTGCACTGGGAGCTGCCAGACCCCCTGCGCTGGATCCAGGGAAGAGACCCCCAGCTGTTTGCCCACCCCCAGCAACAATGAGGGGCGCCAGCTTTCTACTTGCACGAACACCCTCGCTCCCCCTATGGCTCTTCCCGCCTGAGTCTTTGTCCCGCCCCTCTCTGATGCCCCACCCCCACTGTCCCGTCCTTCTGTCTCTCCCCACCCTCCCTCATGCAGCTCCGCTACAGCATGGAGGGAGGGGAAGGGGGGAGATGGAGGAGGCTTCATTGGCTCCCCTGCCTTTAGCAGAATTTCCCAGGCCCTATTGGCCGGACACTGGGGACAGTGCAGGGAGCAGCCTGGTCTTTGAAGTAATTGCAGCTGCTCTGCAGTAAGAGTGCTGGTCAGGGGGCCGTGAGCTGGATCTGGCACCGTGGTGGCCGGATCTGGTCCGCAAACCGCCTCTTGCCCTCCCTGGGTTAGAGTGTATGTGTGTGGGGGGAGGGGGTGGATTCTATTCCCTGTGTGCACAAGGCTCACTGTGTGACCAAGGGTAAACTGAGTCCTTACTCTGTGCCTCAGTTTCCCTTCTGTAAAGTAGGGGCACTAGTTATGACCCATTTCCAGGTGCTCAGTTACCGGCCTCTGGCCCTGCAGCCTCTGGGTCCTTCCCCACAGCCCTGAGCGGGCGTCCCAGCAGCTGTTTCCTTTGCCAGATGTCAGGCTGGTGGGGGGCCCCCACAGCTGTGCCGGGCAAGTGGAGGTGCTTGTGGACGGGCGCTGGGGCACCGTGTGTGACGACAGCTGGGACGAGAAGGACGTGGCCGTGGTGTGCAGGCGGCTGGGCTGTGGGCAGGCCTTGGAAGTGACAAATAGCAGCGTGTTCAGCCCGGGCCCCAAGTCACAACCTGTCCTGATGACGGACGTGCAGTGCTGGAGGACGGAGGCGGCGCTGGAGACCTGCACGTATGAGGTTCCTGGAGACAACTGTGACTACGTGGGGGCTCGTTGCCAAGGTGAGCTGGCCTGGAGAGCCCTGAACAACCCTGGCTCAGGGGAGAGACGGGAGGATTTCTGGGGTCCCAAGTTGGGGGCTGAGTTCTGAGTCACTGGCCTTGCTGGGTGAGCGCTGCACAGTCGACCCTTGTGGCAGGGAGGGACCCGGCAGGTCCTGGGCTTGGGACAAGCAGGGCCTGGGCTCCACTTTCTGGACTTCGTGAGAGTCCACACAACCCCCCCGTGACTGACACCCCCCAACAGGGCTGGGAGCCAGGTCTCCTGGGTTCTGTTCCTGGCTCTGGGTGGGTGTCGCTACACAGACTCGGGCACCCACCTTGCCCCAGGTGCTAGGACTCAAGGCAGTTCATTTTAAGAAACCTCGATCAGTTCCTAGGGCCTGGTGGGAACGGCACCTGCCCTTACCCATTCCCAGATCTCAGGGAGGACTCCGCGGGATTGCAGGGCCTTTTCGCCAGTGAAAAGCCTGACACAGTGACAGCCGGATCTGCAGTGTGTTAACAGTCACCAAAGCAGCACACACACACACACACACACACACACACACTATACAGAACCCCCTACAACTGTGCTTCTGCCTTGGACACACACACACACACACACACACACACACACACACACACACACACACACACACACACACACACTATACAGAACCCCCTACAACTGTGCCTCTGCCTTGGTGCGGGTGCCTCAGTGTGTGTCAGGCACCCACCTTGTATCCTCCTGGGGGGGCTCACAGAACTCGCCTGTTCTCCCCCCCAGGCTGTGCTGAGCCCATCCCTGCCGCGTGCCCTGTACAGGGAGGGGGGCTCAGTCTGTGCTGGTGGGATTGTGCCCTGATGGGGCTGTTCTGTGCACCAAGGTTGGGAGGGGGAGGGGGAGGGGGGGCAGAGCAGCCGATGGGCCACTGGCCTGGGACTGCCCCGGTCTCCTAGGTCCCAGCCCCTGTCACTGCCATGTCTGGCCCCAAGTGCTCTGAATTCTGCCCCACCTGGTGCCACCTTCCTGCAGGTGCCGTGGGGCTGGGAAGCTTTGGGATGTGAGGGCCCCTCTCTGCTCCTGATGGTTTCCTCTTCTCTCCCCAGCTGCCAGCGTGGAAGTCTCTGCCCCCTCAGGTACGTACGTCTGGCCCCTTGGCCCCTGCCCTTTGCCAGAGCCCAGGCCAGGATCCCACCCCGGTGTCACGGCAGGGCCTGAACAGAAGTGACCACGACCCGCTTTGTATAGTCAGGTGTCCGAGCGCAGCTCCCAGCAGGCAATGGGAGCGAGGCGGCTGCCTGGGTTCAAGCACAGAACCAGAGCAAAGTGGAGCGTGGCTCTAGGAGCGCCCGGCGGGGGGACTCCTCGCCGTGGGGCCGTTCCCCTGGGAAGGTGACATCAGCTTGTTCCTCCAGCCCCAGCCGCTCTGGTTTGTCCTTGTGCTGCCGGCCCAGCCTGCACTGGGAGCTGCCAGACCCCCTGCGCTGGATCCAGGGAAGAGACCCCCAGCTGTTTGCCCACCCCCAGCAACACGGAGGGGCGCCAGCTTCCTACTTGTACAAACACCCTCGCTCCCCCTGTGGCCTTTCCTTGCCCCGCCCCTCTCTGATGCCCCACCCCCGCTATCCTGGCCCCTCCCTCCGTCTCTAGCTCTTCCCAACCTCCCTCATGTGGCTCTGCTCCAGCACAGGGAGGGCGTGGGGGGCAGAGGGAGGGGCCATTGCCTCCCCTACCTTTAGCTGACTTTCCCAGCTCCTATTGGCCGGACACTGGGGCAGTGCAGGGAGCTTTCCCCTCCCTGTGCAGACGTCACAGCAAGGAGCAGCCTGCTCTGTGAAGTGGCTGCAGCTGCTCTGCAGTAAGAGTGCTGGCGAGGGGGCCGTGGGCTGGATCAGGCACCGTGGCAGCCAGATCTGGTCCACGAGCCGCCGCTTGTCCACCCTGGTTTAAAGTGAGTGTGTGTGTGTGTGTGTGTGTGGGGGGGGGGGGGCTTTCTATTCCCTGTGTTCAAAAGGCTCACTGTGTGACCAGTAGGGTTACCAGGTAGACTCTGCCAAAAAAACAGACATACTTGAGCGAGGGAAGGGTACCGGGGGGCGGGAAGCAGAGCTGATGGGGAAGGTTTGGGGGCCAGCCAGGAGGAAGGAAGGGGACGGGAGGGGGGGATGGGAAACAGAGCTAGGGGGGTCAGGGGCCACGGGGCTGGCCGGGAGGAAGGGTGGGGCCAGGAAGCAGAGCTGGGGGGGGTCGAGGGCTGTGGCGCTGGAAGAGAGGAGGGGAGAGGTGGGAGGGGGGGCGGGAAGCAGACCTGGCAGGGGTGGGGTGCAACCACTATCTGCAGCCGAAGTCCAAGGGGCCACGCCCCGGGCAGGCACTCCCTTTAGTTGCGAGCAGAAGACGGGCCGGGGGCGGGGCTGGGCGTTCCAGTCCCCGCCCCACCCGGCTTTTGCACGTGACCACAGGCTCCCAGTGCCAATTGCGCCCCCACCTCCCAGTCACTCCCCCGCCCCCGCCAGGCTTAGGTCCGGCACCCAGCCGGAAATTCAAACAATACCGGACATTGCACTTGTCCGGTATTTTCTGAATTTTTCTACCAGACAGACGGTGCAAATACCGTACTGTCCGGTACAAAACCGGACACCTGGCAACCCTGGTGACCAGGAGTAAGCTGAGTCCTGTCTCTGTGTCTCCATTTCCCTTCTGTAAAGCAGGGGCACTGGTTATGATCCATTTCCAGGGCCTCAGTTAAGGGCCTCTGGCCCTGCAGCCTCTGGGCCCTTCCCTGCAGCCCGGAGCGGGCATCCCAGCAGCTGTTTGCTTTGCAGATGTGAGGCTGGTGGGGGGCCCCCACAGCTGCGCCGGGCGAGTGGAGGTGCTTGTGGCCGGGCGCTGGGGCACCGTGTGTGACGACGGCTGGGACGAGAAGGACGTGGCCGTGGTGTGCAGGCAGCTGGGCTGCGGGCAGGCTGTGGAGTCCCTGAGTAGCGGCGTGTTCGGCCCAGGGTCTGAGTCACAGCCTGTCCTGCTGACGGACGTGCAGTGCCAGGGGACGGAGGCGGCGCTGGGGAACTGCACATATGAGGATCCAGGGGGCAATTGCGACCACAAGGAGCACGTGGGGGCTCGTTGCCATGGTGAGCCCAGATGCAGGGGAGGATTTCTGGGGTCCCAGGTTGGGGGCTGAGCTCTGACTCACTGGCCTTGCTGGGTCAGCGCTGCACAGTCGGCCCTTGTGGCAGGGAGGGACCCGGCAGGTCCTGGGCTTGGGACAAGCAGGGCCTGGGCGCCGCTTTCTGGACACGGCCACTGTCCACCATAGGCGTGTGCAGCACATTTCATTAGGGTGTGCACCCAGGGAATTTTTTTTTTTAATTTTTTTTAAAGGTGAACATTTATTGAATACTCCATCATAAAGGACTTTATTTTTATTCATCAAACAAACTAAAGAAACTAAAACTTAACTAAACTTATTTTTTTTAATTAACTAAACTTTACTTAAAAGAGCATATCATGCAATTAAATTAAAATGCAAAGCCACTTGTTTTTTAGACATTAGGGTGTGCCTGGGCACACTGGGCACACTCCCTGTGCACGCCTATGGTGTCCACACAACCCCCCCACCACTCTCACCCTCCAGCAGGGCTGGAAGCCAGGTCTCCTGGGATCTGTTCCTGGCTCTGAGAGCGGAGTGGGGCTGAGTGGGTTGGGGGCTGGGAGCCAGGTCCTAGCACCCTTCAGTGCTTTGTCTGGCCTTAACTGCCAGCCCCAGTGCACAGCCCCGCCTACTGGACGGTCTACAGACCACGAGGCTGTATATATTTTTGTTAGTCTCTAATGCAGTGGTCCCACGTGGCGCCCGCCGGGACATTTATATGTGCCCGCTTAGTGACCAGGTCCGGCCTGAGCTATTCTTGCGCTGCATGCGCAGTTCCGCCCCTGGGTGTGCGGCACATGCACGGCCCCGCCCCCGCCCGGCTTCTATCCCAAATGACTGGAAGATTGCTAATGTGACACCAGGTTTTTTTATAAGGGTCTAGAGGTGACTTCAGTACTGGGCCAACTGGTTGAAACGATAGTAAAGAACAGCATGTGCAGACATAGGTCAGCATAATTTGTTGAGGAAGAGTCCACAGGGTTTCTGTAAAGGGAATTCATACCTCACTAATCTATTGAATTCTTTTAGGGGGTCAACAAGCCCCCCCACTGAGGATCTAGATTTCCAGAAAGCCTTTGTCAAGGGCCCTCACCAAAGGCTCCTAAGCAAAGTCAGCTGCCATGGGATTCGAGGGAAGGTCCCTGAAGGATTGTGACGGACCGGGCCGTGTCTGGGCACAGCTTAGGGCGTCCGCTCAGGGCGAATTGCTCAAATCCGGGGCCCTTTACAGTCCCCCTGACTGGCAACCTCTCCAAACAGGCCACAAACCAGTCCCACAGAGCGCTTCAGCAGCCTGCCTGAAGCCTCCCGAGCAAAACCCCTCCGACACCCCAGCAATATCCATGCCCCAGATGGCCCCGGGCCTATACACAGGTGGGGGGTCCTAGCACCCAATCCCACCTACCCCGAACAAGTTCTGTCCGGTTCCAAGAAACCAGCCACAGATCCCTGGTCAATTTACCCTCTGGACCTTACCACAAATCACGCTGGGCCAATCCTTTAGAATCTATATCTAAAGGTTTATTATTACAAGAAAGAAAAGCCTGAGAGTAAGGTTATTAAAGTACAGTACGTTACATGCACCGAATCTCCCAGTCCTCGATGCAGGCTCTAGCAGGGATGTTACAGCTGCTGGTTAAAAGTCCTTATTGCACATCCTACGATCAGGATGGGTTCCCAGGTCTTCCGGGCTCTTCAATCCCTGCAGTGCTGCCTCTGGGATGAAGTGCTGAGCTGAGAACAAAATGGCCTCGACCACATGGCCTCTTTTATTCCCTTCCTGACCTCTTCTTGTATGCAGCCAGTCACCTGGTCAGAGGCCAATCTCTATGTTTCCTGCTGGCTGCCCTCAGGTGACAAATCCCATTCTTTGGGTGTGTCCATAGCCTATTGAGAGTCATTGTTCCACAGGGCTTTGCTACTCAGCCTGTCTATAGCCATGCTTAACCACATTCACAGAAATATTCAGCTTCCACACAGATTACAGATACCTACCTACACACACAGACATTATATACTCACATAAATATTGTACATAAGATTAACAAACAATAAGCTCCCATTCAATACCCCACATGGCTCCCCCCATACCAATTTCTGGGGCCAACATCCCCACCTAGGGGTGCAGCAGCGATCTGGCTGCTTCCCTCCAATTCAGCAACATGACAAGGATTGATTACTGGCTCAAGATAGGAAAGAGGAAACAAAGGACAGGGTTAAATCTTCAGTTTTCAGAATGGAGAGAGGTCACTAGTGCTGTCTGCCTGGGGCTTGTTCTGGGACCAGTCCTATTCCATATATTCATAAAATGATTTGGAAAAAGGGATAAACAGTGAGGTGGCAAAATTGCAGATGATACACAAGTACTCAGGGTAGTTAAGTCCCAGGCAGACTGTCACTGGGTGACCGGGCAACAAAATGGCAAGTGAAATTTAACGCTGATAAATGTACAGTATTGCAGATTGGAAAACGTAATCCCGACTAGACATATAAAATGATGGGGTCTAAATTAGCTAGGTGGAAATGGAGATGGGAGACAGATGTGTTGAGTGTCTCTGGGTTAGGCTAAAAGGGGTAAAAAACAAAGGTGATGTCATGCGAGGGGTCTACTACAGGCCATCTACCCAGGTGGATGAGGCTTTTTTTAAACAACTAACAAAATCATCCAAAGCGCAGGATTTGGTGGTGATGGGGGACTTCAACTATCCAGACATATGTTGGGAAACTCACAGCAGGGCTCAGACTATCCAATAAGTTCTTGGGCCTTTTGTCTGACCCGGTATGGCCGTTATGTTCTTTTGTTGAGAGTAAGGCCTAGTGGTGAGAGCAGGAGTCTGGGAGCCAGGTCCTGGGTCTACCCTCGCTCTGTATGTTTTGGTCACTTCCTGCTCGTCATTTCTGTCTCTCCACCTGCTTTTCCCTGCAGAGGTGCCAAAGGTGCCGGTCCGGCTGGTGGGCAGCAACGGCACGCGCTGCAGTGGGCAGGTGGAGATTTTCCACCAGGGCCGCTGGGGCGCCGTGTGTGGGCTGGGTTGGGACCTGACAGATGCCAAGGTGCTTTGCCGGGAGCTGGGCTGCGGGAGCCCGCGGTACATCACCCAAAGCTGCCGCAAGTTCAGTCGGAGCTCGGAGCCCATCCTGCTGGGCCTGCTGGACTGCACCGGGAACGAGACCTCGCTGACCCAATGCCAATTTCAGGACTGGGCAGAAAAGCCCTGCCCTTACCACCGGGACACCGGAGTCAAGTGCCAAGGTGAGAAAGCAGAACTGGTGCCAGGCCCTCACCCCCTTTCCGCCTGGTGCCTCCCAGCCCGGAGGTTGGGGGGCCCTTGTAGGGATATTTGTTTACCAAGACTCTGTGTGTGTGTGATTTGTTGCCCAAGACGTGTGTGTGTGTGTGTGTGTTCCCTCCTCTGTAAGGCATCCAACCACCCACAAAGAACACCTCAGCTGCCAATCTGGCTACAGACCAGCCCCAGTCTATACAGAGGAGAAGTTATAAAAACCAATCTCACCAAATCCAAATAGGTTCTCCGAGTTCTCTGTGGTCATGAAGCCTTGTGGCTCCCATTGGTTGTTGTTCGCTGTTTGCAGCCAAGGGGAGCTGGCACATGCTGCTTCCCGCAGCTCCCCTTGGTAGCAAACAAAACAGCAAACTGGAGCCAATAGGAGCCATAAGGCTCCGTGGCTACGGAGCCTGCAAGTAACCCTGGAGCGGCCAGTGAGCAGCTTTCTCAGCGTGGCTTTGTGGGTCGCTTTAGAAACTCTGCGATAGGTGGTTGACGCCTGCTCCTGTCTCCCAGACAGACAGGCTGCGTTTAGACTGGCAAGTTTTTCCGCAAAAGCATGTGCTTTTGCGGAAAAACTTGCCAGCTGTCTACACTGGCCGCTTGAATTTCCGCAAGAACACTGACGATCTCATGTAAGATTGTCAGTGTTCTTGCAGAAATACTATGCTGCTCCCGTTTGGGCAAAAGCTCTCTTGTGCAAATGCTTTTGCGCAAGAGGGCCAGTGTAGACAACGTAGTATTGTTTTGCGCAAAAAAGCCCCGATGGCGAAAATGGCGATCAGGGCTTTCTTGCGCAAAACCGCGTCTAGATTGGCACGGACGCTTTTCTGCAAAAAGGGCTCTGTTCTGAAAATGCTTTTAACGGAACACTTTTCCGTTAAAAGCATTTCCGGAAAATCATGCCAGTCTAGACGTAGCCACAATGTTTAAGATATAAGTGCAGAGCCCATTCCCATAACTCTACATACAACCCCCCCATGCATGTGAGCAGCACAGACAGACTCAGCTAAGCAGGAGCTGTCATTGGACCCCTCACGTGGCCCAGAATGTGGGGAAACACACACCAGGTGGCGCAACAATGATCTGCATGTTCCGACTGAAATCCAATAACGTGACAGTCCCCGGTGCCTCGTGGGTATCCTGGGCGTTGCACATCCCCTGCCTCCCTGCCCAAAGGAGCGGCATGCGCCGTGGTCCCTGCTGAGCTTGGCGACAGCTGCCCCCGCTGGCTGGGCTCAGCTAGCAAAGCCATCTGTGTGTGGGGGGGAGGAGGGGTCAAGTCCCCTCCACCAGCCAGGTCATGCCTCCCCAGGATGCACTGGGGCACTTCCCCAGCTAACGCCCCCCTTCCTTGCAGAGCCCTTTGCGCTGCGGCTGGTGGACGGCCCAGGGAGGTGCGCCGGGCGGCTGGAGGTGCAGTATGACGGGGAGTGGGGCACCGTGTGTGACGACCACTGGTCCAATTCCAGCGCCAGCGTGGTGTGCCGGGAGCTGGGCTGTGGCCCTGCTGAGCCAGTGGCCCCAAAGCTGAAGGACCGGCCCCGCTTTGGCAAGGCTACGGGGAGAATCTGGCTGGATGACGTCCGCTGCAAAGGCACCGAGAAGACCCTGCAGAACTGTGCCCACCGCGTCTGGGGCTACCATGACTGCACCCACCATGAGGACATCAGCGTGGTCTGCCAGGTACACGGCCATGCGCAGATAGAGAGAGCTCCTCTCTGGGAGAGGAGTGGGGTCCAGGGTGTTAGAAGGGAGGGGGCTGGGAGCCAGGACTCCTGGGATCTGTCCCAGCCCTGGGAGGGGAGTGGAAGCAGGAGACAAAACAGGGGACGTGGGAGCCAGGAGTCCTAGGACCAGGCAGGGCCTAGCTCTAGGCACTAGCTATGTGGGTGGCGGGGTTCAGGGAAGTGCCCAGGTGGGTGAAGGGTCGGGAGCTCCCTGCATCCCTGCCCAGGCCTGCAGGCAGGGCTCCCTAACCGCCCGTGCTCTCTTCATCCTGCAGGAGAGCTGAGCCATCCACAGCTCCTCCGCGGCCTCCCACGGCTCCCCTGCCGTCTGAGCTTCCAACTTCCCGGCCCTGCCTGCCCAGCCTGGGATGAACACAGGGACCCAGAGCATTCCTCTGCCCCCCATGAGACACATTCTGTGGGCTCTGAGCCCCGGTCCCCGGGGAATGCAGCACGAAGTTGGCACACACCGGGGCGGGTGTCTCATTAGCAGTGGGGCAGCCCACCCACCATCAGAACAGGAGTTTCCAGGTCCCTCATTCCAACCCCAGCCAAGGAGGGGCCGTCCCTGATGGATCCCACCATTGCTGGGGTGGGGCTGCACCTCTTCCCCACGGTGCAAGATGGCCCCTCCCCGCAGGTGTCTGTGCTACATGGCCAGGCTGGAGCCCTGGGGGAGACCCTCATGTCACAGCCATCTCGACTGCGCAGATGCAAATAAAGAGCTGAATCTGCTGGAGGACTTGTGTCTCCCTGCGGCTGCCGAGTGCTCGGTAGGTTCCCAACCCACAAAACCGAACACCCTGGCCCTGCCCACCCTTTCTCTGAGGCCCCGCCCCCATTGCTCATTTTCCCCTGGCTGGCTCAAGGGGCTGGGATGCGGGAGGGGATGAAGCTCTGGGACGGGTCTGGGTACAGGCAGGAGCTGTGGGCTGGGACCAAGGAGTCCTAGGAGGCGGATCAGGGCAGGAACAGGGCGGCGCTTACTTCACTTGACTCCTGGAAGCAGCAGCATGTCCCCCTCCAGCTGCTAAGTGGAGGCATGGACACACAGCTCTGTGCACTGCCCCATCCGCAGGCACCGCCCCCACTGCTCCCATTGGCCACGGTTCCTAGCCAATGGGAGCTGCAGAGCGGTATGGGACGGGGTCAGTGTGCGGAGCTGTCACATAAAAGTCATATGTGGGTCCTGCAGCTTAGCAGGCCTGGGATGGAAGTTTCCATCCCTGCTGTACCCACCTGAACATAGCCTGGGACCCTGCAAGCCCGAACAGCAGCTGGGCGTTATCCGCTTTAAGCCATGCCTGGAGCTGGGACACTACTGAGCAGTAACAAGTTTGACCTCGGTCTCAGCTCATAGGAGCGATAAGAACGGCGCTGAGCCAGGTTCGTGCCCACCCGGTAAACAATTGGAGTGTAACTAGTGCGGGGAGTTTCCTGTCTGGTGAGTCTCTCCAGGGACCTAAACCTCGAGGAGTGCCCTGCCTCCCCCTAGCTGGAGCCACGCCCACTGCGGCCCGTGCGAGGTGACCGGAACCGGACTCCCTGCAGACCTGAACGGGCGGAAGCATTTCCAAGTGCCTGTTACTCTCCTGTGCATTGCTTTGCCTCTGCTGATTGGGGTATTACTTTGCAGTAGCTGGGTAACCATGTGGCAGTCTTAAGCCTGTAATAGCAGTGACACAGTGAGATCAATAAAAGCAACTCTCTGTCCCTAACCGACTCTGTCTTGAAGCGAATCCACAGCCCTGTTGGGCCCTGCCCCTGTGACGTGACAGGACCCCTTGGCTGCCCCGATGTGTAGGAGCTGGAAGGGGGCACGTGGCTGCTCCTGGGGGACGTGTGGAGCCGGGGCAGGTAGGATCCTGTCTCAGCCCCTCTGTGCTGCTGGGCTTTTAACACCCAGCACCCAGCCAGGCCTCGCCTCAGCAGGGGCCATTCCTGAGAGCTGTGGGCGGCTGCCTCCAGAACTCATGCCGAGACAGCGAGCGGGAGTCCCGGCCTTGGCCAGTAGCTGGAAACGGTCTGCCTGGCAGCACACACCGGCCTCTGCATCCCGGGGCTGGGCATAGAACCCAGGATCTTGCTCCCAGTGCCTTGCTCTAGCCACTAGACCTCACTCCCCTCCCAGACACCTGTTCTCAGGAGCTGCCCCTGTTTGCTCATGTAGATGGGGCTGCCCTTGGAGCTCACTCTGCTCCGACAGCCGTTGCGTGCTGACTGGGAGGCACGGCTGGAAATGGGGCCCATGCCCAGGCAGCTGGTATGAAGCCTCTGAACACCCGTGTACCAGCATGGGGAGGCTCAATGGGAGTCAGCCTCCCTTTACACAGACGCCCTTAAAACACCGGCGAGACTCCATTTCCCTTTGCCAAGGCCACACGGCCTCTTTCCCAAGGTACCATGTTACCGACGTGTCTGCTCGCTCTGGTCTTTGCGACAGCTCCCTGGGCCTGACACGGGCTCCCTGGCCTGGAAGTGCCAAGAACACCTCTGGGGCCTTTCGAGAACTTCCACGTGGCACCAGCTACCTTCCCGCCATCTGGGGCAGCGCCTGGTTGCAGCAGGAGGTTTCATACCACAGAGGGGGGTTCTGCAGGGTCCCGTCTCAGCACCTGCAGAGCTCTTGGGAGAACACACACATCCTGCGCTTCTAGGCCCTTAGGACTTGCCTCAGAGGCTCACAGCGACTCTCAGCCTAGCCTCTCTCCCTTTCTGGGGGCAGGCGGCCTGCTGGGCCACCTTCCCCATAGGCCAGTCCATGCATTTGTCTCCATCTTCCCTCTCGGGCAGGGGGGTGTCTCTGTAGTGGTGCAGGGAATGTTGTGTGGTTCCAGCCCAGAGATCCCAATGGCAGCAGCAACAGGTAGTTTTTCCTCCACTACCAGAGCTGTAGCCCTGCCCTGCATCAGTTCCCATACAGCCCCTCCCAG
The DNA here is from genome assembly GCF_052426305.1 of Pelodiscus sinensis. Lineage (NCBI taxonomy): Eukaryota > Metazoa > Chordata > Testudines > Trionychidae > Pelodiscus > Pelodiscus sinensis. Next base: position 8,243,781 of record NC_143069.1, read on the forward strand.
CACCTTTCTCCTGGCACCCGACCATGCTTGTCCTCCTAGCCCCTCACCCTCCCAGAAGGGGAGTCTTTGAAACTAATCCCAGTGGGTCCTTCACAGGCGGCAGGTGTTCTGATTAGCCTGCTTCATTGCTTCTAGCAAGCTCTTAATTGGCTCCAGGTGACCAGGCTTACTTGATTCCAGCACATTCCTGGTTGCTCTGGAGAAACGCTGCCTTGGGCATTGAGCACAGAAATCTCTTTATCCCGTGGCCAGTGGACTTGCTTCCACCAGACTCCTGCAGCCAACCGGTCTGGGGCTGTCACACTCGTTGTTGGTTAATGTACCAGTCTGCTCCGAGGTCTCCTCTGCTGTCAGACCTCAGTCTGGGGCAGTTCCTCAGATGTGCCGTCTTAACGAAACTCTTGGCTGTGGTATCTCCCCAATAACCCCTCCAGCAAAGACTGATGCAAACAATTAATCTAACTTCCCCTCGATGGCCGTGCCTTCCTCGAGTGCTCCTTTAGCAACTCGATGGTCCGATTCCCTCCGAATATCAGTAAGAATCAGGCTTCTGCAGCCTTTTGATGCTTTAGATCAGGGGTCTACAACCTATGGCTCTGGAACCAAATGTGGCTCTTTTGTCATTCCCAACATACACACAACTTTTACAATTAAAATGAAAAATTAATTCACAAATTTAAAAATGCGCAGTTACTCATGTCGCTTGCATGAACCTGGATTCGACCAGTGGTGATGTAAATGTCAAAGAAATGTGCAAAAAGATGCAGCAGAAGCAGCAGCAGCAGCAGCAGCAGCAGAAGTCCCATTAAATAAAGTCTGTGAGCGCAATGTTTCATTTATCCTCTTGTAACCCTTCTGCCGGGTAGGCCTGGCAGTAACCAGGGCTGGGTTCAATATCTTGGTGTCAATCTCACAAAGAACCGGCTCGAGCCCCCACCCAGTGATCTGGGAAATTCACACATCCCTGGGCGCCTCTGAGAGGCAATGCTTCCCCACTCGCAAGCACTGAGTCTGAGTGTAGGAAAGAAACATTTAATGAAACAGAGAGAGAATTCATACGGCATTAACTTGGGGTTCATAACCCAAACATGAGCCAAGCCCCCACCCCAGCCAAAAATCACCCGAAGTCCACAGAGTCCGACATCCCAAAAGTCTCTGTCCCTGGTCTGTGCCACCCAGAGTCCCAAAGTTCACCCGCAGGGTTCCACCTCCCAACCTGGGTAGAAATGGGAGGATAGATGGGGGCACCTTATACGAAACTCCACCACGCTCCACCAGCTGTCTCATCCCAGCCCTCTGGACGCTCCACTGGGCACCTGTCGCCGCTCCTTGTCTGCTGCTGCCACTGGTCACCGCTCCTCGCCTGCCGCCGCTCCACACCACACCGCCGCCGGTCGCCGCTCCTCGCCTGCCGCCGCTCCACACCACACCGCCGCCGGTCGCCGCTCCTCGCCTGCCGCCGCTCCACACCACACCGCCGCCGGTCGCCGCTCCTCGCCTGCCGCCGCTCCACACCACACCGCCGCCTGCCGCCGCTCCTCGCCTGCCGCCGCTCCGCACCACACCGCCGCCGGTCGCCGCTCCTTGCCTGCCGCCGCTCCACACCACACCGCCGCTGGTCGCTGCTCCTCGCCTGCCGCCGCTCCACACCACACCGCCGCCGGTCGCCGCTCCTCGCCTGCCGCCGCTCCACACCACACCGCCGCTGGTCGCTGCTCCTCGCCTGCCGCTGCTCCACACCACACGGCCGCCGCTCCTGGCTGCAATAGGTCTAGCTCTCAGCCAAACCAGTGATTTCAGCTCTTTAGTCACCAGCTGGGCTGCCAAATGAATCCAGCTTTCACTGGACTAGCAAACAAAAAGATTCCTCAGGGAGTCTGCTTTAGGTTTGTCCTTAAAACAAAGGGGAAAAGGTGCAGGCTGGGTCAGTCTTATAGCTCATACCTGGTAGGTGTGAAGCAGGTTGACAAGTCCTTTAACCCTTTCCCCCAGCTCTGTTCACTCAACTCTGGAAGGGGGGAGGCTTGTTCTTCCGAGACCTCTTGCCATGATGGTGTCTCTCCTGCAAGCACTGGTGGCATGTTTTACAGTTCCCACATTTCGGGGTAGCATGATTAGTTACCCCCACAACAGTCCCAAATTATGTACAAGTCTCCACATTCCATTCCAACACTGACCCTCCATCAGCCCTGGCTGAATGGGATTTCCATAGCCACACCTTGGATTCTCTCCTGAGCAGTATTTACATGTCAACAGTTAACAGTTAATTACCTTGCAGAGCTAAACAACTGTAGTGGGCACTCCCACCCCTCCTTTCAGCTGGCTGATAGCAAGCAGCAGTTCAGCCCCTGCTTACATCCTTATTAATCATCATGTCAATGATCAATAATATTAAGTTGGATATTTTCAGATCTGCGAATGGGCGTTCTTATCTGGCTCTTTGCTGACCACTGGTTCTGAATTCTGAGGTAGGCTGGCTCTTTGGTTTGAAAAGGCTGCTGAGTCCTGCTTTAGAAATGCCGGCTCATCCCCACCCTGCCCCAGGAGGGTCTGATGTCACCCAGAACCACACGTTCAAGATTCAACGTCTTGTGAAACTGTGCACAAGTGACAGGGAACGGAGTTTTCACAGCAGAGCAGTGAGCACCTTGCCAGTGTGGAGACAGTTACAGCGCCGGGGGCGGGTTTACAGCGCAGTCATGTGCCAGTGTTGACTTGGCATTGGCATTTCGGCAATTGTGAAAGCTCCCTGCTTGGCTCGTGCTGCCCCTGCAGGCCCAGGCACACCCCCGCACAACAACACAGCCATGAGTCAGTGCCCTTTCCAAGGCTGAAGTTCTGAGCTGAACTTCCCTAGAACTGAAGAGGCAGCTAAAACAAAGGTGAAGGCCGGCTCTGCCTGGTTTTGCTCATGGGTAGAGCCCGGCGCGGATCCACAATTTTGTACTCGGAGCCACAGCTGTAGTTGCAAAAAAGAGCCACAGGGATCCACATCTCTAGCTGGCCCTGGGTTCGCACAGACGGGCGCAGCGGGTGGAACTGAACGGCGGTTCCCTGGATGGGCCACTAAATTGCTGACAGCGTGTGCTCTCGGAGGGATTTCACTGGGGCTTTGGTGTTCCCTCTAATTCTTTCCATCCAGGTGCAGAATAAATGTTATTATGTGCATGGATCCATGTGCAGATGTGCACCACAGGAATAACACATACTGTCAGCTGTGGGGGCTCTGCCTATTAGCTGAGTGGCATTTGACTGTCCTCTGGGTGGTTGCCCAAACTCAGCTTACAGGGAACACTGCTGCAACTCTCACCTTCTCCCTGGAGCTGTGAGCCTTCCACAGAACTCACTGTGCATGTCAATAATTCACCCGTCACACCCAGTCACCTGTCCCCCATGCACCCTATTGCCAAGGGGAACAGCCCAACAGCAAAGCCACCTGCAGCGAGAGGCGCCTCCGAGGCAGAGGTGGGAACGGTGTCAGCTTCCCGGGAAGCTCCCAGAGTCTGGCCTGTCATGTCAAGACAAGAGACCCTGCCTCAAGCACCCACCCAGCAACGTGGGAAAATGTCCACTGGGTGCCTCTCCGAGGCAGTTCTTCCCTCTCACAAGCACTGAGTCTGAGGCAGAACGAGTCTCCTTAATACCAAGCACCTGGCATTAATCTGAGCTGGCAGCACAAGCTGTATCCTACACATAAAAGCAGGAGCAAGACACCCACAGTGGGCCGTGTCCAGCTTTGGGGTCTTGAGTCCCACAGCAAGTTCTTGTAGGGGGTGCCCGTCCTTACCGCCCCGCTCACTGCTACGGCGCTGGCCAGCACAGACCGAGGGGGTCACAGGTACAGCTGTGTGAATTGTCCTCCCGTTGTGCACACGTGCGTGTGCAAACACCGTCACCATTCTTATTCCGCTCTCCGAGCTCCGAGGGCCACCTGCTCTCAGCTTCTGCCAGCCAGTCTCGGTGATTTGAGCTCAGAGGTGTCCAGCTCTGGGCAGGGAGGACAGAGACACCTGCTTCCCCCCCCCCCCCTCAGCTTCCAGCACTGACTCCTCATTGCATGAGGAGTAGCAGTTAATTCGAGGGAAGGGTTTTGGATTGGACTACCGCGTCTACACGCAGCAAGTTAAATTGGGCGACCGGCATTTTAAAATGGCGACCGGCTGCGAATATGCTAATCAAGCATGGGATATTTAAATTATTCATTAGCAACTTCGGTATGCTTCATTTGCCTCCCTAGTCCGAACTAGGGGGCCAATGTAGACATACCCTCGGGCAGGGAACCCACCGTCTCCCAGTTCCTAGAGCTCAAGGAACCCCGACCTGCTCCCGGTTCCTAGGGGCCTGTGGAAAAGTCACCTGCCCTCCCCCTGGTCCTGGGGCTCAGGGAGGAACCTGGGGGATTTGCAGGGGATTTTCACCAGTGAAAGAGCCTGAAAGTGGTACCTAGATCGGAACACACCCCTAAGTCACAGCTCACCCCAGGGAGCCATGGACCCGCGGCTCTGCCTCTGGCTGGGTATGTCTACACTACCCTCCTAATTCGAACTAGGAGGGTAATGTAGGAATACCGCACTTGCAAATGAAGCCCAGGATTTGAATTTCCCGGGCTTCATTTGCATGAAGCCGGCCGGCGCCATTTTTAAATGCCGGCAGTTCGAACCCCGTGCCGCGCGGCTACACGCGGCACGGAGTAGCTAGTTTGGATTAGGCTTCCTAATCCGCACTAGCTGTACTCCTCATGGAATGAGGAGTAAAGCTAGTTTGGACTAGGAAGCCTAATCCGAACTAGCTACTCCATGCCGCGTGTAGACGCGCGGCACGGGGTTCGAACTGCCGGCATTTAAAAATGGTGCCGGCCGGCTTCATGCAAATGAAGCCGGAAATTCAAATCCCGGGCTTCATTTGCAAGTGCGGTATGCCTACATTACCCTCCTAGTTCGAATTAGGAGGGTAGTGCAGACATACCCGCTCTGCTTTGGTGACAATGTCACTGGGTGCGTAAAGCGCCCGCCAGCCGGGTGTTTCCCTGGTGGGAGCACATAGAGCTCACCTGTTCTCGCCCTGGGCTGAGCCCTGCCCTGCTGAGTCCCCTGCACAGGGAGGGTATGTCTACACTACGAAGTTAGTTCGAACTAACGGACGTTAGTTCGAACTAACTTTAATAGGTGCTACACTAGCGCTCCGCTAGTTCGAATTTGAATCGAACTAGCGGAGCGCTTAGTTCGAACTAGGTAAACCTCATTTTACGAGGACTAACGCCTAGTTCGAACTAGCTAGTTCGAACTAAGGGCTGTGTAGCCCTTTAGTTCGAACTAGTGGGAGGCTAGCCCTCCCCAGGTTTCCCTGGTGGCCACTCTGGCCAACACCAGGGAAACTCTATGCCCCCCTCCCGGCCCCGGACCCCTTAAAGGGGCACGGGCTGCTACAGTGCCCGTGCCAGGTGCAAGCCTGCCAGCACCCAGCTAGCAGACCCTGCACCTGGCACGGCACAGAGCCACCCACCCGATGCCCCCCAGCCCACCCCCTCTTGCCGGGACCAGGCTGGCGGCTCCCGGGAGCTTGCCCTGGACCGCAAGAGGCGGGCACCCACCTGGGCTAGTGCGGACATCGTGGACCTCGTCCACGATCTCCGCACTAGGCACAGGAAAGTGGCCGTCTAGGGCAGGAGAGCTGCCAGCCTGGCCACCCAGGACCAGGTGTGCATGAAAATCAAGGGGGTCCACTGAGACCCCCGACCCTGAGCCCTGAGCTTACAATGGCCGTACTGGGTCAGACCAAAGGTCCATCTAGCCCAGTAGCCTGTCTGCCAACAGCGGCCAACCCTAGGGACCCTGGAGGGGATGGACCGAAGACAATGACCAAGCCATTTGTCTCGTGCCATCCCTCTCCAGCCTTCCACAAACTTTGGGCAGGGACACCACTCCTACCCTCTGGCTAATAGGACTCCATGGACCCAACCTCCATGACTTGATCTCCCTTCCCTTTAAACTCTGTTCTAGTTGTAGCCTTCACAGCCTCCTGCAGCAAGGAGTTCCACAGGTTAACTATTTGCTTTGTGAAGAACAACAACTTTCTCTTACTAGTTTGAAGCCTGCTACCCATTCCTTTCCTTTGGTGTCCTCTAGTCCTTCTTTATGGGAACTCAGGAAGAACTTTTCTGAATGCACCCTCTCCACCCAACCCCTGCTTTTAGAGACCTCTATCCTGTCCCCCCTCCATCTCCTCTTTTCTAAGCTGAACAGTCCCAGTCTCTGTAGCCTTTCTTCATCTGGGACCTGTTCCCAACCCCTGATCATGTTAGTTGCCCTCCCCTCTCCCAGCCTTTCTCTTCCCCTCTCCCACCTCCTTTTCCCAGTCTCCCCCAGTTTTTTTTCAATAAAGACAGAGTCAATGTTGGAAGAAACGTTATCTTTATTTTGTACATCAATAAGAAGGGGGGCTAAGGAAGGGTAAGTGGAAGGAGGTGAGGGAGGAATGGGGTACGAGCCCCCGATGGGGAGGACTGGGCTGGCTCTGCGGGCTTCTGGGGGTGGAAGCTCTCCTGCAGCCCCCCAATTACTCCCTCTCCCCAGATGGCAGCCTGCGGCAAGTGCAGCCGGGCTGATGGCCGAGTGGTGTGATGTGCCCAGTGTGGGCACTCAGGGCACTCCAAGCCAGAACTTCTTTGCAAGCAGGGCACCCCTTAGAACTGTGTGTCCGGGGTGGGGGTCGGGACCCTTTAAGCGCAGCCCTCGGCTAGCCTGAGACAGCATCTCCATGCTCTAAGTCCTCCTTTTATGCCCTGCCGGCACTGCTTCCGGCCATCCTTAAGCCCTGTTCAGAGTCCACTCAATGTGGACTTGCTAGTTCGAACTAGCAAAACGCTAGTTCGAACTAGTTTTTAGTTCTAGATGCGTTAGTTCGAACTAGCTTAGTTCGAATTAACTAATTCGAACTAAGTTAGTTCGAACTAGCGCTGTAGTGTAGACGTACCCGGAGTGTGGATCCGTCTGTGCTGGTAGGGTCCGATGGGGCTGGTCTGTGCACAAGGGTTAGGAGCAGGTGTAACATGCCAGGTGGTCGGGGCACCGCTGAGAGGGTCACATCAGGGAGAATTCTTATAGCCAGGGTTACTTACAGCCCTAGACTGGGGCCCTTCTCTATAAGGTGCCAAGCCAGCCACACACAAACCACTTCAGCTGCCAGTTTGGCCAGTAGGAAGTCACACACGCAATCCCCTTAGACACTCCAGCTTCACCCATGCCACAGCCGGCACCGCTCCTTACACAAAGGAGGGGTTATCAGACCGATCTCACTGACTCCGAACAGGTTCTCCTGTTCCCAAGGGCCAGCCCCAGTCCCGGCTCAATTTGTACCTCAGCTCTTACCCAAAAGTGGACACTGGGCCAGGCCTTTAGCATCTGAAATCTAAGGGTGTATTAATAAAAGGAAAGACAAGGTGGAGAATGAGATTGTTAAAGCGATCACATTACATGCGCCAGTCACCAAGTTCCTGATGAAGGCCTATGGAGTGTGTGTGTGGGGGGAGGGCATGTGATGGTTTCTTAAAAATCAAAAAGGGGGCGTGATGCTGAAAAGTTTGGGAACGCTGATCTACATTTGTTAGTCTTTAAAGTACTATCCCTGCAGAACAGCACAGGACATCAGGAATCATACACAGCGCAACAAAGCAATCAGTGAGTGCACAACTGGAGTGACACTGTGGCTACAAAAGTGGGCAGAGTCCCCGCTGCGTCACACGCCCATGGACACTCTCCAGGCTGGGCAGCACCGGACAGTGCGGATGTGAATGACAGAGCTGGGGAGTGTAACCAGTTCCCCCGAAGGTGGGGGGACGGGACAGTGAGTGGTGTATGCAAATGAGTGGGGACCGGTAGGGACAGGTGCAGCTGGCACTGGGGTGAGTCAGGGTGTCTCCCCTCCAACTACCAGCACTGACCCCACAACAGGGGCATGACTGTGACTGCCCAGGAGTCGTGTGCTCTACCGGCATGCGGCCGATCTCCAGGGCAAACCCCCCATCTCTCCCCAGTGACGCGGGGAGCGCTGGGTGTTCAATGCTCACGCTACTGAGTGGAAACGGGGCGAGGGGCACTGGGAAGAGCTGGAGGGGAAGGGACAGATGGGGAGCCAGGATTCCGGTCCAGACCCATCCTTGTCTTGATCCCCATTCTGCATGAGCCAGTGACCAAGCTTCTGTCCTCGTCTCTGGGAAGGGAGTAGGAACTGGTGTTTAAAGGTGGCTTAGGGGTGGGCAGGGATCTGTCCCTGACTCTGGGTAGAGAGTGGGGTCTAGTGGTTAGAGTGGAGGGACGTTATATTCCTTGCTCTATTCAAAGTTTACTGTGTGATTAGGAGTAAGTTAAGTCCTGTCTCTGTGCCTCAGTTTCCCTTCTGCACAGCAGGGACTCTGATTCTGTGCCCCTCTGTGGGGCTCAGCGACCAGTGGGAGATGGAGGCAGATGCAGGCGAAGGGCCCAGGGTCACGGGGGAAGCCCATTCTGCTCTGTTCTGCACTTGCTGGCGATGCCTCGCGCTGGGCTGGGCCTTCAGCCCCCGCAGCCCGGAGCAGGCGTCCCAACAGCTGTTTGCTTTGCCAGATGTGAGGCTGGTGGAGGGCCCCCACAGCTGCGCCGGGAGAGTGGAGGTGCTTGTGGCCGGGCGCTGGGGCACCGTGTGTGACGACGACTGGGACGAGAAGGACGTGGCCGTGGTGTGCAGGCAGCTGGGCTGTGGCCAGGCTGTGGGAGCCGTGAGTAGCGGCGTGTTCGGCCGAGGGCCCAAGTCACAGCCTGTCCTGCTGATGGACGTGCAGTGCCAGGGGAAGGTGGCGCTGAGGACCTGCTCCTACAAGCTGTGACGGAGCGTTGGGGGTCCCCCGTCTCCTGCACCCCGAAATGGCACAAACAGACTCCACCAGCCAGTAGAATTGAGGGTGGTTTATTGCTCCTCCAGGATACAGCATAGCACAGATGTGATCTGGTTACAGGAACTGGGGCTAAGAGGCCTCAGTTCCCCCTTTGAGATGGGGGGATCCCAGCCCCCTCCCCAGTTCCTTCTTCCCTGCTTTCCAGCCAGGAACTAACTAACTCTCCTCCAGCCCTGCCCCCCAGCCAGGGCAGCATCCACCTTCCTTTGTTCCTCTCCATGGGGGGTGGCTGGTCAGACTGGTTTGGAGCCCCCTTTGCATAATGACCAGACAGCAGAGGTCGCCACAGGCCTAGCAAGGCACCCCCACTACGTCACACAAGCATGCGGAGAACCTTCACAAGCTGCGGCATCCACCTTGACCCAGTTCCTACAGCTCAAGCCACTCCAACATGTCCCCTGCCCTCACCAGGCCGTGGGGCTCAGGGTGGAATCTGGGGGCTTGAGGGTCCCTTTCGCCAGTGCAGAGCCTGCCACAGCCATACCTGGATTGCCTGTTAACAGTCACCCAAGCAGCACAGGGGAAGTGCGCAGGGCTCCCTGGCAGCTCGCCCCGGGGAGCCATGGACTGCGGCTCTACCTCTGCCTCTGCTTTGGGGAGGTGCCCCTGTCTGCATAAGGCGCCCGCCAGCTGGCTGCATCCCCAGCTGGGGCACACAGAGCGCTCCTGTTCCCCCTTGGGCCTGTGGCTGAGCCCTGCCCCGTGCCCCCACACAGGGAGAGGGGCTCAGTCTGAGCTGGCGGGGCAAGGCCTTGATGGGGCTGCTCGGTGCACCAGGGTTAGGAGCAGGGTGGAGCAGCCGATGGGCAGCCGGCCTGGGGCCCAGCACCGGTCACTGCCGTGTCTGGGCCCAGCTGCCATGGACTCTGCTCCTCCCGGCACCAGCATCCTGCAGGTGCTGTGGGGCTCGCTCCCAATGGTTTTGCCTGCTGGCCCAAGCACTGGCCTGGGAGTGTCTGTCTCCTTGGTACCTGCCCTTTGCCAGAGCCCAGGCCTGGATCCCACCCTCTGGCAGCACAGCATGGCCTGAGGAGAGGTGACCACAGCCGTGCTTTGGAGAGGTGGCTGCCCTAGGGCAGGTCCCAGCAGGCAACTGGAGCGAGGCAGCTGCCTGGGTTCAAGCACAGAACTAGATCAAAGAAGCATGGCGCTAGGCTATTCCTGCGGGGGACTCCTCGCCGTGGGGCTGTTCCCCTGGGAAAGTGACATCAGCTTCTTCCTCCAGCCCCAGCCGCTCTGGTTTGTCTTTGTGCTGCTGGTTCCATCCTGCGCTGGGATTTGCCTGGCACGGAGGAAGCTCGTTCTGCCCTGTTCTGCACTCGCTGACGATGCCTCGCGCTGGGCTGGGCATTCAGCTCCCGCAGCCCGGAGTAGGCGTCCCAGCTGCTGTTTGCTTTGCCAGATGTCAGGCTGGTGGGGGGCCCCCACGGCTGCGCCGGGCGAGTGGAGGTGCTTGTGGCTGGGCGCTGGGGCACCGTGTGTGACGACGGCTGGGACGAGAAGGACGTGGCCGTGGTGTGCAGGCAGCTGGGCTGCGGGCAGGCTGTGGGAGCTGTGAGTAGCAGCGTGTTCGGCCCGGGCCCCGAGTCACAGCCTGTCCTGATGATGGACGTGCAGTGCCAGGGGACGGAGGCGGCGCTGGGGACCTGCACCTACAAGCATGCGGAGAACCTCTGTGAGCACTTCGACGACGTGGGGCTCGCTGGCCTGGAGAGCCCTGGATCAGGGCAGGGACGGGTGGACGCCTGGGATACCGGGGGGGGCTGGGCTCTGACTGAGCAGCCTTGCTGGGTGAGCGCTGCACGGTCTGCCCTGGCAGCAGGGAGGGACCCGGCAGGTCCTGGGCTTGGGACAAGCAGGGCCTGGGCGCCACTTCCTGGACACGGTCAGTGTCCACACAACCCCCCCGTGACTGACACCCCCCCGCAGGGCCGGGAGCCAGGGTTGCCAGGTGTCCGGTTTTGAACGGACAGTCCGGGATTCGAGCTTTCTGTCTGGGAAACAAATCGAGAAAATACCGGACATAGAAATGTCTGCTGTTTTCTAATTAAGTATGTTTTATTATTATCATGAGTATCAGTACGTAGGGTACTGCCTGGCTGGTAGACACGCTCACACTGTGTGTGTCCACCAGCCAGGCCGTATGGAACTACGCAGTGGAGAGGGCAGGGGTGGGGGGCAGGGCCGGGATGGAATCCCCAAGGCCGGACTCGCCCATGTGCTCTGCCGGGACCGTGCATGGGACGAGCAGCACCCCGGGATCTGTGTGAGCCCAGGCCAGCCCTGCTCCCTGCCAGCTGGTTCCCCTCCCTGCTTCCCCCGACCCCCTCCCGCCCAGCCCCGTTCCCCTCCTGGCCGGTCTCCCCCTCACCGTCTGAGATCAAGAGTGTCCAGTATTTTTTTTAAACCATCTGGTAACCCTACCAGGAACCAGGACTCTCGGGTCCATCCCTGCTCTGGGAGGTGTCACCGACACATGCTAGGGCAGGGCACCCACCTTGTACCAGTTCCCAGACCTGTTCCCAGTTCCTAGGGGCCTGTGGGAAAGGCACCTGCTCTCACCCTGGCCCTGGGGCTCAGGGCAGAATCTGGGGGCTTGCGGGGCCTTTTCGTCAGTTCAGAGCCTGACTCAGCCATACCCGGATCCCCTGTGTATTAGCAGCCACCCAAAGAGACTGCAGACACTCAGTGCACAGCGCTCCCGGCTGCTTCCCACAGGGCAGGTGAAATTTCCTGCTGGCTGGCCAGGATTGGGTCATGTGGGGCCCTGGCTTTCTGCCGGGTGTCAGGGGTTGGCCAGAGCCGAACGCCACGCATGCTGCGTGGGGGGAGGGGAGAGGGTACTTGCACCTCCCCTGCGGGGGACTCAGCTCTCTGCCACCCTGTGTCAGGCGGGGGCTTGTCTCGGTGTCTCTGCCACCCAGGCTGTGAGCCCAGGCTGCTTAGTCCAGAGAGTCTGGGCCCCCGGCCCAGGGTGCAGGAGGCAGGCCAGGTGCTGTGCAGGGTTCGGACTTTGGCTTGTCCTCGCTGGCCGTGGCTGGACTCCACTCCCGCCCCTCTGGGCTCCCCAACCGCTCCAGCCTCCCGCTCTGCCACCCCAGGCCCAGCACCACAGCCTGGCCCACCCTGTCCAGAGCAGAGTCCCTCCTTGGGCCCAGCCTGCTGGCTCTGGGGCCAGAAGGAGCCAAACCTCCCCGTGGGGGAGGCAGGGACTGACATCTGCAGGGTCACTGGCAGGCAGCGCTCTAGACCGCAGAGCTGTGCCCTGCCCCGGGACGTGCTGAGCCAGCGCGAGGTGCCGGGAAGTGCCCTTGTGACCAGCCCTCGGGCCGGCTCCTCCCTCGCTGGCCGGCAGAGCCCTGAGCAGGCCATAAAAGGGGCTGCCCTGGTGGGAGGGTGAGAGGCTCTTGGCACTGGATCGTGGCAGGAAGGAGCAGTTCAACGGGGCAGCCATGGACCTTCTGGGCCTCTGGCTCTGCTTCGGTGAGGGCCAACTAGGGGCGGTGCCAATGGGGTCCTCTGTGCACCAGGGTTCGGAGCGGGGTGGGGCAGCTGATGGGCTGCCGGCCTGGGACACCCCTAGTCTCCTGGGTCCCAGCACTTGTCACTGCCGTGTCTGGCCCCAACTGCTCTGGAATCTGCCCCTTCCAGCGCCACCTTCCCGCAGGTGTCGTGGGGCTGGGAAGCTTTGGGGTGCGAGGGCCCCTCTCTGCTCCTGACGGTTTCCTCTTCTCTCCCCAGCTGCCGGCGTGGGAGTCTCTGCCCTCTCAGGTACGTACGTCTGGCCCCTCGGCCCCTGCCCTTTGCTAGAGCCCAGGCCAGGATCCCACCCTGGTGTCACGGCAGGGCCTGAGCAGAGGTGACCACCACGTGCTTTGCAAAAACAGCTGCCCTAGGGCAGGTCCCAGCAGGCAGTGGGAGCGAGGCGGCTGCCTGGGTTCAAGCACAGAACCAGAGCAAAGTGGAGTGTGGCTCTAGGAGCGCCCGGCGGGGGGACTCCTCGCCGTGGGGCCGTTCCCCTGGGAAGGTGACATCAGCTTGTTCCTCCAGCCCCAGCCGCTCTGGTTTGTCCTTCTGCTGCCGGCCCAGCCTGCACTGGGAGCTGCCAGGCCCCCTGCGCTGGATCCAGGGGAGCAGACTCTCAGCTGTTTGCCCACCCCCAGCAACACGGAGGGGCGCCAGCTTTCCACTTGCACAAACACCCTCTCTCCTCCTCTGGCCCTTCCCACCCTAGTCCTTGCCCTGCCCCTCTCTGATGCCCCACCCCCGCTGTACTGGCCCCTCTCTCTGTCTCACCCTCCCTCACGTGGCTCCGTTTTAGCACAGGAAGGGTGTGTGTGTGGGGGTGGGGGGGGAGAGGCAGGAGGCTTCATTGGTTTCCTGCCTTCAGCAAAATTTCCCAGCTCCAATTGGCCGGACACTGGGGACAGCGCAGGCAGTGGCTGCAGCTTCTCTGCAGTAAGAGTGCTGGCGAGGGGGCCGTGGGCTGGATCTGGCACCGTGGCGGCTGGATTTGGTCCACGAACCGCCTCTTGCCCACCCTGGGTTAAAGTGAGAGTGTGTGGGGGGCGGAGGGGGTTTCTATTCCCTGTGTGCACAAGGCTCACTGTGTGACTGGGGTAAGCTGAGTCCTGTCTCTGTGCCTCGGTTTCCCTTCTGTAAAGCAGGGGCACTGGTTATGACCCATTTCCAGGGACTCAGTTACCGGCCTCTGGCCCTGCAGCCTCTGGGCCCTTCCCCGCAGCCGGGAGCAGGCGTCCCAGCAGCTGTTTGCTTTGCCAGATGTCAGGCTGGTGGGGGGCCCCCACAGCTGCGCCGGGCGAGTGGAGGTGCTTGTGGCCGGGCGCTGGGGCACCGTGTGTGACGACGACTGGGACGAGAAGGACGTGGCCGTGGTGTGCAGGCAGCTGGGCTGCGGGCAGGCTGTGGAGTCCCTGAGTAGCGGTGTGTTTGGCCCGGGCCCCGAGTCACAGCCTGTCCTGCTGACGGACGTGCGCTGCCAGGGGACGGAGGCGGCGCTGGGGACCTGCACATATACGGATTCAGGGATCGTCTGTGAGCACAAGGAGGATGCGGGGGCTCGTTGCCAGGGTGAGCCTCTATGGAGGGGAGGGTTTCTGTGGTTCCAGATTGGGGGCTGAGTTCCGACTCACTGGCCTTGCTGGGTCAGCGCTGCCCGGTCGGCCCTTGTGGCAGGGAGGGACCCGGCAGGTCCTGGGCTTGGGACAAGCAGGGCCTGGGCGCCGCTTTCTGGACATGGTCAGTGTCCACACAACCCCCCCCGTGACTGACACCCCCCAGCAGGGCCGGGAGCCAGGGCTCCTGGGTCTGTTCCTGGCTCTGGGAGAGGAGTGGGGCTGAGTGGGTTGGGGCTGGGAGCCAGGTCTCCTTGGGGTCTATTCTGGCTCTGGGTGGGTGTCACTACACAGACTCGGGCACCTGTCTTGCCCCAGGTGCTAGGGCTGAGGGCAGTTGATTTTAACCCCCCCCCCCCCCGATCAGTTCCTAGGGTCCGGTGGGAAAGACACCTGCCCTCACCCATCCCCAGGGCTCAGGGTCAACTCGGGGTGTGTGGGGCCTTTTCGCCAGTGAAAACCCCGACACGGTGACACCTGATCTGCTGCATGTTGACAGTCACCAAAGCAACACACACACACACACACACGCCTCCGAAGTGTACAGGGCCCCCTGCAACTGTGCCTTTGCCTTGGTGAGGGTGCCTCAGTGTGTGTCAGGCACCCACCCTGTATCCTCCTGGGGGGGCTCATAGAACTCGCCTGTTCTCCCCCCCAGGCTGTGCTGAGCCCAGCCCTGCTGTGTCCCCCTGTACAGGGAGAGAGGCTCAGTCTGTCCTTGTGGGACTGTGCCCTGATGGGGCTGCTCTGTGCACCAGGGTTAGGAGCTGGGGCCAGCCTGGGCCTCCCCCGTTCTCCTAAGTCCTAGCACCCCTCAGTGCTGTGTCTGGCCTTAAGTGCCAGCCCCAGTGCAGAGCCCCACCTACTGGACAGTCCACAGACCAGGAGACTGTATCTATTTGTGTTAGTCTCTAATGCCTGCACTGGGAAGTTATTTTGAAATAACAAGGCAAGCTCCACACAGCAAGCCCATTATTTCAAAGTAACAGGCTTGTTATTTTGAGCTAATGACTCCTGCTGAAATTGTTATTTCGAAGTAGCGGTAGTGGGGACACTCAGCTGCTGCTATTTCGAAATACCTACTCCCCAGAGTCATTCAAAGTAATTACTCCCCAATGTCTCCTGGGGCTCTAAGTCAAGGGAGCCTTCCTTGGACTCATTTCAAGGCTTCCCTGCAGTGTGGACGTGCTATTTTGAAATAAATAACTCCCCAGAGCAGGCCAGGGCTAAGGTGCCATAGGACTATTAGTCATTTAAAAATGAAGAAGTTAGTCAAACAGAAATTAAAAGGTTCAGTGCCAAGGGTGAAATCCCTGCAAGCTACGTGGAGATTTTGCAAAGACACCACAATAGAGGCTCAACTGAATGTATACCCCAACTTAAAAAATATAAAAAGAGAACCAAAGAAGTGCCACCATGGCTAAACAACAGAATAAGAGAAGTAGGCAGAGGCAAGAGTGGAAGTTAAATTGTAGTGAGGAAAAAAGAAAGGAGCAAAAACTCTAGCAAATGAAATGTAAAAATATAATTAGGAAGGCGAAAAAATAATGTGAAGAGCGGCTAGCCAAAGACGCAAAAAGTACTAGCGAAAAACATTTTTTTAAGTACATCAGAAGCAGGAATCCTGCTAAACAGCCAGTGGGGCCCCTGGACAAGCAAGATGCTAAAGGATCACTCAAGGACAATAAGGCTACTGCAGAGATACTACGTGAATTGGTTGCATTAGTTTTCCTGGCTGAGGATATGCAGGAAATCCCCAAACCTGAGCCATTCTTTTGGGTGACAGATGTGAGGAACAATCCCAGATTGAGGTGTCATTAGCGGAGGTTTTGCAACAAATTGACAAATTACTCAGCAATAAGTCACCAGGCCCAGATGGCATTCACCCAAGAGTTCTGATGGAATTCAAATGGGAAATCACAGAGCTACTGACTGGGGCATAACCTATCCTTGAATTAGCTTCTATCCCAAATGACTGGAAGATTGCTAATGTGACACCAGGTTTTTTTAGAAGGGTCTAGAGGTGACTTCAGTACTGGGCCAACTGGTTGAAACTATAGTAAAGAACAGCATGTGCAGACATAGGTCAGCATAATTTGTTGGGGAAGAGTCCACAGGGTTTCTGTAAAGGGAATTCATACCTCACTAATCTATTGAATTCTTTAAGGGGGTCAACAAGCACCCCCACTGAGGATCTAGATTTCCAGAAATCTAGGGTCCCTCACCAAAGGCTCCTAAGCAAAGTCAGCTGCCATGGGATTCGAGGGAAGGTCCCTCAGGGATTGATTACTGGCTCAAGATAGGAAAGAGGAAACAAAGGACAGGGTTAAATCTTCAGTTTTCAGAATGGAGAGAGGTCACTAGTGCTGTCTGCCTGGGGCTTGTTCTGGGACCAGTCCTATTCCATATATTCATAAAATGATTTGGAAAAAGGGATAAACAGTGAGGTGGCAAAATTGCAGATGATACACAAGTACTCAGGGTAGTTAAGTCCCAGGCAGACTGTGACTGGGTGACCGGGCAACAAAATGGCAAGTGAAATTTAACGCTGATAAATGTACAGTATTGCAGATTGGAAAACGTAATTCCGATGACATATAAAATGATGGGGTCTAAATTAGCTATTCCTGCTCAAGAGAGCGATCGTGCAGTCATTGTGGATAGTTCTCTGAGCAGCAGTTGAAAAAAAAAAGCAAACAAAATGCTGGGAATGATTAAGAAAGGGATGGACTAGGGACCATGGGCTATAATAGGAGAGAAAAAGGAGGGACAAGGCAGAACGGGGAGGCAAGATCAGAGCAGTATCGTAGATGCCTATATACAAATGCAAGACGTATGGGTAATAAGCAGGAAGAACTGGAAGTGCTAATAAATAAATACAAGCACGACATTGTGGGTATCACAGAGTCTTGGTGGGATAATACACGATTGGAATATTGGTATAGAAGGGTCCAGCATACTCAGGAAGGACAGGCAAGGGAAAAGGGGAGGAGGTGTTTCTTTATATATTAAAAACGTACATGCTTGGACTGAATCTCTGGGTTAGGCTAAAAGGGGTAAAAAACAAAGGTGATGTCATGCGAGGGGTCTACTACAGGCCACCAACCCAGGTGGATGAGGCTTTTTTTAAACAACTAACAAAATCATCCAAAGTGCAGGATTTGGTGGTGTTGGGGGACTTCAACTATCCAGACATATGTTGGGAAACTCACAGCAGGGCACAGACTATCCAATAAGTTCTTGGGCCTTTGGTCTGACCCGGTATGGCCGTTCTTATGTTCTTTTGTTGAGAGTAGGGCCTAGTGGTGAGAGCAGGAGTCTGGGAGCCAGGTCTTGGGTCTACCCTTGCTCTGTACGTTTTGGTCACTCCCTGCTCCTCATTTCTGTCTCTCCACCTGCCTTTCCCTGCAGAGGTGCCAAAGGTGCCGGTCCGGCTGGTGGGCAGCAACGGCACACGCTGCAGTGGACAGGTGGAGATTTTCCACCAGGGCCGCTGGGGCACCGTGTGTGGGCTGGGTTGGGACCTGAGAGATGCCAAGGTGCTTTGCCGGGAGCTGGGCTGCGGGAGCCCGCGGTACATCGCCCAAAGCTGCAGCAAGTTCAGTCGGAGCTCAGAGCCCATCCTGCTGGGCCTGCTGGACTGCACCGGGAACGAGACCTCGCTGACCCAATGCCAATTTCAGGACTGGGCAGAAAAGCCCTGCCCTCACCCCTGGGACACCGGAGTCACGTGCCAAGGTGAGAAAGCAGAACTGGTGCCAGGCCCTCGCCCCCTGCCTTTCCTCCTGGCCCCTATTTGTTGCCCAAGACGTAAGTACATACGTGCATGTGTGTGTGTCTTGTGGCTCCCATTGGCTGTTGTTCGCTGTTTGCAGCCAAGGGGAGCTGGCCCATGCTGCTTCCTGTGGCTCCCCTTGGCTGCAAACAGCAAACTGGAGCCAATAGGAGCCACAAGGCTCCGTGGCTGTGGAGCCAGAAAGTAACCCTGGAGCGGCTTTCTCAACGTGGCTTTGTGAGCCACTTTAGAAACTCTGCCATAGGTGGTCGACGCCTGCTCCTGTCTCCCAGACAGACAAAGTTTAAGAAACAAGTGCAGAGCCCATTCCCATAACTCTACATACAACCCCCCCATGCATGTGAGCAGCACAGACAGACTCAGCTAAGCAGGGGCTGTCATTGGACCCCTCACGTGGCCCACGTGGCCCAGAATGTGGGGAAACACACACCAGGTGGCGCAACAATGATCTGCATGTTCCGACTGAAATCCAATAATGTGACAGTCCCCGGTGCCACATGGGTATCCTGGGCGTTGCACATCCCCTGCCTCCCTGCCCAAAGGAGCGGCATGCGCCGTGGTCCCTGCTGAGCTTGGCGACAGCTGCCCCCGCTGGCTGGGCTCAGCTAGCAAAGCCATCTGTGTGTGGGGGGGAGGAGGGGTCAAGTCCCCTCCACCAGCCAGGTCATGCCTCCCCAGGATGCACTGGGGCACTTCCCCAGCTAACGCCCCCCTTCCTTGCAGAGCCCTTTGCGCTGCGGCTGGTGGACGGCCCAGGGAGGTGCGCCGGGCGGCTGGAGGTGCAGTATGACGGGGAGTGGGGCACCGTGTGCGACGACCACTGGTCCGATTCCAGCGCCAACGTGGTGTGCCGGGAGCTGGGCTGTGGCCTTGCTGAGCCAGTGGCCCCAAAGCTGAAGGACCGGCCCCGCTTTGGCAAGGCTACGGGGAGAATCTGGCTGGATGACGTCCGCTGCAAAGGCACTGAGAAGACCCTGCAGAACTGTGCCCACCATGTCTGGGGCTACCATGACTGCACCCACCATGAGGACATCAGCGTGGTCTGCCAGGTACACGGCCATGCGCAGAGAGAGAGAGCTCCTCTATGGGAGGGGAGTGGGGTCCAGGGTGTTAGAAGGGAGGGGGCTGGGAGCCAGGACTCCTGGGATCTGTCCCAGCCCTGGGAGGGGAGTGGAAGCAGGAGAAAAACAGGGGACGTGGGAGCCAGGAGTCCTAGGACCAGGCAGGGCCTAGCTCTAGGCACTAGCTATGTGGGTGGCGGGGTTCGGGGAAGTGCCCAGGTGGGTGAGGGGTCGGGAACTCCCTGCTTCCCTGCCCAGGCCTGCAGGCAGGGCTCCCTAACTGCCTGTGCTCTCTTCATCCTGCAGGAGAGCTGAGCCATCCACAGCTCCTCTGCGGCCTCCCACGGCTCCCCTGCCGTCTGAGCTTCCAACTTCCCGGCCCTGCCTGCCCAACCTGGGATGAACACAGGGACCCAGAGCATTCCTCTGCCCCTCCCCCCAAGCCACATTCTGTGGGCTCTGCAGTTCCTGGGGATGCAGCACGAAGATGGCACACACCAGGGCGGGTGTCTCATTAGCAGTGGGGCAGCCCCCCGCCATCGGAACAGGAGTTTCCAGGTCCCTCATTCCAACCCCAGTCAAGGAGGGGCCGTCCCTGATGGACCCCGCCATTGCTGGGGTGGGGCTGCACCTCTTCCCCGCGGTGCAAGATGGCCCCTCCCCGCAGGTGTCTGTGCTACATGGCCAGGCTGGAGCCCTGGGGGAGACCCTCATGTCGCAGCCATCCCGACTGCGCAGATGCAAATAAAGAGCTGAATCCGCTGGAGGACTCGTGTCTCCCTGCGGCTGCCGAGTGCTCGGTAGGATCCCAACCCACAAAACCGAACACCCTGGCCCTGCCCACCCTTTCTCTGAGGCCCCGCCCCCATTGTTCGCAGGCTCATTTTCCCCTGGCTGCCTCAGGAGGCTGGGGTGTGGGAGGGGATGAAGCTGGATATAGGCGGGGGCTCTGGGCTTTGACCTAGGGGTTGGGAGCCAGGAGGGGGATTAGGGCGGGAGCAGGTCAACAGGGAGCAGGGCGGCGCTTACTTCACTTGACTCCTGGAAGCAGCAGCATGTCCCCCTCCAGCTGCTAAGTGCAGGCATGGACATACAGCTCTGTGCACTGCCCCATCCGCAGGCACCGCCCCCACCGCTCCCATTGGCCACGGTTCCCAGCCAATGGGAGCTGCAGAGCGGTATGGGGCGGGGACAGTGTGCGGAGCTGTCACATAAAAGTCATATGTGGGTCCTGCAGCTTAGCAGGCCTGGGATGGAAGTTTCCATCCCTGCTGTACCCACCTGAACATAGCCTGGGACCCTGCAAGCCCGAACAGCAGCTGGGCGTTATCAGCTTTAAGCCATGCCTGGAGCTGGGACACTACTGAGCAGTAACAAGTTTGACCTCGGTCTCAGCTCATAGGAGCGATAAGAACGGCGCTGAGCCAGGTTCGTGCCCACCCGGTAAACAATTGGAGTGTAACTAGTGCGGGGAGTTTCCTGTCCGGTGAGTCTCTCCAGGGACCTAAACCTCGAGGAGTGCCCTGCATCCCCCTAGCTGGAGCCACGCCCACTGCGGCCCGTGCGAGGTGACCGGAACGGGACTCCCTGCAGACCTGAACGGGCGGAAGCATTTCCAAGTGCCTGTTACTCTCCTGTGCATTGCTTTGCCTCTGCTGATTGGGGTATTACTTTGCAGTAGCTGGGTAACCATGTGGCAGTCTTAAGCCTGTAATAGCAGTGACACAGTGAGATCAATAAAAGCAACTCTCTGTCCCTAACCGACTCTGTCTTGAAGTGAATCCACAGCCCTATTGGGCCCTGCCCCTGTGACGTGACAGGACCCCTTGGCTGTCCCGATGTGTAGGAGCTGGAAGGGGGCACGTGGCTGCTCCTGGGGGGCGTGTGGAGCCGGGGCAGGTAGGAGCCTGTCTCAGCCCCTCTGTGAGGCCGGACTTTTAACACCCTGCTCAGCAGTGCTCATTGGAGCCTGCTGGGTCCTTCCCAACAGGGCATTCTGGTCGAAACCCAGACACCAGGCAACCTGCTCTCAGTGCTGCTCACGTGGGCCCAGGATCACCCAGCGCCCAGCCAGGCCTCGTCTCAGCAGGGGCCATTCCTGAGAGCTGTGAGCGGCTGCCTCCAGAACTCATGCCGAGACAGCGAGCGGGAGTCCCGTCCTCAGCCAATAGGCAGCACACACCAGCCTCTGCATCCTGGGGCTGGGCATAGAACCCAGGGGTCTTGCGCCCAGTGCCTTGCTCTAACCACTAGACCTCACTAGTTCCCTGGTTGGCTCGTGCTGCCCCTGCAGGCCCAGGCACTCCCGCACCACAACACAGCCATGAGTCAGTGCCCTTTCCAAGGCTGAAGTTCTGAGCTGAACTTCGCTGGAACTGAAGAGGCAGCTAAAACAAAGGTGAAGGCCGGCTCTGCCTGGCATTGCTCACGGGTAGAGCCCGGCGCGGATCCACAATTTTGTACTCGCAGCCACAGCTGTAGTTGCAAAAAAGAGTCACAGGGATCCACATCTCTAGCTGTGCACGGGGCACCTGCCGACGTCAAACAGAGCCACAAAGTTGCAGGGTTTGAGACACGAAATGTGTAGCCGCAACTGCATCCATATCTGCAAAAGTGGACCACGGCTATAAAGCAGATCTCAGCGGATTTTGAAGGCTTTACTCATGGGCCCCTCAGCTTATCCTCAGATTCCTGATCCTGTGCCCCAGTGGAGGGGGCATGACCCCGCCCTGCTCAGCTCTGGGGTCATCGACCGTGGTACGATCTCTTGGACTCAGAGATTGGCTTAATCTTAGGGGCTGGTTTTGTGCCCTGCTGCCAAACTCTGATTGCAGTAACTCATTACTCTGGCTAGAACTGATCTATCCCAGCTCTGTGAGGGGAGTGGGCTCTAGTGGTTAGATCGGTGGGTTGGGGGGGGGGACTGCTGAGAGCTGGGTCTGACCTTGGCTGCAGCACAAGACTCACCTCAAGATTGGGGGCTCCCCCTGGGCTCAGGACCCTCATGGGATCCATGGGGGCAGCTCTGCCTGGACCCTGGTGAGATCTAGGCTCCAGCATGAGGCTCCCTGGTCTCGGCTCCAGCCTGACCCCCAGCCTCTACATTGCAATTTGAGAGCGTCCCAGTCCCAGCCTGAGCCAGCTGAGCTGGGCCAGCAGCTGCGGGTGTTTTCTTCCCATGTACACTTACCCTTGTGCTCATTTGAAATGCCACCTCCACTCACACGGCCCCTGCAGGCCCCTGCCCGTCACAGAACAAAGCAACGGCCCTGCCGTTGCAACATGGACAGTCTCCCTGGCATGAGCTGGCCCTGGGTTTGCAGAGACGGGCGCAGCAATTCCCTGGACAGGCCACTAAATTGCTGGCAGCGTGTGCTCTCGGAGGGATTTCACTGGGGCTTTGGTGTTCCCTCTAATTCTTTCCATCCAGGTGCAGAATAAATGTTATTATGTGCATGGATCCATGTGCAGATGTGCACCACAGGAATAACACATATTGTCAGATGTGGGGGCTCTGCCTATTAGCTGAGTGGCATTTGACTCTCCCCTGGGTGGCTGCCCAAACTCAGCTTACAGGGAACACTGCTGCAACTCTCACCTTCTCCCTGGAGCTGTGAGCCTTCCACTGAACTCACTGTGCATGTCAATAATTCACTGGTCACACCCTGTCACCTGTCCCCCATGCACCCTATTGCCAAGGCGAACAGCCCAACAGCAAAGCCACCTGCAGCGAGAGACGCCTCCGAGGCAGAGGTGGGAACGGTGCCAGCTGTGACTCAGTTCCCGGGAAGCTCCCAGGGTCTGGTCTGGTCACGTCTTGACAAGAGACCCTGCCTCAAGCACCCACCCAGCAACCTGGGAAAATGTCCACTGGGTGGACACCTGCCACTGTGTGCCTCTCCGAGGCAGTTCTTCCCTCTCACAAGCACTGAGTCTGAGGCAGAACGAGTCTCCTTAATACCAAGCACCTGGCATTAATCTGAGCTGGCAGCACAAGCTGTATCCTACGCATAAAAGCAGGAGCAAGACACCCACAGTGGGCCGTGTCCAGCTTTGGGGTCTTGAGTCCCACAGCAAGTTCTTGTAGGGGGTGCCCGCCCTTACCGCCCCGCTCACTGCTACGGCGCTGGCCAGCACAGACCGAGGGGGTCACAGGTACAGCTGTGTGAATTGTCCTCCCGTTGTGCACGCGTGCGTGTGCAAACACCGTCACCATTCTTATTCCGCTCTCCGAGCTCCGAGGGCCACCTGCTCTCAGCTTCTGCCAGCCGGTCTCGGTGATTTGAGCTCAGAGGTGTCCAGCTCTGGGCAGGGAGGACAGAGACACCTGCTTTCCCCCCTCCCTCAGCTTCCAGCACTGACTGAGCTATTTAAAAAGCCACAGAGGCTCCGAATGAAACGTATTTAGTTCCATTCCTTGGGAAGAGGTGAGGAGCAAGTTGAACCAGTCTAGAGAGGGTCCTTACTGGGGGGGTGTAGCCTCCTGCCGTAGACACCTGTGTCCTCTGCCCCCTCCCCTTACTTTCTCTGGGCTCTGACATTCAAGCCCTGGGCTCATCCAGGTTCTTTAATTGAGGGTGACCCCCTCCTTTGGGACAGGGTAAGCACAGTCCCTCTCTTCTGTCTTCCCATCCAATTGCAACATTAGTGACCATATTTCACTACTCCTGTGTGCTCTTGTAGCCAAGCAGGCTAATGGCATATTGGGCTGCATTAGGAGGAGCATTGCCAGCAGATCTAGGGAAGTCATTCCCCTTTATTCGGCACTAGTGAGGCCACATCTGGGCTGCGTCTAGATTGGCCAGTTTTTCCAGAAAATCAGCCACTTTTCCAGAAAAACTTGCCAACTGTCTACACTGGCCGCTTGAATTTCCGCAAAAGCACTGACTTCCTACTGTCTGAAATCAGTGCTTCTTGAGGAAATACTGTGCTGCTCCCGTTCGGGCAAAAGTCCCTTTTGCGCAAAAGGGCCAGTGTAGACAGCTGAGTTTTGTTTTCCGCAAAAAAGCCCCGATCGCGAAAATGATGATCGGAGCTTTTTTGCACAAAAGTGCGTCTAGTTTGGCCACAGACGCTTTTCCGCAAAAAGTGCTTTTGCGGAAAAGCGTCCGTGCCAATCTAGACGCTCTTTTCCGAAAATGCTTTTAACGGAAAACTTTTCCGTTAAAAGCATTTCCGGAAAATCATGCCAGTCTAGACGTAGCCCTGGAGTACTGCATCCAGTTACAGAAAGTACAGGCAGTCCCCGGGTTACGTACAAGATAGGGACTGTAGGTTTGTTCTTAAGTTGAATCTGTATGTAAGTCGGAACTGGCGTCAGCTGCTGCTGAAACTGATCAGTTTCAACAGCGGCTGAATCTGGACGCCAGTTCTGACTTACATACGGATTCAACTTAAGAAACTCAGGCGTCCCCAAGTCAGCTGCTGCTGAAACTGATCAGCGGCTGATTCCAGGAAGCCCGGGGCAGAGCAACTCTGCCTCGGGCTTCCTGTAGCCAGCCGCTGGTCAGTTTCAGCAGCGGCTGACTTGGGGACGCTTGGGGCAGAGCAGCTGGGGTGCTGCTGGGTTGCTCCAGTAACGCCGCTCCTCGGCGCTACTGGAGCAACCCAGCAGCACCCCAGCTACTCTGCCCCAGGCGCCCTGATTCAGCCACTGCTGAAACTGACCAGCAGAGGCTGAATCAGGACGCCTGGGGCAGAGCAGCTGGGGTGCTTCCGGGTTGGTACAGTAGCGCCGAGGAGGGGCGCTGCGGGACCAACTCGGCAGTGCCCCAGCTGCTCTACCCCAGGCGTAGGCAAGAAAAGCCTGGTCTGCTGGGAGGGGGGGGCACTAGCTGCACCCGCCCCCCCAGCAGACCAGGGAGACACGGGTGGCGGGACCGCCCACGTCCTCCACGGCTTTGCTCCGTTTCCCTGGTCTGCTGACCAGGGAGACGGGGAGCAAAGCCTTGGAGCACGCCTGCAGCGGGATAGCTCTGTGTCTTTGGTCTGCAGGAGAGGCTGAGGGATTTGGGCTTGTTTAGTCTAGAGAAGAGAAGAGCGAGAGGGGATTTGATAGCAGCCCTGCACCATCTGCAGCCAGACGTGCCTCTCAGCCGGCTGGATTATCTGAAGAAGTGGGCTGTGCCCACGAGAGCTCAGGATCCCATCTACATGTTTTGTTCATCTATAAAGTGCTATCAGACCATTTGTTGTTTTTGAAGTTCATCCTGTGCAGCAGCGGTGGCCAACAGGCGGCTCGCAAAGAAAAAAATTGCAGCTCCTGGCGAAACCGGGACGGAACCTGGAACCGCTCAGGTCAGACGCTCTCACGGCTGGGCCGTTCTGTTCACAGCCCACAGCGCACTGTGTCATAACCTGCACATGCAGGCTGGGTCGTACTCAGCATCCCAGCCTGCACGTGCTAGCAGCCACATGCTGAGCACAGGCAGCGGCGGCGGCAGCTCCAGCTCCCGGCCCTGGGCATAAGGTTAGAGGTGGGGAGGGGAACTGGGTTAGAGCGGGGGGGGGGGGGGGGGGGGGGAGGTGTGGAGATGGTTGGCTCTGGAGAAGGAAAAGGGAGGGGGATCAGGTTGAGGGGGGGCGGTGCATGGCGTCCCAGCCAGCACATGCTCAAAGCCAGCCATTCAGCGCACGCGCCCAGTGCCTGTAGGGCGATGTGCGTGGTGGAAGCAGCGGCGGCGGCAGCTCTGGCTCTGGGACACCAAAGAGGATGGAATCGACCAGGGGCCATGCGCAGCTTGACCTGCTGCTCACAAACAGGGAGGAAGTAGCAGGGGAAGTAGAGGTGGGTGACATCAGGATCCTGACCAAAGGAAGAAAGGAGAGTAGCAAAATACACTCCCTGGACTTCAGAAGAGCGGACTTTGACTCCCTCAGAGAACTGATAGGCAGGATTCCCTGGGATGCTAACATGAAGGGGAAAGGAGTCCAGGAGAACTGGCAGTATTTTAAAGAAGCCTTATTAAAGGACCAGGAACAAACCATCCCGATGCACAGCAAGAAAAGTAAATATGGTAGGCGACCAGATTGGCTTACCGGGGATTCCTTGGTGAGCTTAAACACAAAAAGGAGGCTTACAAGAAGTGGAAACGTGGACAGATGACTAGGGAGGAGTATAAATATATTGCTCGAGAATGCAGGGGAGTTATGAGGAAGGCAAAAGTGCAATTGGAGTTAAAGCTAGCAAGGGATGTGAAGGGTAACAAGAAAGGTTTCTACAGGCATGTTAGCAATAAGAGGGTGATCAGAGAGAGTGTGGGGCCCTTAATGGATGATGGAGGTAACCTAGTGACATGATGTGGGAAAAGCTGAAGTATTCAATGCTTTCTTTGCCTCTGTCTTCACGGACAAGGTCAGCTCCCAGACTAATGCACTAGACAATGCAGTAGGGGAAGGAGATGGACAGCCCTTTGTGGGGAAAGAACAAGTTAGGAACGATTTAGATAAGCTAAACATACACAGATTCATGGGCCCGGGTTTAAAGCATCCGAGGGTACCGAAGGAGTTGGGAAATGTCATTGTGGAGCCTTTGGCCATTACCTTTGAAAACTCATGGAGATCGGAAGAGATCCCAGATGACTGGGAAAAGGCAAATGTAGTGCCCATCTTTAAAAAAGTGAAGGACAATCCAGAGAACTTCAGACCAGTCAGTCTTACCTCAGTCCCTGGAAAAATCATGGAGGGGTTCCTCAAGGATTTTGAAGCACTTGGAAGAGGGGAAAGTGATCAGGAATAGTCAACATGGATTCACAAAGGGCAAGTCATGCCTGACCAATCTGATTAGCTTCTATGATGAGGTAACTGGCTCTGTGGACATGGGAAAGTCAGTGGATGTGCTGTACCTTGACTTTAGCAAAGCTTTTGATACGGTCTCCCACAATATTCGTGCCAGCAAGTTAAGAGAGTATGGTTTGGATAAATGGACTGTAAGGTAGACAGAAAACTGGCTAGACTGTCGGGCCCAATGGGTAGTGATCAACTGCTCGATGTCAGGATGGTGGTCGGTTTCTAGCAGAGTGCCCCAAGGATCTGTTCTAGGGCCGGTTTTGTTAAACTTCTTTATTAATGACGTGGATGAGGCGATGGATTGCACCCTCAGCAAGTTTGCAGATGACACTGAGCTAGGGGGAGAGGTAGATACGCTGGAGGGCAGGGATAGGGTCCAGAGTGACCTGGACAGATTAGAGGACTGGGCCAAAAGAAATCTGATGAGGTTCAACAAGGACAAGTGTAGAGTCCTGCACTTGGGATGGAACAATCCCAAGCATTGTTACAGGCTGGGGACCAACTGGCTAAGTAGCCATTCCGCAGAAAAAGACCTGGGGATTCCAGTGGAGGAGAAGCTGGATATGAGTCAACAGGGTGCCCTTGTAGCCAAGGCGGCTAATGGCATATTAGGCTGCATTAGGAGGAGCATTGTCAGCAGATCCAGAGAAGTGATTATTCCCCTTTATTCAGCTCTGGTGAGGCCACATCTGGAATATTGTGTCCAGTTCTGGGTCCCCCACTACAGAAAGGATGTGGATGCATTGGAGAGGGTCCAGCGGAGGGTGACCAAAATGATTAGGGGGCTGGAGCGCATGATGTATGAGGAGAGACTGAAGGATTTGGATTTATTTAGTCTGCAGAAGAGAAGAGTGAGGGGGGATTTGATAGCAGCCTTCAACTTCCTGAAGGGGGGTTCCAAAGAGGCTGGAGAAAGGCTGTTCACAGTAGTGATGGATGGCAGAACAAGGAGCAATGGTTTCAAGTTACAGTGGGAGAGATCTAGGTTGGACATTATGAGAAACTATTTCCCTAGGTGGGTGGGGAAGCACTGGAATGGGTTCCCTAGGGAGGTGGTGGAATCTCCATCCCTACACGTGTTTAAGTCTCTGCTTGACAAAGCCCAGGCTGGGTTGATTTAGTTGGGGTTGGTCCTGGTTTGGGGTGGGGGCTGGACTTGATGACTCCTGAGGTCTCTTCCAGCTCTGTGGTTCTATGATTGTATGACACCGGGCATAAGGTTGGGGGGGCAGAGGGGAAGGGGATTGGATTAGAGAGGGGAGGGGAGATGTCTGGCTCTGGGGAAGGGGAGGAGGATCAGGTTGGGGGTGTATGCATGGCGTCCCAGCCAGCACATGCTCAAAACCAGCCGCTCAGCGCATGCATCCCAGCGCCTGTACGGAGACACGTGTGGTGGTAGCAGTGGCAGCAGCGGCTCTGAATTCGGGACTGAAGCATAAGGGTGGCGGGGATGGGGATTGGGTTAGAGCAGGAGGGGGAGGGAGTAGGAATCCCGGTACTGCACGCCAGCTCCAACTTCTCAGGAACCACGCACTGCCGTGGGGAGCAGAGGAACAGCACACGCTTCCTGAGAAGTTGGAGCTGGCATGCAGTCCTGGGACTTCTACACACACACACCCCTGCACAGGCAGGCAGCAGGGGGAAGACCCGGTGTTTCAGGAAGTGTGACAGCTGTTTGTGGGAGTGGAAGGGAGGACAGGAGAGGGGAAAAGCAGTCCACATGCTTCTTGAGTCCCGGGATCCCCAGGTGCTGGCTGAGCTGTCCCTGTCCTCTTCCCCTAGCCAGCCCCCCCCGCCACCAGTACCATGTCCCCTGCCCCAGGACCCTGCCTTCTGCCCCAGCACCCCCTAGCACCCTGCCCCAGCACCCCCTAGCACCCTGCCCCAGCACCCACCAGCATCTTGCCTCAGCACTCTCTCCCCTGCCCCCACCAGCATAGTTGGGGCCACATTAGTGAGGCTTGGGGTTTTTTGGAGGGGTTGTTTTTTGCATCTCACTTGTGTGGCCCCTACTGACTTTTCTGTGGGTCAGTGACCCCTGACTCAAAACAGGTTCCCTGCCTCTCTCATAAACAAAGACAATGCTGAAACATGTTGTGTCTGACATAATATTTTATTTAAAAATGAAGCCTGGCCAACAAGCCCCCAATTGGGTCAAGCCCCCATCTGGTTGCAGCATCATAACACCTCTGCACTCCCCCAGACCTCAGACCTGAGCCTATCATACACTGGAACCCCCTGTCCTGAGCCTCTCACATCCCCAAACTCCTGCACCCCCCCCATCCACAGTCTTCTGCCACAACACTCCTGCACCATCCACACACTGCAAATCTGTGTCCTGAGCCCATCCTACTCCCAGCCTCCCTGCCCTGAGCCTCTCATGCACCCCAGCCCAAACTCCTGCACCCCACAGTCACAAGCCTGCAGCTTGCTCAGCACCCCAACCCTCCACCTGACCCCAACACTGTCCAGCCTGGAGCCCCCTCCCTGGGACGGTGTACCGGCACCTATTTTCCCCCGGTGCGGCTGGTTTGTTTTTGCTCAACAACTTTCCTCCCTGGTACGTGGTTCCTCGCACTCTGTCCACTGCTATTTTGGCTCTAATGGGTTGGCCACCCCTGCTGTACAGACTAACTCGGCTACCCCCTGAAGTACCGGAGATAACAGTTTCTTTGTGATTTAATCTGTTCTTTTCTCGGTTGCTCTGTAACACATAGCAACCAAGTCTGCTTTATCAAGGATGTCTTTTTGTTGTGTTAATAAAATCGCCTTTTTTAAGGTGATGATTTGAGTCTTGTGTCCTGTAAAGTAGCAGGAGGTCTGTGTGTGTGTGTGCCTAAGACTGGGAGGTCAGCTACCAGAGACTGCAGTTTGTTTTCCTGTTTTTCTCAAGCTCTTGGGTGGTTAAAAAAGCTTGAGAGTGCCTCTCCAGAAGAAGTTCAAGTACTTCTTTCTGGTCTAAAAAGAAGGGGGTTCTTTTTTTTGTTTTACACTTGATGGTGGCAGCCTATCTCCCAAGGGAAGGAAATCTGCGACACTGAAGAATTTTTGTAAGCAGAAGCCTAGAGAGGCATTGTATTTAAGGTCTTTTGCGGGCCCCCACCTTCTGCACTTGGATGCCAGAATGGGGAACAGCCTTGGGGAACAAAGAGGCTAGAAAGATGCTGCTCTCAGTGGTGACAGACGACAGAACAAGGAACAATGTTCTCAAATTGCAGTGGGGGAGGCCTAGGTTGGATGTTAGGAAAAACTATTTCCCTAGGAGGGGGGTGAAGCACTGGGATGGGTTCCCTAGGGAGATGGTGGAATCTTCATCCCTAGAGGTTTTTAGGAAACAGCTGACAAAGCCCTGGATCGGATGATTTAGTTGGGATTGCTTCTGCTTTGAGCAGACGGTTGGACTCAATGATCTCCTGAGATCTCTTCCAAACCTCATCTGAGATTTTACGATATGGGCCGAGACCCAACCAGACAATTGCCAATGCAGATTCGTTAACCATAATGAGAATACTCTGATCAGACAATGGGTATGCTAAGGAGGGTAGCTAGAACGTCATGAAATTCTTGTACAACTTGCTCATGACAGAGGACTCCGGATTATTAATACATCTATATAACCGCACCTTTTTAGAAAAATGAATTTTATGCATATATTTTCAAATAAAGCTGATTCAACACCTGCACCAAGGTTACAAACTATTAGTATGCGAGAGAGAAACTATGAATATAGAGCTAGTTACATATCAGAGGGGACAGTCACCTTCCAAAGGTGTAAGTTGTCACGGAAGGAAAAAAGAGGAGAAAACAAATCTTACTTCACAGACTCTTGGTGGCCAAATGGCAGGAATCTGGTTTTGCCCCTTAGCTGACACATAGGGAAGGTTTTCTGTGACCAGGGCCCCTTCTGAGAAATCAAAGGGTTAGTAAAATGCATCCCACTTTCTGCAGCCACATAGTGCTTTCTCCGTTGAGACTGGATTACTCCATCTTCTCCCACGACGCTCTGAACACAGCCCTGTACTGAAGAGTGTTAAACTGCTTGGCTCCGTCTAGACTGGCATGATTTTCCGCAAATGCTTTTAACGGAAAAATTTTCTGTGAAAAGCATTTGTGGAAAAGTGCGTCTAGATTGGCATGGACACTTTTCTGCAAAAGCACTTTTTGCGGAAAAGCGTCCATGGCCAATCTAGACGCGCTTTTGCGCAAAAAAGCCCCGATCACCATTTTCGCGATCGGGGCTTTTTTTGCAAAACAAATCTGAGCTGTCTACACTGGCCTTTTTGCGCAAAAGTTTTGCCCAAACGGGAGCAGCATAGTATTTCCGCAAGAAGCACTGATTTCTTACAGTAGGAAGTCAGTGCTTTTGCGGAAATTCAAGTGGCCAGTGTAGACAGCTGGCAAGTTTTTCCGGAAAAGCGGCTGATTTTCCGGAAAAACTGGCCAGTCTAGACACAGCCTTTGAGCTCAGATCCCAATCCAAGGGTGCATACATGCCAGTTGCCTTCACTCTTTGTCTCTAAAAGCTCCAGTGCCTAACTTGGACTCCAGTTCCCCATATTGCATTGGTTCAGAGTAAAGTCTATCTTCATAGCTGGTGCTATGGATTGCTAATTATCACCTTTAGCTGCAAAGAAGCCGGTTACCTTGTGATACCAGCTCACAGGCTACCACTCAAACAGTGTGCGGGTTTTTTTTTTGGGGGGGGGGGAAGGATAGTAATCCCCATCATTTACAACACAGGGGTTTTACCGTAAAATAAAAAGTTTGAGAAGACAAGCTTGACTTCAATGACTGCATGAAGGAGAGGGAGATTAAAATGGGGTCCCTCTAACAATGGGATCTGAAGAAACATGCCCCCTCCTGATCCCATCCTCCTTTCCACTAAGACACATCTTGAGCAAAATAATATTACATTTTGGGATTAAAATGAAATCCAAGGAGAGTTGAAATAAAGCATTTCCAAGCTCTACTGTCCCAACCTTGTAAAAACATTAAAACCCCCTTCTTTTTTTTATCTTGGATCTATACCTTACACCAGTAGTTTTTGGCCTTTTATTCATTTGTAGACCTCTAAAATTTTTCAGAAGAAGGTGCAACACCCTTTGGAAATCGTACACATCATCTGCAAACCTCAGGTGTCCATGGACCATAGGGTGAAAGCCACTGCCTTAAACCCGAGGAAGGCCAAGCACAGGAAATTGCAACATTTCCTTCCTTTCCAGATTGAAATACTTCTCATTTTTGCAACACAGAGACAGGCTAAACCTGATGTTTAGCAAAAACACATGCACATTATGCAAATTGCCCTGTAAAATCCTCTGTCCACAGTGCAGGGGCTATGACACATGATTATAAGAACTGTCAGACCAAGAGACCCGTATCCTGTCTTCCAACAGTGGCCAAGGCCAGATGCCCCAGTGGGAGTGAACAAAACATGGAATCATCAAGTGTTACCCATTCCCAGCCTCTGACAAACAGAGGCTAATCGCCATTGATGGACCGAACCTCCATGAATGTATCTAGTTCTTTTGTGAACCCTGTTAAAGTCCTGTCATTCACAATATCCTCTGGCAAGGAGTTCCACAGGTTGACTGTGTACTGTGTGAAGAAATACTTCCTCTTGTTTGTTTTAATCCTGCTACCTATTAATTTCAGTTGGTGGCCCCTAGTTCTTATGTTATGGGAACAAGTAAATAACTTTTCCTTATTCACTTTCTCCACATCAGTTATGATTTTATAAAACTCTATCATACCCCCCTTTTGACTCATCTTTTCTAGGCTGAAAAGTCCCAGTCTTTTTAATCTCTCTTCATATGGCACCTGTTCCAAACCCCTCATCATTTTTGTTGCCCTTTTCTGAACTTTTCCCCATCCCAGTATATCTTTTTTGAGATGAGGCAACCACATCTGTACACAGTGTTCCAGATGTGGGCGTACCATGGATTTATATAGAGGCAGTAAGATATTTTCTGTCTTATTCTCTATCCCTTTTTTAATGATTCCTAACAGTCTGTTTGCTTTTTTGCCTGCTGCTGCAAACTGCGAGGATGTTTTCAGAGAGCTCTTCACAATGACTCCCAGATCTCTCTGGAGTGGTCAGGTAGATCCGAGCCCAGTCACAGGCATTGCCACATTGTTGGCCTCACTGATACGGAGAGCTCTGATGCAATCCCAGGGCAGAACATGCTGCAAGACAAGCCCAGCCCAGCACCAGCCCCGCCTTGCAGGGGCCAGCCCAGCACCGTACATCAGGTGCTGCCTCTGCCTTGGGCTTTCCATCCCCAGCAACTCCTGACCTGCCTAGGGTGGATGGTAACAGCAGCCATGGCTCTGATTCCAGACAAGCTGGTGAGTTGCTGGCTCCTCCTTAGCTCTCCTGCTTCAGCAGCTGCCCATGCCTGAGATGGACAGCCAAGCAAAGGCAAGACATGGCCAGGAGTGATGGGGGGGAAATGGGGCATCCCAGGGCAGCTCTGTGCCATGTCCAGGGAGGGGCAGGGGGCTCAGCAGTGGGTGCAGGAGGGCCTAGGGCCGGAGGGGTAATGGGAAGGGAGGTGGCCGTGTAGGGAGCCATGCTCAGCAGTGGGTGCAGGAGGGCCCAGGGCCGGAGGGGTAATGGGAAGGGAGGTGGCCGTGTATGGAGCCATGCTCAGCAGTGGGTGCAGGAGGGCCCAGGGCCGGAGGGGTAATGGGAAGGGAGGTGGCCGTGTAGGGAGCCATGCTCAGCAGTGGGTGCAGGAGGGCCCAGGGCCGGAGGGGTAATGGGAAGGGAGGTGGCCGTGTATGGAGCCATGCTCAGCAGTGGGTGCAGGAGGGCCCAGGGCCGGAGGGGTAATGGGAAGGGAGGTGGCCGTGTAGGGAGCCATGCTCAGCAGTGGGTGCAGGAGGGCCCAGGGCCGGAGGGGTAATGAGAAGGGAGGTGGCCGTGTATGGAGCCATGCTCAGCAGTGGGTGCAGGAGGGCCCAGGGCCGGAGGGGGAAATGGGAAGGGAGGTGGCCGTGTAGGGAGCCATGCTCAGCAGTGGGTGCAGGAGGGCCCAGGGCCGGAGGGGTAATGGGAAGGGAGGTGGCCGTGTAGGGAGCCATGCTCAGCAGTGGGTGCAGGAGGGCCCAGGGCCGGAGGGGTAATGGGAAGGGAGGTGGCCGTGTATGGAGCCATGCTCAGCAGTGGGTGCAGGAGGGCCCAGGGCCGGAGGGGTAATGGGAAGGGAGGTGGCCGTGTAGGGAGCCATGCTCAGCAGTGGGTGCAGGAGGGCCCAGGGCCGGAGGGGTAATGAGAAGGGAGGTGGCCGTGTATGGAGCCATGCTCAGCAGTGGGTGCAGGAGGGCCCAGGGCCGGAGGGGTAATGGGAAGGGAGGTGGCCGTGTATGGAGCCATGCTCAGCAGTGGGTGCAGGAGGGCCCAGGGCCGGAGGGGGAAATGGGAAGGGAGGTGGCCGTGTAGGGAGCCATGCTCAGCAGTGGGTGCAGGAGGGCCCAGGGCCGGAGGGGTAATGGGAAGGGAGGTGGCTGTGTATGGAGCCATGCTCAGCAGTGGGTGCAGGAGGGCCCAGGGCCGGAGGGGGTAATGGGAAGGGAGGTGGCCGTGTAGGGAGCCAGGCTCAGCAGCCAGGAACTGCACAGAGCATGCTGCAGTGCGAGCAGCTGCTCTGGGTTTGGGGACTAGCTCGGGTAGCTACATGAATGGGCACGTTGGCTCGCAGACAGGCAGCGTGTTCAGAAAGCCCCACCCTCTCCAATCCCCAGAGGCACAGGTACCGACCCTACACAGAAACACACGCAGTCCTCTCCCTGCCACACACAGACCCCTCTCCTGCCTACCCACAGGAGTACAGACAAACACGGAGCGATTGGCACAGAAACCCCCGCCCCTTCTCGTCTCCAGAGGCAAACATACACACCCCATGCAGAAACACACCCAGTCTTCTCCCTCACTCAAACACACACACACACACACACACACACACACACACACACACACACACACACACACGTTCACCCAAACCCGCCCCCCATGCTCCCACACCTCCCAAAAATGACCAGACCACCCCAAATGCAGGCTCCTTTGGTTCAACCCAAGGGGTCGCTCCCATCTGAAAGGCTGCAGTGGGATAAAGTGAGCCCCTGGATTTGGCTCTGGGCCACGTGGGGGGCGGGCGGAGCCGCTGGGGGTCGGGACGTCTCTGCCAGGGTCCTTGCAGGCGGCTGAGCGAGAGTCACTGCGAGGCCGTGTCAGGGGGACACTTGGGAGATGGGCAGGTCCACAGAGCAGCCTGGGGCCCCTCCCTGGAAGGCAGAGAGAAGCAGGGGACGTGTGCAGCCAGGGATGGCTGTGCAGCCCAGCGAGGAGCTAGGAGAGGGTCTCCCAGCAGAAAGCCAGTGGCAGGGATCTCCCTGTCTCCCTCTCTCCCTCCCGCCCAGGCGTGGGTCAGTGCCCTGAGCCCTGCCCCCGCACTTTCTGTCTCTCTCAGACCATCCCGTACAGCATGGCTTTCCCAGAAGGCCTCTGGCCGCCCACGTGGGTGAAGATCCAGGGCTCGGTGCCTGAGACAAGCACAGGGTGAGTGATCAGCACGGCCGGGCACGGGCTCAGGGCTTGCCCTGCATCGCCGGGGAGGGGGACCCCCAACAAGGCAGCGAGGGGCCCTCAGTCCCTTCTGCGTGGTTCCGATGCCAGGAGCGCCACTGGGCCATTGACGGCGGCTCTCCACACACGGGCCCATCACCCCAGCCAGCCTTCCCCAGCACAGATGGGAGCAGCCTGGCAGGCAGGAGATGAGTCCTGGCTCCCCCTTCCTGGTGCATGGCCTCAGCTCAGCCTCCAGGCCCTTTGCAAACCGGGCCCTGCCAGCCGGTAGCTCTGGAGGAGGGTCCGGAACGCTGTGCACAGGCTTGGGGACGGGGACTAAGAGTGTGGGGGAGATACAGCTGCAGCACCACCTGCGAGGGGTCCCAGCTGTCAACCCCATGCCTGGGATTCCAGCTACTCTCCCACCTGCCCAGAGTCCCGGCTGCTGTCCCATGCCCAGGATCCCACCTGCTGCTCTACCTGCCAGGGGTCCCCTCTGCCAGCCCCATACCCGGGGTCCCGTCTGCCAGCCCCACCTGCCTGGGGTCCCAGCTGCTCTCCCTCCTGCCTGGAGTCCAGGCTGCCATGCCCAGGGTCCCAGCTGCTGCTGCATGCTCAGGGTCCCGGCTCTCAACCCTGCACGCTAGGACTTTGCTCCTGGCTTCAGCTGGGGCAAAAGGTGGACGGGGCAAGGGGCTGGATTTCACCCCCCCGCCCGACACATTCCCACACCACTGGGCACAGGCTGGGAGTGTGGCCCCTAAAGCGGGCTCCAGCCGCAAGCCCTGGCTCAGCCGGTGCCGTCTCCACTCCAGCTTCCAGGTGAAATTCCTCCGTGGTCAGTACAAGGAGGCCAACGTGGCCTTGCTCTTCAGCCACTGCTTCCAGGGCTCTTCCCACATCCTCCTCAACAGCCTGGTGGAGAAAAAGTGGGGCCAGGAGCAGAGGGAGGACAACAGCCCCCTCTGCAAAGGGGGCAGCTTCACACTGATGTTCACCATCACCGACAAGGAGTACCAGGTACTGGGGGGCCAGGGCCCCCTTCCCCAGCAGGGCCACAGGGCACGTGCTCCTGAGGCTGGCGGGAGGGTCGGGTCTGCTTTTCTTGTGTGCAGAGGGTTGGGGAAGGGAGGGGCTGGGGTGCCAGAGGCAGGATCTGGCTAGAAGGCACTTACCTGCAGAAACCTGAGGCAGACTGTTTGCTGCAGGCTGCTGCTGCTCCACATGGCTCCACTCTGGACATGAGAGCAGGGGGGTGGAGGTCGAGGAGGAAAGGCTTCTAACCACTGTCTCTGTGCCCAGCAAAAATTCTTAGTTCCTATTGGCCAGAAACTGAGAGATTGGCCAGTGGGAGCTAAGAGGTTTTTGCTAGGGGGCGGGAACAGCATGAGAAGTCTCCCTCCTCCCTCCCCAGCCCTCCGGAAAGGAGAGCAGCTGGCTTTTTAAAGTGTGAGCTGTTCTCTGCCTAAGGGTTCCAGCGCGGTGGCTGTGGCTCGGATCTGGTAGCCTGATGGGCCAGATGCAGCCCGCTGGCAGCCTCTTGCCCACCCTTGCCTTAACTGGATTCAGCTTCCCCTAACTGGCCAGCGGTAACCCCTGCTCAGGTCACAGGAAGGAGGCTGGCCCGACTTTGTCACAGCACGTACTAAGCAGGGTTGTAAACATGCGGGTTAAAAGGTAACCGTGCAACTGCTAAAAATCTGACCTGTTACACAGCCGCATGCTGCAGGCCCTGCATATAGAGCTTAGCTATGTTTACATTGCAGAGCCCACAGCGAAGCCTCCTTCCCAGGAGCCAGCATGAAACCTGCAGTGCAGGGTGGGGGCGCAGCTGGGCCCGCCACGAACAGGGGCTGCTGCAGTGGGCCTGGGGGTGGAGCAAATCCCTACCCGAGGTGGGCAGGGAGCTGCTCCAGCCCCTACAGGTTAACCCAGGGGTGGGCAATCATTTTTGAGGTGGAGAAGTAGCTGCAGGCTGACGTGGAAGGGGCAGGCGTAGAGCTACCCTACCGGGAGCTTTTCTAGGCCTGGGATCCCTCCCCCCATTTTCTGGCCAATGGAAAAGACCTGGAGCAGAGGGGAAGGTGCTGGGGTTCCTCCCAGGGTTGTCTGGGGTGGAGGCTTAGCATTCACAGAACATGGCTGGCAGTGGCTGGTCCTGCTGCCCGCCTGTTGCCTGGCAGGCACAAGCCAATGGGCTAGTGGGACAAGAGCTGCGAG
Source organism: Pelodiscus sinensis (assembly GCF_052426305.1). Classification (NCBI taxonomy): domain Eukaryota; kingdom Metazoa; phylum Chordata; order Testudines; family Trionychidae; genus Pelodiscus; species Pelodiscus sinensis. Next base: position 8,281,279 of record NC_143069.1, read on the forward strand.
CCCTTTCGATTGCTTCTGCTTAAAGGGCTCGCACCTGCCGGGCGACTGTCAGGACACGCAGCCCCCAGCAGGCGCGAGCCCTTGAAATAGAAGCAGTTAAAAGGGCAACGCGCTAGGGGGCCGGGCCTGGAACTGCCTCGCGGGCCAGATCCAAGCCCTAGGCGGGTCGGATCCGGCGGCTGAGAGGCTTTTGCCCTATCCATTAAGGGAGAGGTTTACCGGTTCACTGGCTAACTGTTGACATCCCTAGACTCAGCCCCTGCCACTCGAGAGAGGTTTCCCGGCTCCTTTGCTTCTCCGCCGAGGAGTGTCAGCTCAGGAGCGGGGCTGGCCCAAGTGTTTCCCATGCAATGCTGATTTGCTGACAAGGAAACGCCACCGGGAAATGCACCGACTCCAATTCAATGGAATTTGTTTTTGTTGGGGGGGGGAGGAATCGATATGAAGCATCGAAAGGTTTGGAAATGACTTTTCCGTTATGATGTTAAACAATTTCTATCATAACTCATGCCAAGAAATTATTTTAGCCCCCCAGCAAACAAAATGTTCCCATTGACCCAAAAGGAAAGTGGGCTTTTGAAAGTTTAGAGTTTTCCGGCTGAGCTGAAATGGATTTTTTTCTATCCCCAGAATGTCAGAATTCCCTGCAGTACAGAAGGGCTGTGTCTAGACTGGTAAGTTTTTCCGCAAAAGCAAGTGCTTTTGCGGAAAAACTTGCCAGCTGTCTACACTGGCCGCTTGAATTTCCGCAAGAACACTGACGATCTCATGTAAGAAATCAGTGCTTCTTGCGGAAATACTATGCTGCTCCCATTCGGGCAAAAGTCCGAAAAGTATAGACAGCTCAGATTTGTTATGGCAAAATTGGCGATCGGGGCTTTTTTGCACAAAAGCGCGTCTAGATCGGCACGGACACTTTTCCACAAAAAGTGCTTTTGCGGAAAAGCGTCCGTGCCAATCTAGACGCTCTTTTCCGCAAATGCTTTTAACGGAAAACTTTTCCATTAAAAGCATTTGCGGAAAATCATGCCAGTCTAGATGTAGCCAAATTGTTTTGACACCGTCCTTAGCCAGGAGTTCACAGTAACAATGTTTTACAGAAGGGGAAACTGAGGCATGGGACGTGACTCTCCCAAGGTCACTGAGCAGGCTAGCACGCTATTCACTTGGCCACACTGCCTCCCAGAGTCTGTTTTCATTGTGAAGCCCCTGCTTAGGCAGGGCGAGATTCCTCCCCCCCGCTCCTCCGCCTTGGGCCAGGAGTGGATGACATTGTGCGTGAGCAGGGCCCTGTTATCTGGAGGGGGAAGTGGAACTAAGATGGTGCCCAAGCCTCATGCATGCTGCGCTGCCAGGAGAACTGCCCCCTGCCTGTAGGGACGGGCCTGGCTGGGATTAATACCTGAGGGTATGTCTACACTACAAAGTTAATTCGAACTAACAGACGTTAGTTTGAATTAACTTTGATAGGTGCTACACATGCAAACCGCTAGTTCGAACTAACACCAAGTTCGAATTAACTAGTTCGAATTAAGGGGTGTGTAGCCACTTAATTCAAACTAGTGGGAGGCTAGCCCTCCCCAGCTTTCCCTGGTGGCCACTCTGGGCACCACCAGGGAAACTCTTCTGCCCCCCCTCCCGGCCCCGGAGCCCTTAAAGGGGCACGGGCTGGCTACGGTGCCCGTGCCAGGTGCAAGCTTGCCAGCACCCAGCCAGCAGACCCTGCACTTGGCACAGCACGAACCAGCCACCCGCTGCCACCCAGCCCTCCGCCTCTTCCCAGGACCAGGCTGGCGGCTCCCGGGAGCCTGCCCGGGTCCGCAAGAGGCGGGCGCCCACCTGGTCTAGTGCGGACATCGTGGACCTCATCCACGATGTCCGCACTAGGCACAGGAAAGTGGCCGTCTAGGGCAGGAGAGCTGCCAGCCTGGCCACCCAGGAGCAGGTTTGCATGAAAATCAGGGTGGTCCAGTGAGACCCCCCGACCCGAGCCCTGAGCTTACAATGGCTGTACTGGGTCAGACCAAAGGTCCATCTAGCCCAATAGACTGTCTGCCGACAGCGGCCAACACTAGGGACCCTGGAGGGGATGGACCGAAACAATGACCAAGCCATTTGTCTCGTGCCATCCATCTCCAGCCTTTCAAAAACAGAGGCCAGGGACAACATTTCTACCCCCTGGCTAATAGCACTCCATGGACCCAACCTCCATGACTTTATCTCACTTCTCTTTAAACTCTGTTGTAGTTGTAGCCTTCACAGCCTCCTGCAGCAAGGAGTTCCACAGGTTGACTATTTGCTTTGTGAAGAAGAACTTTCTGTTATTAGTTTGAAGCCTGCTACCCATTCATTTCATTTGGTGTCCTCTAGTCATTCTATTATGGGAACTAATGAAGAACTTTTCTTTATGCACCCTCTCCATACCACTCGTGCTTTTACAGATGTCTATCATATCCCCCCTCAGTCTCCTCTTTTCTAAGCTGAGAAGTCCCAGTCTCTTTAGCCTCTCTTCATATGGGACCTGTTCCAAACCCCTCATCATTTTAGTTGCCCTCCCCTCTCCCAGCCTCTCTCTTCCCCTCTTCCACCTCCTTTTCCCAGTCTCCCCAAGTTTTGTTCAATAAAGAGAGTTTCTATTTTTGAACACACGTGTCCTTTATTTTGTACATGAGGAAGGGGGGCTAGGGAGGGGTAAGTGGAAGGAGGTGAGGGAGGAATGGGGTACGAGCCCCAGATGGGGAGGACTAGGGGTGGCTCTGCGGGCTCCTCGGGGTGGAAGCTCTCCTGCAGGCCCCCGATTGACCCCTCCCCCGGATGGCAGCCTGAGGCAAGTGCAGCCGGGCTGATGGCCGAGTGCTGTGATGTGCCCAGTGTGGGCACTCAGGGCACTCCAAGTCAGGACTGCTTTGCAGGCGGGGAACCCCTGAGAACTGTCTGTCCGGGGTGGGGGTCGGGACCCTTTAAGCACAGCCCTCGGCTAGCTTGAGACAGCAGCTCCACGCTCTAAGTCCTAACCTGATGCCCTGCCGGCACTGCTTCCGGCCATCCTTAACCCCGGTTCAGGGTCCACTCAATGTGGACATGCTAGTTCGAATTAGCAAAACGCTAATTCGAACTAGTTTTTAGGTCTAGATGCACTAGTTCGAATTAGCTTAGTTCGAATTAGTGCTGTAGTGTAGACATACCCTGAGGGATCCAGCCAGACTCCTTGGGTTGCATCTCCCCTTCCACATGCTGCTGCCTCTTCCCACCCCAGCTCTCCGCCCTCAGGGGTCTGTGGGCCCCCTCCACTCACAGCTGGAGCCTGAGGTATGATGGGGAAGAGGCTCCACTTTGCAAACGTCCAATGCGCCCCGGCCATGGGCGCTGCCTGCCCTGGAGAGACATCCCAGCGCAGTGGGTCAGGAGCCCCGCCCCCTTGGTCTGACGCTGCCCGTTGCCTTCCAGGTGACTGTGAACGAGCATCATTATTTTGAGTTCCAGCACCGCCTGCCACCGGAGGACGTGCACTACCTGGAGGTACACGGCGAGGTGCAGCTGGAGGCCGTCAGCTGGGGAGGGGGCTGCTGTGACAGGAGCTGCCCCACGGAAGTGTCCTGTCCTGGAGCCTCCAGCGCATCGTAGCCTTTGGTGCCAGTTGTGCCCCCCTGCCCCAGCCGTAAGGAGGCAGCCAACGCCGAGGTCTCTGAGCTGGGCAATGTGTGGGAAGCTACAGTAGGGAGAGGCTGGTGCCATCAGAAAACCAGCCCGGGGGAAACCAGCTGCCCCTTTTCCCCAGCTCAACTCCCACCTCGAGGGCAGACTCCAACCACTTCCCTGCTCCTGCCGAGGCCACTGCATCCGGGAGAGCTTTGGTGCCAACGTTGCTTCAGAATGTGGTCAAGGTTTGGCCCCATGTGACTCACCCCAGGCCAGCCTAGAACAGAGCTTGGCTCAAATGCCGGGTCTTCAGCAGCCTCAGTGCGAGCATCACTGGCACCCAATGACTCCAGGGGGCGCTTGCAGGTGCAGGGGTCTTGCCAGAAACCTCCTATTGCCTGCTGCATTGAATAAAACTGCACAAGGCGCTTTGTCCGAGACAGAGGCCCTCAGCCTGTTTCTTTCTGAGCCGCCCCCAATAAACCAAGCAAACGCCCCTGTCCAGTCCCACAGCAGCCCTGCTTCTGCATCTCCAGGAGCAGCAGATTAAAATCCAGGGCTGGGCTTCAGGGTAACAAGCCGGGCATCCACCCAGGCCACAGAGCCCCACAAATCTAAGCTGCTCGGCTTTGGCTGAGCCTCAGTGCATCTCATGCCAGCTCTGCTGAACCCAGCTCACAGGGCTCCACCAGGCCCTGGAACAGTGTTCCCTCTAAGGGTGCGTCCACACTGCGGTGCTAGCTTGAAATAAGCCACCCAATCTGAGCTACGCAAATTGCGCAGCTTGTTTTGAGACGGTCTATTTTGAAAGTTGGCGCTGTCTATGCAGTGCCAGATTTCAAAATAGACTGTTGTTCTGACAAATCCCTTAATCCTCATGGAACGAGGTTTACTGGGCTGGCAGAGCAGCAAGCCTGTTACTTTGATTGCATTTCGAAATAACAGGTGTGCTGTCAAGATGCGGAACAGGCTATTTCAGGATATAGAATCATAGATCCATAGAGCTGGAACAGACCTCAGGAGTCATCAAGTCCAGCCCCTTGCCCCAGGCAGGACCAATCCAACTAACTGAACCCAGCCAGGGCTTTGTCAAGCAGAGACTTAAACACCTCCAGGGATGGAGATTCTACCACCTCCCTAGGGAACCCAGCCCAGTGCTTCACCACCCTCCTAGGGAAATAGTTTTTCATAATATCCAACCTAGACCTTTCCTACTGTAACTTGAGACCATTGCTCCTTGTTCTGCCATCCGTCACTACTGAGAACAGCCTCTCTCCATCCCCTTTGGAACCTTCCTTCAAGAAGTTGAAGGCTGCTATCAAATCCCCCCTCTCTCTTCTCTTCTGCAGACTAAACAAACCCAACTCCCTCAGTCTCTCCTCATAGGTCATGCGCTCCAGCCCCCTAATCATTGTGGTCACCCTCCACTAGACCCTCTCCAATGCATCCATATCCTTTCTGTAGTGGGGGCCCCAGAACTGGACACAATATTCCAGATGTGGCCTCACCAGAGTTGAATAAACGGGAATAATCACTTCTCTGGATCTGCTGGCAATGCTCCTCCTAATGCACCCCAATATGCCATTAGCCGCCTTGGCTACAAGGGCACACTGTTGACTCATATCCAGCTTCTCATCCACTGGAATCCCCAGGTCCTTTTCTGTAGAACTACTACTTAGCCATTTGGTCCCCAGCTTGTAACTATGCTTGGGATTCTTCCATCCCAAGTGCAGGACTCTACACTTGTCCTTGTTGAACCTCATCAGCTTTCTTTTGGCCCAGTCCTCTAATCTGTCCAGGTCACTCCGGACCCTATCCCTGCCCTCCAGCATATCTACCTCTCCCCCTAGCTTAGTGTCATCAGCAAACTTGCTGAGGGTGCAATCCATCCCCTCATCCACGTCATTAATAAAGATGTTGAACAAAACAGGTTCAAGAACAGATCCTTGAGGCACTCCGCTAGAAACTGACTGCCAACCTGACATCAAGCCATTGATCACTACCTGCTGGGCCTGACAGTCTAGCCAGTTTTCTGTCTACCTTACAGTCCATTTATCCAAACCATACTCCCTTAACTTGCTGGCAAGAATATTGTGGGAGACCGTATCAAAAGCCTTGCTAAAATCAAGGTACAGCACATCCACTGACTTTCCCATGTCCACAGAGCCAGTTACCTCATCATAGAAGCTAATCAGATTGGTCAGGCACAACTTGCCCTTTGTGAATCCATGTTGACCATTCCCGATCACTTTCCCCTCTTCCACGTGCTTCAAAATGGATTCCTTGAGGATCCCCTCCAGGATTTCTCCAGGGACTGAGGTAAGGTCTGTAGTTCTGTGGATTGTCCTTCTTCCCAGAAGCATCCTGAAATAGTGCCGCACTGTAGACGTACCCTAATTGTTTCCATCCATGTGTGAAATAAAGTTTGTTCCATGCACTGAGGCATGTGCGGATGTGCACCACCAGTAGCAACAGCTGGGTGGCAATGGACTCTCTCCTGGGTGGCTGCCCAAGTGCTCAGCTTTACAGGGAACACTGCCCTGGTCCCCTGAGGGAGAATGGCTGGTCTAACAGAGACCAACCACTGACCTCAGTGGACAGCTGTCAGTACTTTGCTTGGACCCAGTAGTACATCTCAACCCTGATGAATCCAGGCCTAGTTCCTGTGCAGGATCATTCGCTCTGTGCCATTCTGACAGGAAGGATCCCATTGGATTTTCCTTCTCCCAACCCCTCAGGGCCGGGTTTTCTGCAACCCAAATGTCGAGTGCCTGACATTCCGCTTCGCCCTTGGGAGCCAACTTTCAAACGCAACGAAGAGACACAACGAGGAATCTGGTGGCACTTTGGAGACTCCGGGTATATCTAGACTACACGGAGATTGCTAATGAAGCAGGGATTTAAATATCCCGCGCTTCATTAGAATAAAAATGTCTGCTGCTTTTTGCCAACGCGGCACTTTGCGGAAGGAGCGAGCCACAGCCTTCCACAGCAGCACGGCCCTGCTCAGAGTCACCGCCACCCTCCTGGAGTTTGACGTAAGTGACCTCTGAGCCCAGCGTTGGCTCCAATGGGCTGTAGGATCTGGTGCTTCAGGGCAGTGGGTTAGAGTGGCAAACAGTATGATGTTAGGTAACTGGCTTTTATTTACAATATTTTCCTTGTAAATTGTTTATTAAAGCAAGAGTCCAATTTGCCAGTCTCGGGTGGCTAACTCTCCCTGAGTTCGCTTTTCCCAGTAACACATACTTTACAGGAGTATGCAAAGTCCTTAGTATAACAGGAGACATTTCTATGATGAATTCCCAGTGCGAATTCCTATGCTGAATGCCCACACCAATGCTAATACATCTTTTTTGCATTGAGTAAATTGTTCTTCTACTGCACTGAGAACCTTTGATCCATATGCAATGGGCTTTAGAGATGTTCCTTGTTGCTGTAACGTAAGAGCTGCCATTGCTGTCTTTTGTGAGAGTGAGTTATAGGTGGAATGGCTCATTGGGTTTCAGAAAGGCCAAAGCTGGAGCTGTTACAATAGCAAGGCGCAACTGCACAAATGCCTCTTGCTCTTCAGTACCCCACTGCCATTGTTGATCTTTACGCAGCAGTCTGTATAAAGGCCTTGCCTTTTTGCTGTATCCTTCTATAATGTCTCGTGAGAAACCAACAAGACCCAAAAATGATTGTAGGATGCTCACATTGGTAGGCGCTGGTAATCTTGCTATTAGTTATCATTCATGTTAAAATTCGACACTCTCCAAAAAGGAATGAACAAACACTTGAACTATCTCACCCATTGCCAAGATAGCTTCCCCAATTATCACCTCTAATACCATTAACTCACAAACGTCCCACTCTCCCTACCTCTAATATCATCAATTCACAGACACTTACCTTCCTTCCTTCCCCCCCCCGCCCCGCATCTCCCTCCTGTTCTGCAATGTGATTTGTCCTTTTCATATGTGTTCATTTTTTTAATTGTATCCTTTGGTATATATGGTTGTGACTATTTTCTTCCACTATTTGATCTGAGGAAGTGGGTCTGGCCCACGAAAGCTCATCATCTAATAAACCATCTTGTTAGTCTTTAAAGTGCTACATTGTCCTGCATTTTGCTTCAGAACTGGAAGAGACCTCAGAAGGTCATCAAGTCCAGCCCCCTGCTCTATGCAGGACCAATCCCAACTAAATCAACCCCAATTCCAACTAAATCAATTCCAACTAAATCAGACTTTGGTAGGATTAATCAGGTAGCCAGTGTCTTGTATTTTTCCTAGGATCAGCTTTATTGCTGACAAGTTTTCCCTATGTCTATGTTGCAATCAATATAACATCGACATAGCTGACGATGTACCTTTGGTGTTCCAGGTCCTTACACATTGCTGCCACATGCTAGTGACAGATGCTGGGTGCATTCTGTAGGCCTTGCGGTACTCTAGTGAATGTTAGCTGGTGATCATCGAAAGTAAATGCAAACTTATGCTGACAAGACGGGTGGATAGGGATGGAAAAGAACGCATTTGCAATGTCCAATACTGTATACCACTGTGCTCCTGACGTTTTCAGTGCCATCACTTCTGGGAAGCTCACAACTATGGGTGCACGGGGGGCATCATGTTGTTGAAAGCCCAGTAATCCATGGTGAGCTGCCAGGTTTTCCCATCTGCTTTGTGCAACAGACACTATTGCATGGAATGAGAACTCCCTGCTCCTTTATGGCCTCTATGGTAGGTCTCATTCCCCGCTTGGCCTCCTCTGGGAATCAGTACTGCCATAGCGGTTTGGGATCTGGCCCTTCTATATTTACCACTGCCTTGATTTTCCCGCAGCTTCGCTTGCCGGTAGCAAAACCAGGTCAGTCTGATTAACAATGTCGATGATTTCTTTCTCCCACTCAAGAACCAGCAGGCCTTTACTGCTGCAATATCATATAGTGTACTGCTGGGATCACTTCTCCTTCCCTTTTTCTGCTCGGGTCATCACTCTGTTTGGCAGATCTATACTGATTTTAAACTTGGAAATGAGATCCATTCCCATTATGCCATGGCCATCCAAACTTTGCAAACCCATTGAGTGTTCATTACGGACAGTGGCTCTAGTACACAAGTTATCTCCTGTGTGAAAGGGAATAAATTCTCCTTGCCATTATATGAGATTAGAGATTTAACCTCCTTAATAGGTATCTGATAATAGGTATTCTGATATCAGGACTGTTTCTTACACACACAATACTGGCTGACGCCCCCCATCTATCAGTGCATGTTGCTTTAAAATACCGAACCTTCCCTTAATTCCACAATTGTGTGGTGGGCTACTCCCAAGTATCATTATCAATATGGCTACCACCTGAGGGTCTCAGAAGCCTCAACGGCTTCGTAACTGTGTTTCTGTTGGAACTCGATTACCACCTGTGGCTGCTGCTATTTTACCACTACCTTGCTGCTACTTGCTCTGCAGCTGACCGGATTCATACGCTGCCAGACTTCCAAACATTCCCTCTGCCAACCGTTTTTCTTTTACAAGTTGGTCCCACTTGGATAACAGTCTTATGTTTTCATAGCCCTTATTTCTTCACCAGATCCTCTGAATTCCAGACTTTGGCTCCGGCCTCTGGTTTGGGCTGTCTGGTTCAGGTGGCCCAAGCTATTATTAAAGGCTGCCAGCCAGAATAACAGCTTTTTCCTCAAGAAGTACCTCTTAGGGTGCTCAGAGGGTTGCTGTTTTTCTGAATAGGCCCTGCCCACAATGTTATCTCGGGGAAAGAAGACCCTTAATACTTGTCCAAATAATTCCGTTTGAATACAATTATCATCCATGATTACTTCATAAGGGAGTCTGGAGAACTCCTCTGAACTCATGCACTCACGCATGAGGACCCAGACTTTGTGTCTGTGACAGACATTTTAGGGCAGTCAGTCTGGGATGAGAACGGCCCAGGAAGGAGCAGCCTAAATGTTGGTCCCCGGGCCGGGGGGCTCAGCTCCTAGCCAGCAAACTGCCAGAGTGCCAGAGCAGCTCTCCAGAAGAGCTAGCCCAGCCAGAAAGCTGTGACCCCAGGCCTGGCCCAGCCTTGTGGTGAGTGACCCTGTTCCCAGCCTGGCTTCCATACGGAACCAGCCGAGTCAGGGAGAGCAGTGGGGAGAACACAGAAATGGGAGGCTGCTGAGGCTGGGTTGGCCGAATGCTGTGGGCCTGGGAGGGGACCAGAGAGGGTCCTGCTGGCTGTGTCTGGAGCTCTGTGGAGCCCAGGGCTCTGTACTGTTTAAAGGTGGGGGCCACTTTAGCAAAAAGCCTTGGATATGAGAGCCACTCTGTGGGGGTGGGGGTGGGGCTGGGGATGAGGGGTTCTGGGTGCAGGAGGGAGCTCAGGGTTGGGGCTGGGGGTTGGAATACAGGGAAAGGGGGAGGGCTCTGACTGGGGGTGCGGGCTCTGGGATGGGGCCAGTTTGGGGTGCAGAGAGGCTGCCCCAGAGCTGGAGCCAGAGGACTCCCCAACCCTCAGCCCTCTTCCTAGGGTGCCGCTAACTTTGGGGAAGGGGCCCTCTCTTCTCCGCCCTGCAGGCAGCACAGAGCCAGAGAAGAAGGTCCCCTTTCTCAGAGAGAACTAAGGGACCACATTAGGGCTGATGGGAACCCCACTGGCTCCCAGGCCTTGCGAGGAAGGACACTGGCCTGAGGTTACCAAGCTTTGCCCAGACAGATTCCACATTCCTGTCTCTCAGCCAAACTTCTGTACCCAGCCTGACCCCACAATGCAGGGAAATTACCTATTTCCAGCCTCTCACAGTTGATGGCACCCCCCGGCCTCTGTCACACAGGGCTGGTCTCGCCCAGAGGGGTCTCAGCGGGTTCCTACCGCACTGACATGAGACCTGAGCGGTATCAGAATTCTCTGCGGAATCAGCTGGGTTAGTGGCTGAGTCTTTGGGGTTCAGAGCCTCTGTTCTCCCTGTGGGGTGCCTGGCCCCTGACTGTCACCTCTGTCGTCCAGGCTGTGCCCCAGGCTCTCCCCAGATGTATCCTGCAGCCAGCCCAGCTCAGAGCCGTGGGGACAGGCGATCCCTTGTGGAGCCAAGCAGCCGGGCCAACCCTGCAGCCCTGACCCGCCAGGCAAAGCTTCTCCTGCTCTCAGTGGGGCTGTGGCGGGAGCCGCCGGCCAAGCCAGGGATTTCCATCAGACTGCTCCATGGAGGGGCAGAGCAAAGCTGGACCCTCCGCTGAGCGGCTGCCATAAAGTGTGCCCAGCCGGGGGAGAAGAGGGAAAACCCGGTGGCGGCTGTGGGGGGGACAAGCAGTTTGGGAGCCAGGAGAGCAGAAATAAACAGTGACTGAATCCTGCCGGGGGAAGGGTTTCACACGCCATTGTAAAGCAGCTGTGTGTGAGCCAAGAGCAGGTGACTAATGGTCAGAGGTCATGCTAGGAGTCTGACGTCTCAGATTCTGTTGTTCTTTCCTGCTGCCAGTAGCCTGGGGGTGGGGGTGGGGGGAGAAATACAGACCATGAGCTAGAACCGGCCCACCAAGCCATTTAAATCTAGCCCATGGCCTGCCCTGCCGGGACCGTCAGGCAGAGAGCAGCCCCACACGGCTCAAAGTAGCTGGGTGCTCCATGTGCCTCTCTGATGTGCGCGGGGGGAGTGGCTTTGTGTGCTGCCCCGCTCCCCAGCACAATCTCTCAGCTCCCATTGGCCAGAAATGGAGCAGCCAGCCACTTATGGGACTGTGGCAGGCAGGATGCCTGCTTGAAGGTCCCGCTAGGCTGCTGGCTGGGAGCCACATAGGTAAGCACCTCCAGGTCAGAGCCTGCTCCACTCCTCACCCTCCTGCCCCAAGTCACTGCCTCCTGCCAGCTCAGAATCCCCTCTTGCACCCTTCCCCCTCCCTAATTCTTTGCCCCAGGTGACCACTCAACCCCCCAATGTACCCCCCTCCTGCAGGTCACAGCTCCCTCCCAGACCCTGCTCTCAAATCCCGTGCCCAGGTCACAACCCCCTACTTCACCCAAACTCTCTCAGGCCCCACACTGCCTCATGGACCCCACCCCACAGTCCCCTACCCTGAGCTCCCTTCCCCACCCAATCTCTGTCCCAGACCCCCACTCCCCATCCCTAGAAAAGTGCAGCCCTTGACCATTTACCACAATCTGGGAGGCTCCCCTCATCATATTTAATGCTTCCCCGGTACCAGCTGATCAGAACCCAGCTGACCCTCAGGTGGTGATAGCAGTGAGTGCTTGTCCTCTCTCGCTGGACCAGCCGCCTGACAAAGACACAATCCCTGTGGCCAAGGCACAAAGAGGCCTGGGGGTCCTTGCCAGAGCTGCTGTGAATGGGTCTCTTGTGGGGGAGGCAGCTGGGGTGGTGGCCTAGGCAGGAGCCACATGTCTCCAAACCTGCAGCTCCTGCTGGGCTCCGTATCCCCACCCAGCCAGTCTCTGCATCTGGGACACCAGCCTGGGGCAGTGGGGCTAACCCAGCTGTGGGGATTCCCTGGGACGTGGCCACGGCTTGGAGACCTAGGCCAGTGGGGGTCTGCAGAGCACGAGTTTCAGCCTGAGGCCAGCCTCTCAGTGTGGTTGGTTTTAGAACACCCCTGTGAGTCCTCCTAGCCCGACTGTATCCTGGCTGGCTCCTGCTGGCGCCAAAATACTGCTCGCTTCCCCACATCCCTGCTGGAGCAGACAGGTTCTATTGCCCATTGCTGCTCCAAGCACTGTTGTCCCTGCCACTACGGACGTGGAGAGAAGGGTCCAAGCCCTCAGAGCTGCCTCTCCAAGAAACTGGGTGTGATGCCCTCTCCCTCAAAGGTGCACCCTGTCAGCCCCACAGGCCTCGTCTGCACCTGTGTGCCCACCGGGGAGGGAGGGGTGAGGGGGAGGGGGGTTGGGAGATGCCCCTGCTTGCTGGCCGGAGCAGCAAAGAAGGTGCCCCCTGCACTGAGTGACGAGCGCGGGCTCCGGGCCAGCCCCCAGAGCACGGGAATGACACTGACTTCGCCCCAAGGAGCCTGCCAGTCAGGAGACCTCAGTGTTATTCTCAGCAGGAGACGCTCATCAGAACAAAATCTCATCGTCCAATCAGTGACCCTAGGAACAGGCAACATTGTCCAAACACGTCTAAGTCAGCTCCTGTGTTTGTCCCTCTCCCCTCCCTGAGCTACAGCTCCCACCGAGCAGGGTGGAGATCCCAGCTGAGCTGTTCAGCTTCGCTGACATGCAAAGAGCAACACCAACTTCCACCTGCCACACAACCAGCCCCCCCCTGCTCGCCACCCTGGTCTGCTCTCCTTGCACCCTCACCCCCACCCACAACTGTATCCTTGGAATCCTTACCCCTTATGCAACCCCCCCGCTCCCCACCCTGGTCTGCTGTTCTCAGAGCTTCACCCCCACCCAACCCTCTCGCTGTACCTCTGGTACCGTCACCCTCTATCCAACCACTCCTGCTACCCACCCTGATCTGCCCTTCTTGCACCCTCACCCCCATCCAACCTTTCGCTCCCTACCCCCGACTGTACCCCTGGAATCCTTCCCCCCATCCAAACCCCCTGCTCCCCACCCTGTTCTGCCATCATCAGACTCTCATCGTCTAGCCAGCCCCCTCATTCCCCACCCTCTGACTGTACCCATGGGACCCTCACCCCTTATCTAATCCCCCCCCTTGCTCCCTGCCCACTGACTGCACCACTAGAGCTGAGGGCACCTGGAATATCAGCTCTGTCCACGTGGGGAGCAGAGGTGGCTGTGGAGGAATCAGCAGGGGACGGGTGTCCCCAGGCAAGAACTTGGAGACTCCCATGGGCCATAGTTCACCCCCCTCCAGATAATTCTGAGTTTCCAGCTCCCTGCGGGTGGCTGTGCGGGAGCATGGCTTGGGGCAGTCCCATTTCAGGGCACCTGGAGCATTCCCCTCCCCCACCATGAGCCACATTCTGTGGGCTCTGAGCCCCAGTCCCTGGAAGACGCAGCATGAAGTTGGCACACACCAGGGTGGGTGTCTCATTAGCAGCGGGGCAGCTCGCCTTGGCAGCCTCCCTCCCCATCAGAGCAGGAGTTTCCAAGTTCCTTGCTCCAACCCCAGCCAAGGAGGGGCCATTCCTGATGCACCCCACCATTTCTGGAGTGGGGCTGCACCTCCTCTCTGGGGGGCTGGGATGCAAGATGGCCCCTCCCTGCAGGTGACTGTGCTACATGGCCAAGCGGGAGCCCTGGGGGGGCCCCCCATGTCACATGCCATCCCGACTGCGTAGATGTAAATAAAAAGCTGAATTTGTTGGATGACTTGTGACTCCCTGCATCTGCCAAGCACTCAGTAGGGTTCCCAACCCACAAAACTGAACACCCTGGCCCCGTCCACCCCTTCTCTGAGGCGCCCTCCCATTGTTCATATGCTCGTTTTCCCCAGGCTGACTGAGGGGGCTGAGGTGCAGGAGAGGATGGGAATGAAGACAGGAATGGAAATGAGAGTGTGGAGACAGGAGCAGGGCTCTGGGCTGGGACCAAGGGGTTGGGAGCCAGGAGGGGGATCAGGGCAGGAGCAGAGGGTTGAGACACAGGGAGAGCATCGGGAAGCAGAGTGGCACTTACTTCACGTGACTCTTGGAAGCAGCAGCATGTCCCCCTCCAGCTGCTAAGTGCAGGCATGGCCACACAGCTTTGTGCACTGCCCCATCTGCAGGCACCGCCCCCTCCGCTCCCATTGGCCACGGTTCCCAGCCAACGGGACCTGCAGAGCAGCAGGGGTCGGGTCAGTGTGCGGAGCCCCTTGGCTGCCCCGATGTGTAGGAGCTGGAAAGGGAAATGTGGCTGCTCCTGGGGGGTGTGTGGAGCCGGGGCAGGTAGGAGCCTGTCTCAGCCCCTCTGTGAGGCCAGACTTTTAACACCCTGCTCAGCAGTGCTCATTGGAGCCTGCTGGGTCCTTCCCAACAGGGCATTCTGGTCAAAACCCAGACACCAGGCAACCTGCTCTCAGTGCTGCTCACGTGGGCCCAGGATCACCCAGCGCCCAGCCAGGCCTCGCCTCAGCAGAGGCCATTCCTGAGAGCTGTGGGCGGCTGCCTCCAGAACTCATGCCGAGACAGTGAGAGGGCATCCTGTCCTCGGCCAGTAGCTGGCAACAGTCTGCCTGGCAGCACACACCGGCCTCTGCCTCCCGGGGCTGGGCATAGAATCCAGGGGTCCTGCTCCCAGCCCCCCTTGCTCTAACCACTAGACCTCACTCCCCTCCCAGACCCTTGCTCTCAGCAGCTGCCCCTGTATTCTCATGTCTGGCTGGTGCCCCTGCTCTGCTGGTGTCTCTGAAACCTCTCCCAGCACTGCTGGGCTGTGGTCATGTGTCCTAGGGCTGGGGGGCTGCAGGGGCTTCCTCTTTTTATTGTAGCACAGATGGGACAGCTCCTTCCCCCCCAGGAATCCCCATTGATACAGAGGCCCCCTGTGCACAGCTCTCCTGCCCCACCTGAGGGAGAGGTTTGGGGCTGGGTGTTACTGCTTAAACAAAGCACACGAGATCTTTTATAGAGGAAAAGGCACTATGCTGCATTTATTGAGAATGCTTTTTAATCACTCACACACAAACTTCATACACACACGGTCCTGCCAGATGATGCTATAGTTACCAGTCCAGATTCTGTATCAGTCTAGTGGCCAGCTAGATTGAACACAGAGGGAGAGCAGGGCCTTTGACGGTCGATCGATCCGATGCTTTTCTGGAGTTGGTGGCAAGATGAACCCAAAGTTTCATAGCAAGGCACCCTGCTTTTATAATCCTCTCCTCTATGGATTTCTCTGTGTCAGTCTGTGACACAGTCTGTGTCAGTCTGTGACACAGTCTGACGAAGTGGGTCTTTGCCCACGAAAGCTTATGCTCCTAAACTTCAGTTAGTCTATAAGGTGCCACAGGACTCCTCGTCGCTTTTGCAGATTCAGACTAACACGGCTACCCCTCTGATACTAGTCTGTGACTGGTTACTGTTATCTTTTGATGTTGACATTTATTCCCAAAACATCTTGAAAGGCTCATCCTGTCCTGGATTTAATCAGTTGTTTTCAGGGGTGCCCACCCTTTACCTTTAGAGCTGTCACTTTTGCCAATCTGATCAATTCTTGACTGTGGCTACACACGGATGTTTTTTCTGATGCCAATATGTTTCTTCGCAGTCTGTCTTTTACAGTTTGTCTTCAACCCACATTCTCCCCTTCTGTATTGACCAGCTGGCTCTACTGACGATCTTTACACTGTATCTTATTCATACAAACAGTCTTTCTCTCAGAATCCTTCAAAGGTAAACAGCCGTGTTTTATTTTAAGCAAAATTAAAATCAAAACAATTCACAATGAAGGCCCGGGCCTTCAATATTTCTAATCTCATTAACATAGCCGCAATATGAGATCCTGTCTCTTTACTTACTAAGCTTACTAAACTTTAGAACAAGGAAATAGAGGAGATATATACTTAACTAAAGCATTTAACTTACTACAGTATTAAATATAATTATCTATATTACCTTACATCACTACATTACTAAACCTAAAATACAAATATAAAAAGAATAAAACCTTCAGTTCCAGCACAGAGAGGGAGCAGACCCCGTGCCCGAAGGTTTATCGAGCCTTTGAGCCCAGCACAGGAACTCTCAGGTTGACTGTGCATTGTGTGAAGGACATCTGTATGTTTGTCTGAAACCTGCTGTCTCTTAATTTCATGGGTGACCCCTAGTCCCTGTGTAACATGAAGGGGCTGATAACACTTTCCTACTCTCTTTCTCCACGTCAGAATTTTATCAGACCTCTGTCATATTCAGCCTTAGCCATCTCTTTTCCAAGCTGAGCAGTCACCAGCTTTATATTCTTCTCCCCCCATCATTTTGGTTGCCCCTTCTCTGTACCTTTTACAAGAGATGTTTTCTGAGATGGGGTGACCGGAACTGCACACTGTGTACAAGGTAGGGGCGCACCGTGGAGTTACAGAAACACATTGTGATATTTTCTTTTTCATTATATAGCCCTTGCTTAACGGTTCCTAATACTCCCCTTGCTTTTTTGACTGTCGCTGCCTGTGGAGCAGATGTTGTCAGGGAGCAGATGTTTCTCTGATGACTGGGCGATTCCCCCTACCTGGCTGCAAGGATTCCCTCAACCCACACTGCAGGGACTCCCCACACCAGCTCCAAGGACAGCCCCACCACCAACATAACAGCAGACTGGCCAATGCTGGGTCAGACCAAAGCTCCATCTAGCCGAGTGAGGAGCAACCTAGGCTAGGGAGGGGGCTGCATGTGTGGCCTCCTTCACCTCAGTGGGCTGCAAGATTGTCGTAACCAAGATGGCTTCCTGGGATGGGGTCGTTTTGCTACTGCATTTCTGTACCTAGAATTTGCTGGGGTGCTGACTGAACGGTAGCAGCGCCGTGATAGGCTGCAGAGGGAGTGCGCAACTCTCACAAGGTTGTGTGCAATCAGCACCCACCTCGCTTCACGTGGCCTGGCTTTACGTGCGTGTCATGTTAGTAACACCGGTCGGGAAAACCTGCCGGACTCTGGCAACCAGCGGAATCTGGCTACGGTCACAAAATGTCTCTCAGAACCCCTCGGGCCCCAGGTTGGCTACCACTGATCTAGCCCGACAGTGGCCAGTGCTCCCTGCCCTGCCCCACACACTGAAAGGACCCCCTCCAGCTGCAGGGATCCCCTTACTCCTCTGACTGCAGGGCACCCCCTCCGGGCTCCATGACCTTTCCTGCCCTGGCTACAGTGCAGGGCCCTCCCCAACCCCGTGCTGCATGGCCCACCCGCCCACCTCCCGCTGCTCAAGTCCTGTCATCACATCCTGATCTCTGACCCCATTATGAAAGCTGGTTAGCAGCTAATCCCACTCCTCCCCCGCAGCTCCGAAAGCTGCCACCTGTCGCTGGCTCTGGCCCGCGGCCCATGCCGGTCCCCAGGGGGTGTGGCGCTGTGGGGGGAGAACCAAGCGGCGTCGCGCATGGCGGGTCTGAGGCCCCAAATCACCAGCCTGGCTCAGACTAGCCCAGTGTGGAGGGCCCACCACCGGCGTCGAGGTCCTGGCCCTGGTCAGCGGCCCTCTGCCTCCATGGCAACAGAGCTGGCGTTTCTGGGGCTTGTCGGATCGCACAACATATTGGGAGATTTGGGTGTGTTCTGAATCAGAGCAAAACTGAGCTCGGGTCAATTGCCTCCTCCAGCAAGAGCAATGAGTGGGGGGCTCTCCCTGGCAGTCACTGCTAGCCCCAGGCCCAGGGCAGCGCTAGGGGGGAGCTGTGCTGTAGGGAGGGGGTAGTAGGAGGTGCTCTCCCCTGGCAGTCAGTGCTGGCCTTGATGCCCAGAGCAGTGCTCGGGGCCTGTGCTGCAGGGAGCAGAGCGGGGGTGAGCTGGGGCACTGGGTGACTGTATTGTGGAAAATGAGCTATCCGAGGCTGCTGGCCTGGTCCCCTATTACAACGGGTGGCGGTTTCAATGCAGTCAGGTTTGTTAAGCCAGGGCACATGGCACGAGGATTCCTCAGGGCAGCACAGAGAGGGGAAGGGGCAAGCAAAGCCAGGTCTGGTCAGCCCCGAGCTCAGCCGAGCTGTAGGGAACGCCAGAGGCACTGTTTTTTCTTTCCCTGGGGCACTCCATCCCTACTCAGCCTGAAGGCCCCATCCCCATTCTTTCCTCTCCCCCAAGTCTCCTCCCTAGCTCCAGCCTCCCCCCCCAGACCTCACCCTCACTCTACCTCTATCCGTCCCCCCTCCCCAAGACCCCGGCCTGCTTGCTGCTCTTCCCCTCCCCTGAGCTCCTCCTTCGGCCACCAAACAGCCAATGGGGGGGACACAATCTGCTGTGGCTGGTGGGTACTGAGCACCCACTATTTTATTTCCATGGGAGTTCCAGCCCTGGAGAACTCAGTCACCCTTTTCAGGCCCTGGGGCTTTCTTCCTTAGGGCTTGTCTGCACTTGAACTGCTGCTGTAGATGTCTGTGAAGATGCTGCGGATGCAGACAGGAGGGGATCAGTGTGGCCAATCCACCTCCCCGCGAGACGAGAACTCCCCCATTGACCTGGCGCGGGCTACATGGAGGTTCGGCCGGGTTAACGGCGTCGCCCAGGATAGTGCACCTGAGAGACGTAGTTGAACTGAACTCATGAGAGCTCCCAGCTTCTTCCAGAAGTCAACATGTAACCCCCGCCTCCCAGGCCTGTGTTCGCCAGCCTGGGTCTGCATCCAGCGTCCTGGCAGAGACTGTCCAGCTAGGAGTTACAACTGCATGGTCTCTCTGGTCCTGGGCTGATCTGAGTCGGTTCCTTAACTTAGTTCCACCCAGACAGGACAATTGGATGGACATAGATGCAGACTCTTTTCCCCCCATGAGGCAGCTATGTTTTACCACACATAGGGGAAACCGAGGCACACATAGGACTCATAAAAATATCATAGAAAATTCCCACTTTGTCACACTCCTATCCCTTGCTATACTAGCACTCCCAACTCACTGTCCCCTGCTATGCCCTGTGCCAGCTCCCTTTGGAACATGCCCCTTCCACCAAATCATCTATGCCAGACCCCCCAAACACTGCCTGCGATGGGATTGGGGCTGGGAGCCTGTGCTAGCTGCATTGGCTTCCTGCCTTGCCCCCACCCCAGCCCCCTGGAGTCACTGGTCCCCCTGGCCGATCTTTGGGAGCCAGTGAGGGGTCACACAGGAGCTGCATGGCTTTGGGTTGTTGACCCCCAAGCCACAGCATCACACAGGTCACTCAGGAGCTATTTCCAGCTCCGGGCAGCTATTTATACCCCACCATCCTCAGGCCACTTCACTCCATCACACATCTCCTGGCAACCTTGCCAGCGAATACCGCCAACTTACCCATGAGGGACAGACACCTACGTTCTGCTTCCCCACCCAGGGCCAAAGAAGGAAAGAACTGGCTACATACGGGCAGCAGGACTCCTGGGTCCCACCCCAGCTCTGGTAATGGGGTGGGGGCTGGTGGGTTAGAGGGCAACTCCAGAGAGCCTCTCCCGCTCTGTCACCCTGGCAGGCTGGTAACTTTCCCTCCGTTCCGTTTCAACCATCAATCTCCGCTCAGGGAGTAAACACATCAGCTGGCTATGCAAACAAGAGCAGTGCACGGAAGTCTTTGCTGGGAGGCAGCTGCCTGACCTTTCCTCTTCAGCCACCAGCCAAGCCCAGGTGCTGCTAATGTGCTGTCAAGTATTAATTCCACCAGTCCATGCAGGTTGGGTCAGGGCAGCGGCGAGCAGCTGGCAGGGGTGGTGATGGATCAGATTGGAATGGGACAAGGACCCCTGACAAGACAGACACAGGCCTATCCTAGAGCAGCACAAAATTCAGGCCCTTCTGGGGCTGTGAGTGGACCTTCCCCCAGTCCTAGCTCCCAGCCCCCCTTGCTCTAACCACTACACCCCACTCCCTTCCCAGAGCTAGGCATAAAACCAGAAGTCCTGGATCCCAGTTTCTCGGGCTCTCTCTAGGCTCTTAGGGTCTGAGCGCCTTTGCCTCTAACAACTAGTCGACTCCGTTCAATACAATTATACCCTGCTGGCAGGACACACAACACTTGTGCTGCCAGGATAGACACCTCCCGAAATAGACCCCCGGAGCATTCCACGCACAGAGGCGGTGAGCTGGAGCAGGGGCTGTGAGGCACTGGGCCACCCAGGGCTGGCTTAGCAGGGGCTGCGGGTTGGGACTAAGGGCTCTGTGAGTGCGGGGGCGGGGTGCTCTGGCTGCTCCCTCCGAGAATGTGCCCCTGACCTTTGAGATGATCCTTTCCCTGTGCCCAGCCCCAGGATTTGTCTCAGGGTTAGAGGGAGTGCCCAGGTGGGGGAGGGGCCGAGTGTGGCCCCCGCAGGATCCTTTGCTGACCCAAGGTTGGGTCAGCTCCCTTACTTAGCCTGTTTCCAGGCAGCTTAACCCTTTCAGCAACCTCCCCCCCCCCCCCCCGGGGCTCTGGGCCCCTGTCACTGGTGCCAACCTTCCAGGATTGCCCTGGAGTCCCCAGGAATTAAAGTTAATCCAAAGGTGCTGACTTTCTGGTTTCTCTGGGAATGCTCAACCATTGACAGCCACCCCCAGGCCCTGCCTCTGCTCCACCCCGCCCCCGCCTTCCTGCCCCCGCACTGCCCCAGGCCCTGCCTCTGCTCCACCCCGCCCCCGCCTTCCTGCCCCCGCCCGCCCCAGGCCCTGCCTCTGCTCCACCCCGCCCCTGCCTTCCTGCCCCCGCACTGCCCCAGGCCCTGCCTCTGCTCCACCCCGCCCCCGCCTTCCTGCCCCCGCACTGCCCCAGGCCCTGCCTCTGCTCCATCCCGCCCCCGCCTTCCTGCCCCCGCCCGCCCCAGGCCCTGCCTCTGCTCCATCCCGCCCCCGCCTTCCTGCCCCCGCCCGCCCCAGGCCCTGCCTCTGCTCCACCCCGCCCCCGCCTTCCTGCCCCCGCACTGCCCCAGGCCCTGCCTCTGCTCCATCCCGCCCCCGCCTTCCTGCCCCCGCCCGCCCCAGGCCCTGCCTCTGCTCCACCCCGCCCCCGCCTTCCTGCCCCCGCACTGCCCCAGGCCCTGCCTCTGCTCCACCCCGCCCCCGCCTTCCTGCCCCCGCCCGCCCCAGGCCCTGCCTCTGCTCCACCCCGCCCCCGCCTTCCTGCCCCCGCACTGCCCCAGGCCCTGCCTCTGCTCCACCCCGCCCCCGCCTTCCTGCCCCCGCCCGCCCCAGGCCCTGCCTCTGCTCCACCCCGCCCCCGCCTTCCTGCCCCCGCACCGCCCCGCCCCAGGCCCTGCCTCTGCTCCACCCCGCCCCCGCCTTCCTGCCCCCGCCCCGCCCCAGGCCCTGTCTCTGCTCCACCCCGCCCCCGCCTTCCTGCCCCTGCCCCGCCCCAGGCCCTGCCTCTGCTCCACCCCGCCCCCGTCTTCCTGCCCCCGCCCCAGGCCTTGCCTCTGCTCCCCCCCGCCCCCGCCTTCCTGCCCCTGCCCCGCCCCAGGCCCTGCCTCTGCTCCACCCCGCCCCCGCCTTCCTGCCCCTGCCCCGCCCCAGGCCCTGCCTCTGCTCCACCCCGCCCCCGTCTTCCTGCCCCCGCCCCAGGCCCTGTCTCTGCTCCACCCCACCCCCGCCTTCCTGCCCCTGCCCCGCCCCAGGCCCTGCCTCTGCTCCACCCCTCCCCCGCCTTCCTGCCCCTGCCCCGCCCCAGGCCCTGCCTCTGCTCCACCCCGCCCCCGCCTTCCTGCCCCTGCCCCGCCCCAGGCCCTGCCTCTGCTCCACCCCGCCCCCGCCTTCCTGCCCCCGCCCCGCCCCAGGCCCTGCCTCTGCTCCACCCCTTCAAAGTAGGAATAAGAGATCCTCCGGAAAAGGGCTTTATTCCGGAGGATCGCGCCAGTCTAGACTCTTTTTTCCGGCTTTTCCCCAAGCGGCGGCCATGTTTATTTAAATATTTAAATCCCCCGCGGATTTCCCTATTCTGAAGTTGGAAATTAACATGCCTCTTCCGGAGAAGGGGCCAATGTAGACGTAGCCGTTAGGTGTCCAGCATTTTCTGAATTTTTTTACTGGACAGGAGGCGAAAATACCGGACTGTCTGGTTCTATACTGGACACCTGGCAACCCTACTCTGGAAGGCCCAAGGCCTCAGGTAGAAGGGGTGGGGCTGAGGGCAGCCAGCCCCAGGGCAGCCTGTACTGCGCAACCCCTCTCCCCCTGCCAACCTTCGGAGTGAAGTGGTGGCTGGAGCCCTGGGCCCCTTTGAATCAACAGGCCCTGGGGCGACTGCCCCCTTTGCCCTCCCTGTCGGTGGGTCTGCCCCAACAAATCCACACACACACACACACACCCTAACATACCTACGGTGAATGGCTTCACTCTCTCTCACACATTTAACACATCCATACACCTACCTAAAACACCCACAAACAGTGGCCTAACACATACAAACCTAACTCCTCCACACACACACAATGGCTTAATATACACACACCTGACACATTCACATGCACACCTAACCCACACACACAACGTCCTAACATACATACCTAACTCTCCCACCCACAATGGCCTACCACACAGAACTGCCTGGCTTTCCCCATGGACACAGCCCTTCGAGCAGCCGGGCCGGACGCCCTGCCCTGGTGAAGGTGCATTAGAGCACAGGGGCTGGGCTGCTCCTATCTCTCAGAGCCGGAGCAGAATTCCAGGCTATGGAGCCTGTGGAGCAAGAGTAAGTGAGCACTTTGCTGCCAAGAGCAGTAAGTCCCTGGGCCCAGCTGCTTTCCATCCCTGGATCCTGAAGAAGCTGAGCTACTAGCAAAAAAATGCCCTCTCATTAAAAGCAGCTGCTGCTCCAGCACATGGGAGGGGAGCAAATGTTGTAGCTATATTTACAAGGGGCTCGAGGGGAGATCCAGGGGCTTACAGCCCCGTCAGGCTGGTAGAGACAACCATTAGAAACGGAACAAACCATCCGGCAGCTTTGCTAAGAAACAGCCTCACTACTGTGGCTTCTGCAACAGGAAACCCGGTCTCTCTGTCTTGCCAGAACCGAGGCTGTACCTACAGCCTTAAGTCAGCCCCCTTGTGCATATAGAACTGCCAGGAGGCCGATTTGAATCCGGGATCTCAGTGTAGGAGCGACTACAGCTTGAGCTATACAGCCAGCTGCTGCTCAGCTTACGCTCTAGAGCTCCCTTGTTCTTATCTCTCATTGTAAGCGGTTTACGTGCCACTTCCCTTGTCGACCGATCCGCGTCGTGACTCGCGCACTGTGCTGACGATCAGCTGAGCCGGCACAGCATGGCAGCCATTTTTATTTTAATGAAGCCGGGGATATTTAAATCCCCGCTTCACTGACTATGTCGGGTAGCCTATTTTACATGCCTCTGTCGGCAGAGGCATGTAGTCTAGACATATCCTAGGTGTGTGGGTTACACATGTGCCCTATGGGCAATGTTCCCTCATGTTTTTCATCCATGTGCGGTTTTTTTTCCATCCATGTGTTGAATGTATTTTTTTCTGTGCATGAGGCATGTGTGAATGGGCACCACCACTAGAAACACAAACCTAGCTGTGGGCACTCTGCTAATCAGCGGGGCAGTGTCGAACTCTCTCCTGAGCGGCCGCACATGTGCACAGCTTACAGGGAACACTGCCAATGGCACAGGCTGGTATCACAACGGACAGGGCAGTACTTGGCATGGGGGACCAGGTGTGGCCTGGGCCTGGTGAATGGGTGTGCTGGACACACAGCACAGACAGTGCTGAGAGCTCCAAGCGATACTTCTGGGTTATGCGTCACCACAATGCCATACGCAGAGCGAACACCCTATTGAGAGGAATGGGGCCCTCAGCACACACTGCTCCAAGCCTTTGCGGCTGCCGGTGGGTCTGGAGAGCCCTTTCCTCACAATCTGGGCCCAGACCTGGGGTAGGAACTTTGCATTGCTCTCCACAGCCCTTCCTGTCTGCAAAGCCCCAGCAGCTGTGTGTGTGTGTGTGTGTGTGTGGTGGTGGGACAGAGCAACAGGCGGGTGGCTGGAATGGGGGGTATCAAAGCAGAGTGAGGAGCTCAGCATTTGGTGAAGAACTGGGGTGTGGGGGTTGGGAAGGTGCTGCCCCTTTGCCAACATTCATTGGCTCGGCTCGATGACGAGTTTTGACTGAGAATGGGGACCCAGATCCACAAAGGGACTTAGGGGGGGGTCAACCCCCCCCGACTTAGGCACCTACAGTGAGTCCCTTTAAGAGGGACAGGAGCAGGGGCACAGGACTGGGGTCTCCCCCTACCCAGGGGGGTGCCCGAACTTCTGGGCTGCAGAGCCATTCTTACTCTCCCTTTGGCCCAGTCGCTGACATTGGCGTTCCCACAGCTCAGGCCGCTGCTCTGGCTGCTGAGCTTAATGGCATGAGGTGGGCGCT
The DNA here is from genome assembly GCF_052426305.1 of Pelodiscus sinensis. NCBI lineage: Eukaryota > Metazoa > Chordata > Testudines > Trionychidae > Pelodiscus > Pelodiscus sinensis. The sequence continues at coordinate 8,305,830 of NC_143069.1, forward strand.
GCCCCCTCTGGCCACGCTGTGGGGCACAAAGCAGATGTCTTGCTCCTTCTGTCAAGAGGCGGGTTTGGTGCATAGAGCCTCAGGAGATGGTTTCCGCCTTCCAGGGCTGGACTTAGAGTAGGAGTGGGCAATAATTTTTGATGGGGAAGGGCACTCTGAGATTTTGGTAAGTGGTCATGGGCCACACTTTTCTATGGTGGGGGTGCAGGATCTGGGGTGGAGTTTGGGTGCAGAAGCAAGCTTGGGATAGGGATTGGGGTTCAGGAGAGGGTGTGGGGTCTGAGAGGGAGTTTGGGTGAAGGAGGTGATTGTCTGGGGCAGGGGACTGGGATGCAGGGTTGGGGAAGGGGTTTGAGTGCAGGAGTGAATTTTGACCTGGAGGAGGCGTGTAAGAGGGGGTGCAGGGTCTGGGAGTGGGTTGTGACCCGAGGCAACGGTGGGTGGGGAGGGTTTGGATGGTGACCTAGGGCAGGGAATAGGGGGACAAGAGGGGGCGGGATGCCAGAAGCAGGCTCTGGCTGGGAGGCGCTCACCTTGGGTGGCTCCTAGCCAGCAGCTCAACAGGGACCCCAAGGCAGGCTCCCTGCCTGCTGCTGCCCCAAGCCACTCAAAATGGCTGGAGGCTCCTTCCATGAGCCGCTCTGTGCCATGCGCCCAAGGCAGTGTCGGGGGGGAAAGACAGACTTTGTGTGCTGTAACCTCCCCTGAGCCAATCATTGCAGCTTCCATTGGCCAGTTTCTGGCCAATGGGAACTGCAGTGATTGGCCTAGGAGTGGGGGCAGTGTGCAAAGTCCCTCCCCCACCGGGGGGTGTGGTGCCTAAAGGGAGCCGCAAACCGTTTTGAGCAGCCTTGGGCTGGCTTGGCCTCACTGCCACCTGTCAGCCTCATGGGCTGCACAGGCCCTTGGGGTCTCAATGCCCACTGGCCCCACGCTCACAGCCTGCCAGCTCTGTCAGCCCCAGGGTCCCAGCCCCCGGCGCCGGAGGCTCCGCTGCTGCCCAGGGTCCCACCGCCAGCCTAGGGCTCAGCTGTGGCTGCTCTGTGGGCGGTGAGGGGCTAGGGTTGCCAACTCTCCCAGACCCTACGGACTGGACGCTACCGCCATTACCGGCATCCAGTCAGTCTGGACTGGGAAAGCTGGCAGGGCACGGAACAGGTGTAAGGGCAGGCATAGCTCAGCACTGCTGCCGTAGGCATTCAGTAGCCTAGGCGGGGGAGGGCTTGCCTTCACTCCGCCCCCAGAGCGCCTGCTGTAGGTGTTCTGGGGGCAGAGTGGTGCTGCCTCCGGCGCCCGCCCTCCCCATGCTCCTGGCTGGGGATGCTGGAGCCACATGGCTTCCTCCCTCCCTGGTTCTACAGAGCTGGGGCTGCACCACGCAACCTCCTCCCTCCCCTGGTGTGCCGCGGCTGGGGAGGCTGGGGTGCGCATGTATGCTCACCCCCGCCCGCCTCTTCTCCATAGTGGGTGGGGCCTCAGCAGTGGGGGTGGGGCTGTAGGTAGAGATGGGGGCCTGCCTCCCCTAGCTCCAGCTGCACCAACAGACCATGACGCCACCCTAAAAATTGTTCCAGAGCCACTGATCAAAGGTGCCATCATAGCTGCCAAAGAAAAGGCAGAATATGTAGGAGCTGAGCCTGTTGTCAAGGAAACTTTTATTCATCAGAAGAAGAGACAGTTTGGTCACTGGGGCAGAGATATGGTGAGGGAAGCTCAGAAGAAAAATTCAGGAGGAATGTTTTTTGCTGACTTGTTGAGTGTCCATCACAGAAAAGTTTGGACAAATGATGCATCCTGGAGAAAACCAGAGTTCTTTGTGTGACCTTAGTAAGCTGCTGGCAGACACGAAAACACTCTCGAACAGTTGCCCCAGACACTCATACATGGGGAATGTTTGGATGCCAGCAATTAAGACCTGTATGTCGAATTGCATGTCTGTCACATTTTGCCCCATGGAGGAGCGGGGAGGGAAGGGAAGCGCTCTCCACCCCAAGTTCTCCAAGTTGCGCCTGAAGTGAGTGGAGGGACATGTTTCCTAATGTGTGGGCAGCTTTGAGGATTCTGCTGATGCTGCTGGTCACAATCAAAAGTGGCACGTGCAGTTTTTTGAAGCTTGAGATCATTAAAACATGTCTTCAGTCGATGGTAGCTAACGAGAGACTGACTTCACTTGCCATTTTATCGCTTAAAAATGCCACCAGCCAGTCTCTGGATCTCTCTGGCTCTGGGCTTCTGTTCATGAGGGCAAAGGTGAGAAAAGCGACCCTTTGCACCAAAGGACAATGGTTCCCATTCGAAGGCTGTTGTCTGCTGTAACACTATTTCATACAGAGCCAGCCAGGGTGGGGGCACAGCTCAGTTCACAATGTTAGTGCATTTCCATGATTCTTAACAGTGAAAAGTTTCTATAAGCTGAGAGGAAACTTTTTATCTACTATTAGCACATTTACTTGGTGTTGCTTGGGTCCATTTTTGGAAAATAAAAGAAAAATGAACGGGCTTTATTTCAATGAGTGTATTTTTAAAAAATACAGTGTTATTTTTATGAAGGTAATTTTTGTTTCATATTTCTTAAAAAGGGATTATTAAAACTTTTTCATTTAATTGTTTTTATTACTTGTTTTTAAAATGGGTATTCCAGCAAGTTTATTTTTTTCTTGACCCTGTAGATTCTCATAATTCGTGATGTTTTAACAAAAAAGGGATATATTCACTGTGGTTTCACATTTTCTTCTAGTTTTCAAACCTTTAGCATTGATTTAACTGTGTCAAAACAGAACTACTCCAAATTTCTCCATTTTCACCTCCCTCCATGTGTACCTCCCCCGACATAAACACCCCTCATGCACACACACCTACCTCCACATGTACCACCCCCGACATAAATACCCCTCATGCACACACATCTCCCTCCACATGTACCCCCTATATAAATATTCTCTTGCACATATACCTCCTTTCACACTCCATACCCCCACATGTACCTCCCCTATGCACAGATACCCTTGCCCAAATGTACCTCCTTCCACATGTGCCTCCCCGGTATATAGACACCCCTCACACACATACCTCCCTTCACACTCTGTACTCCTCAAACACACCTCCTCCTACACCCAGGGTGTGTCTAAATTACATGTAGATTAGGCTGATCGGCAAAGGGAAATGAAGCTGCGATTTAAATATTTTTAAAAAAATTCATTTAAATTTAAATGGCTGCCCTGCTGAGCCGACAAACAGCTGATCTGGAAGCTCCTGCGCCAACCTGAAAGCCCTCTATCAACCTCCCCGTTATGCCTCGTAGGATGAGGTTTACCGGGGAGGTCGATAAAGGGAGTGTCCAGACTCGTGCGATGAGCCGACAAACAGCTGATCAGCTGATTGTCAGCTCAGCGGGGCAGCCATTTAAATTTAAATGAAGCCGCGATTATTTAAATCGCGGCTTCATTTCCCTTTGCTGAACAAACAAATCTACATGTCTCCATCGACGGAGCCATGTAGTTTAGATGTACCCTCAGATTCCCTGTGTGCACACGTACCTCCCTCCTCAAGCTGTACCTCCCACATGTACCTCCCCCACACATAGATACTTCCTCACAAACAGCCCTCCCTCCACACTCTGTATCCCTCACACGTACGCTGCTCTCCCATGATTTAACTGTGATTTAACATGCATGCACACACACACCTCACCATAGACATTCACTCCCACATACACCCTCCCACATACATACCCACTTCTGCACATACATCCCCGCCTATGTACCCCATATATACACACCCCAAACATACATACCCCACACAAACACCCATATGTACACGCCCCACACATATACACCCCCCACCAGTACAACCTGCATGTAGCCTGCCCCCACATATACACACAAACTGCCCCTATGTACATCACCACAAACTTATATATACACCCATATACATACAAATATATACACCTGCCTCCCATATACATCCCACAGGCTCATATACAGCCCCAAACACAGAAGTGCCACCCCCAACAGCTATCACAAACAAACACCCAGGCAGGGCACAAGCCAGCACCCACACACATACCACAAACACTTCCCTGCCCACCCACGCACATGGCTTCACTCCAGCTGTCTGCCTGCCATGGCTTGGCCCAGCGCACTGCGGACAGCTGGCTGCGGGGCCGCATGGCTGAGCCCTGGTAATGGGTGGCTCTCCCTTGCCTGTCCTGATTCCTAGGTGCTCTGCCAGCCACAGCCCCCCAACTTTCTTTTGGGGGGATAATTGATAAGTGCATTTACCTAACTGGGATGTGTGTGTGTGTGTGCGTGCACCAGGCCAGAACCAAAGTACCCCTGGCTATGGCAGCCCCACACAGGGCCCCTATGAAACAGATGGCTTAGTGGTGCATTCAGCTCCCCCCATGCTGTTTATACTCCAACATTTCATTTGTTTTGGTTCCTTTGTAGCACCCCACTTCCATGGTCTCCCTGCCACCGGCCCAGTAAAGCAAGTCTGCCTGTGCACCTGTCTGTCCCCAAATAATCCCATCTATCTATCTATCTATCTAGCTAGCTAGCTATCCCCATACACCTCATCTATCTATCTATCTAGCTACCATACACCTCCTCTATCTAATGTAATTCTCTCTCTGTCTATACACCCCCCTTTTCAACATTGCAGCGCTTTGTCCTGTCTGTTTGTCTTAAGCACAGCCCTCTGGGTTGTCTGTCTCTCTGGCTGCACTTGCCCTGCAGCTGGGGAGAGCTGGGGGTATTGTTGAGGGCTGTGGGGAGGGGGCGGGGGGCCGGACCCCTGCACTGGGCAGCAATGCTGGGCTCATTGTTGTCAGCGGACTGCCCAGCGCCAGCCTCCCTGCCTATGTTTGGAAGTCAGGCTGAATGGTGTTTGAGTCAATGACACATGCTCTCCGCGAGCGGGAGATTATCCCAGCACAGGACACCCCGGGGACAGAGAGCGCGGGCCAGTGCAGGGAAAGTCTGAGTCACAGCTCCAGCTCCTGGGGACTGCACGTCTGGTCCACGGCTTGGCCCAGTGCAGAGAGAGACTCGAAGACACAGCAGCGCAGAGTCCCGGCACACAGAGCTCACCGCCATGGTCCCGGGGTGCATGCCAGCAACAGGATCCCTGCACCGCACCGCTTGAGAGACGCCAGCCAGACCCAGTGTGGACACTAGGTGAGAGAGAGAGGCCTTCAGTCAGTCAGTCAGTCAGTCAGTCTGTCTGTCTGTCTATCTATCTATCTATCTATCTATCTATCTATCTATCTATCTATCTATCTATCTATCTATCTATCTATCTATCTATCTATCTATCTATCTTCCAGACCCCCTGTCCCAGGGGAGCTGCCTGCAAAAGCCATCATACTCTCTAAGTGCAGAGAGCTGGTCCTGGATCCTGTCTCAGGGCATGAGTATCTCTGCTGGTCCCCCCTTGCCTCCTTGGGGAGCAGGGATGCTCCCCGCACATGCTGTAGGACATGACCTGGGCGGATGGTGCTGGAATGTCCCAGGTCTCTGTGCAGGCTCAGGACAGAGCCAGGGCTGAATTCCGCCAGTTCTCGCAGCCCCAGAGGAGGGTGCCTTTGCACCCCGTGGGTGCTGTCCCTGCTAGACTGGCACTGGGGTAGGCTTGCTCTGTGGCAAGGTGCACACAGTGCTGCAGGGTGTTACAGAGAGCACTGGTACACTGCTGGCTCCAGGCCCCCACGAAGGGCTGTGAGCTCTAGAGCCCTGCCCTGTCATTGTGTCTTCGCAGCCCGGGGCCTGCTGCACAGAGCTAACTGGCCTTGTCCATCAGGCCTACTGCCCAGCAGCCAGCATGCTGCTGAAAGTGAAGCCGCAAAAGAGGTAACCTAGTGACAGATGATGTGGGGAAAGCTGAAGTACTCAATGCTCTCTTTGCCTCTGTATTCACGGACAAGGTCGGCTCCTGGACTAATGCGCTAAGTGACACAAGATGGGATGAAGATGGACAGCCCGAGGTGGGTAAAGAACAGGTTAGGAACTATTTAGAAAAGCTAAACGTACACAAATCCATGGGGCCGGACTTAATGAACCCGAGGGTACTGAGGGAGTTGGCAAATGTCATTGAGTAGCCTTTGTCCATTATCCTTGAAAAGTCATGGGATATGGAAAAAGGCAAATGTAGTGCCCATCATCAAAAAAGGGAAGAAGGACGATCCAGGGAACTATAGGCCGGTCAGTCTTACCTCGGTTCCTGGAAAAATTATGGAAGGGATCCTTAAGGAATCCATTTTGAGGCACTTGGACGAGAGGAAAGTGATTAGGAATAGTCAGCATGGATTCACAAAGGGCAAGTCATGCCTGACCAATCTGATTAGCTTCTATGATGAAGTAACTGGCTCTGTGGACATGGGAACGTCAGTGGATGTGATATACCTTGACTTTAGCAAGGCTTTTGATACGGTCTCCCACAATATTCTTGCCAGCAAATTAAGGGAATGTGGATTGGATAAATGGATGGTAAGATGGATAGAAAGTTGGCTAGAAGGCCGGGCCCAGCGGGTAGTGATCAATGGCTCGATGTCAGGATGGTGGTCGGTTTCTAGCGGAGTGCCCCAAGGTTCGGTTCTAGGATTGGTTTTGTTCAATATCTTTATTAATGACCTGCATGAGAGGATGGATTGCACCCTCAGCAAGGTTGTGGAT